>NC_052165.1:48322835-48622835 GCF_902713615.1 Scyliorhinus canicula | reverse complement strand
TGTGAAATAATCAATAATAATAGAAATCAAATCTAGAATTAAAGTCTAATAATGACCCTGAAACCATTTTCTGTTATCATAAAAAGCAATATGGTTCATTAATGCCCTGTAGGGAAGGAAATGCCATCCTTATCTGCCCTAGCCTGCATGTGAATGCAATGTGGTTGACTCCAGCGCCGGCCCTAGGGTTGCTGGCGCCCCGGGCAAGCTGAACTTCGGCGCCCTTCGGGGGGGGGAGGGGGGGCGGGGCCGGGGGGGTTAGGGGGGGCGGGGCCAGGGGAGGGTAGGGGGGCGGGGCCAGGGGGGGGTAGAGGGGGCGGGGCCGGGGGGCGAGGGGGGGGGCGGGGGCCGGGGGGCTGAGGGAGGGCGGGGCCGGGGGGCCGAGGGGGGTGCAGGGCCGGGGGGGCGAGGCCGCGGGGGGCCGAGCCCGAGGCGGGGGGGGGGGCCGAGCCTGAGGCGGGGGGGGCCGAGCCCGAGGCGGGGGGGGGGCCCGAGGCGGGGGGGGGGCCGAGCCCGAGGCGGGCGGGGGGGGGGGCCGAGCCGAGGCGGGGGGGGGCCGAGCCGAGGCGGGGGGGAGGGGCCGAGCCCGAGGCGGGGGGGGGGAGGGGCCGAGCCCGAGGCGGGGGGGGGGGGGGCCGAGCCCGAGGCGGGGGGGGGGGGGGGCCGAGCCCGAGGGGGGGGGGAGCCGAGCCCGAGGCGGGGGGGGGGGGGGGGGGGGGGGGCGGGGGGGGGGGGGGGCGGAGGGGGCCGCCCTGGGGGAGGGCGGCCACCGCGCATGCGCATTTGGCACCGGCCCAACTGCGCATGCGCGGGACCCGAGTCTGGCGCCCCCTAGCACATGGCGCCCCGGGCGACTGCCCGAGTTGCCGGTGCCTTGGGCCGGCCCTGGTTGACTCTTAAATGGGCTGGTAAGAGACTCAGTTCCAGGATAATTAGAGGACAGTAAACGCTAGCTCAGCCAGCAGCACCCACGTCCCATGAATGATGTAGTGTAGGTAGTTCCTACTGAGGGAGTTCCAGGATTTTGACCCAGTGACAATGAAGGAACAGCGATATATTTCCAAGTCAGGAATGTGAGCGACTTGGAGGTGAACTTCCAGGTGGTGGTGTTCCTATGTGTCTGCTGCCCTTGTCCTTCTAGGTGGTAGCAATCATGGGTTTCGAAGCGCCTTGGTGAGTTCCTGCAAGGCATCTTGTAGATGGTGCACACTGTTTGTCAGTGGTGGAAGGAGTGAATGTTTGAGGATGGTATTATATATGTGGGTTGTTATTGTGGTGTTGCATGGTCACTTTAAGAGTTGAGTCACATGATAGTCTGTGACGTTAACGGCTACCTGTAGGCTTAGAATCAGTCAAGATGAAGCCTTTGTACAGTTAACAACCATCAAATAAACCAGTTGGTTATTGCCTCAACCAACATGCCTCAGTATTTTAATTTTTTTATCCTGCAAGTACAATACACAGCAGGATAAAACGAAAACTGGCGACAAGGAATGATTCAAAGAAAAATTATTTTTAAGTGGAAAAAAAAAATTGATGCTTTCAACGGTTGGTATTGAAGCAGATCATAGAATTTACAGTGCAGAAGGAGGCCATTCGGCCCATCGAGTCTGCACTGGCTCTTGGAAAGAGCACCCTACCCAAGCCCACCCCCCCACCCTATCCCCATAACCCAGTAACCCCACCCAACACTAAGGACAATTTAGACACTAAGGGCAATTTAGCATGGCCAATTCGCCTAACCTGCACATCTGTGTACTGTGGGAAGAAACCGGAGGAAACCCACGCACATACGGGGAGGATGTGCAGTCTCGACACAGACAGTGACCCAAGCCGGGAATCGAACCTGGGACCCTGGAGCTGTGAAGCAATTGTGCTAACTATGCTACCGTATGCTATCAACAGTAGGTCAGCAAACACACCCCAAAACTGGCATTGGACAGTAAGGTTGCTGGGCACAAATTGAAAAGGGTGCATACCTCAAAGTTAATCTGGAACCCCCGAGGCGTTCAGACTGAGAGCTCGCCACGTGCTGCAGAGTAAGTCACGGAGGTAGAGGGGCCAAAGAGAAACAAATTATGGCATTGGTAGCTGCTATAATTGGCTTATTTACCATTATTAAAATAGACCATTGATTATAAGGGAAGTCGCGAGAGCACTCCGATCTCACTGAAAAATGGCAAAAAATTTGGTGATGGTCAATTTGAGGAAGACTCAAAACTGGAAATCATATGCAGAGATTCCATTATTATATCTTTTGTGAGGGCCATGAAGAATCCAGCACGAGTTTTCAGGATACAAAGAAATAACATTTATTTACAATAATATATATACAACAGCAGCAGCAACTTCCCTTGCTGCTCACTCCTCTCTCCCTCTGGTTCCAAACTGGCCAGCTCTATTTATGCAGGGAGTCTGCTAATGATTTCTCCGCCCCCCTCATTGGGGAAGCTCATACTCCCACAGGATTGTGGGATTGTCATTAGTCCCCAGCCAATGGTAAGCAGGCAGGTTATAACATCCCTCCCCCACCAAAGTCCAAGGAATCCACCGAAGACCCTGGCGAAGGAGGGCGTCGGACTCGTTTTGCCGCAGGCTGGACACCATTTGCACGAGGCGCTGGATTGGGCGGTGTGTAATGAGATGGAGACCGGCGCTTCCGTGATGAACGGCGCAACGGTTGTACATCCACGGCCCGTGGGTCCGAGGATTCCCCCTCTGAGGTGTCTTGTGTCTCCATCTCGCAGTCAGAGTCTGCTGCCTCCGTCATCTTGCCGAACATGGTCTACATGTTTGCGCTGGAGATGACCCTGGGCTTGCACCTGGTAAGAGATAGGGCCCGTTTAGCGAAAGACTACGCCAGGGACCGACTGGGCACAACCAGCAAAATTCCGAACGAACACTGGGTCACCAGACGTAAACTGCCGAATCGGTCGATGCCGAGAAAAACCATGTCCCTGCCGTCGTTGTGTACAGCGTACTTTTGCGCCAATGTCCGGGAAAACCATGCTAAGGCGGGTGCGAAGTCTCCGGCCCATTAGGAGTTCTGCGGGAGCTACCCCAGTCAGCGCATGGGGAGTGGTCCTATATGAAAACAAAAAACGAGCCAGTCTCGTGTCCATCAACCCGGAAGACTGCTTCTTTAGGCCTCATTCGAATGTCTACACTGCGCGCTCCGCCAACCCATTTGAAGCCAGGTGGTAAGGGGCAGTGCGGATATGAACCTCGCAAACTCCTCACTTGTGAACGGAGTGCCGTTGTCCGTGACCAGCACCTCGGGGAGGCCATGCATACTGAAAGACAAACGTACCTTCTCGATTGTTGCGCAGGACGTTGTGCCTCCCATCTTATGCACCTCTAGCCATTTAGACTGGGCGTCGATTAATAGCAGGAACATGAATCCTTGAAAAGGGCCGGCGAAATCCGCATGCAAGCGCGCCCAAAGCCGCCCTGGCCATTCCCAGTGATGTAGGGGCGCGGCCAGTGGAAGCTTCTGATGCTCCTGGCAAATGGAGCAGTTTTGGGCCACCTTCTCAATGTCGGTGTCGAGGCCTGGCCACCAGACATAACTCCGGGCCAGCATTTTCATTTTGGTCACACCTGGATGCCCATTGTGCAAGTCTCTCAGTATCAGCTCCTGTCCTTTTTCCGGGACAATCACACGCGTCCCCCACAAAAGAATGCCGTCTTCCTCGCTGAATTCGGACAGCTTGGAGGAAAATGCCCGCAACTCGCCTGGGAGCTGTCTATGCTGCCCACCATACAGGACTATGTGCCGAACTTTTGACAGGACTGGCTCCGTCTGGGTCCACTCATGGATCTGTGATGCTGTGACAGGCAAGGTGTCCATAAAATTTAGGGTTGCAACCACCTCACCAGTCGTGGGGGTCGGCATGGGGCCGGTCGATAAAGGCAATCGGCTCAGTGCATCGGCATTCCCTATCTGGGTTCCGGGTTTGTGCTCCAGAGAATACTCGTATGCAGCGAGCAACAAAGCCCAGCGCTGGATCCGTGCGGAATCAATGGGCGGTATTGGCTTATCCTCTCTGAAAAGTCCCAGCAGAGGCTTATGATCAGTCACGATAGTGAAGTGGCGGCCATATACGTACTGGTGGAAACGTTTCACCGCAAAGACCACTGCCAGGCCCTCCTTCTCAATTTGCGCGTACTTTTTGTCCGCTGCAGTCAATGTGCGGGAGGCGAAAGCTATCGGCCGCTCGGCCCCGTTCTCCATCTTGTGGGACAGGACAGCCCCAATACCATACGGGGATGCATCACATGTGACGAGCAAAGGCTTTCCAGGATCATAGTGGGTTAGTAACCCAGATGACGACAATTGTTGTTTTACCCGCCGGAAAGCGGTTTCTTGTGGCTGACCCCAAACCCAGGTGATTCTTTAGCAGAAGGTGCAACGGGGCCAGCGTAGTTGCCAGATTGGGGAGGAACTTTCCGTAATAGTTTACGAGGCAGAGAAACGAACGAAGATGCGAAGTGCCAGTCGGGACGGGGGCCTGTAGAATCGCACGCACCTTCTCTGCAACGGGGTGCAAACCTTTGCAGTCCACCCGATAACCCAGGTAGACTACTTCCTTTGCCTGAAAAACGCACTTTGTGTGATGTAAACGGACTCCAGCCTCCAAAAAACGTCTAAGGACAGCCTTCAAATTTTCCAAATGTTCCTGCTCCGACGTCCCTGTGATCAAAACGTCATCTAAGTAGACAGCAACACGCCCTCCATAATAGGGCAGGCAGAGGATACTCCAAAGGGCAAACGTGCATATTCATACAGGCCCCGGTGTGTGTTAATCGTTACATATGGCCGGAAGACAGGGTCCAGCTCCATCTGTAGGTAGGCGTCACTCATATCTAATTTTATGAACGAGAGTCCACCTGCAATCTTCGTGCAGAGATCCTCTATGCGAGGCATTGGATATCGGTCGAGTCGGTAAGCCGTATTCACTGTAAGTTTATACAGTAGTCCCCCGTTATACCACGACACACACACACGACCTTGTTGCAATAAAACAGTCTCTCCAGCGAAGAATATTTAATGAAAAGCATAGAACCCTTTTAAAGGAAGAAAACAAATTCAACTAAGAAAATTCACAATGTCGACGAAAATAAGAACAATGAAAACACAGCACACAATTTTGACAAGGAATTGAAGTTGAATGCAGCATGGTAGCACAAGTGGGTAGCACTGTGGCTTCACAGCGCCAGGGTCCCAGGTTTGAGTTCCTCACTGGGTCACTGTCTGTGCGGAGTCTGCACGTTCTCGCCGTGTCTGGGTGTGTTTCCTCTGGGTGCTCCGGTTTCCTCTCAGAGTCCAAAGACGGGCAGGTTAGGTAGATTGGCAATGATAAATTGCCCTTAGTGACCAAAAAGGTTAGGAGGGGTTATTGGGTTACGGGGATAGGGTGGAAGTCGGGGCTTAAGTGGGTCGGTGCAGACTCGATGGGACAAATGGCCTCCTTCTGCACGGTATATTCTATGTACGGTCAGTTCGAGATGAATCACATTGGTTCTCAGTAGTTCCAAAACTGGATGGACAACCTGTAAATATAGAAGTTGATTATGGGGCTATCATCTCCTTAATTCCAGAGACCATCTATGAACAGAAATTGAATCACATGCCATTGAAGCCAGGGGATACCATCCCGAGGATGCCATTCTGAGGACAGAATGCATCAACAGGATGCATCAGTCAAAATACAATTAAGTGGGCAAACTCCAGAGCTGCCACTCCATGTTGTCCGAGGAATTTTTCCAGCTCTCTTTGGCCACTCTTGGCTGTAAAAGATTAAATTAAACTGGAGTGCTGTAAACAGCTTAGTTGAGTCAAAGACCAATTTACAGATCTTTTTAGGAAAATACAGCAGGGTATTCGAGGACACATGTGGTCCATGAAAGGAGTATGAGTGACATTAAAGATTAAGGAAAATAGTCAGCCTAAGAGTCGCAAGGCTAGTGGTAGCCCACACTATGAGACTTGTGAGTACAGGAATCTTAAAACCCATCACTGCTAGTGACTGCCCAACTCTTATTGTGCCTGTAATGAAGCAAGACAGAATAATTTGCATCTGCAGAGATTATAAAACAACCATCAATCCAGTTCTATGCACGGATCAATACCCACTACCATTGATTGAAGGTTTGTTTGCCAGCCTAGCAGGACAGAAATTCAGCAAGATCAATCCATTGCAGACGTACCTGCAAATGAATGCTGCAGCAGTGTGTGAAACAGGTATGGCAATGGACACCAGAATATTAAAAAAGCATACCAGTCAGCTAAACAAGCACTTTGAAGAAGTTAGAAATATTGGTATATTTCAAACTGAAGTTACCATTACAACTTGCTCGTGGTGCTTTGCGGTATGATGTTGGAGCGGTGGTGTGTCACACACGCTATCTTCCGGGGAACAGAGACCAAGAGCTTTCATGTAATTTACCTTCAGAAGTGCTGAATCAAATTCTGCCCAGTTGGAGGAGGCACTGTGTATTATTTTTGGTGTGAGAAAATGTCACCAATACCGTTATGGTAGTCACTTCATTTTGTTGACGGATCACAGGCTCGTGACAGTGATTTTTGGGCCACATAAAGGTATTCCAAGTAGACTCCAATGATGATCTTTGATATTATCTGCACATTCCTACGAGATCAAATACCATCAAAGTCATGCCAATGCTAATGCATTGTCACGTTTACCTGTGCTTGTTGGTCAGATAGTAGTCGTAAGAATTTCTTCCATTGTGCAGATGGAACACGTTCCAGTGACTGCAGTTCAAGTCCACCAACATACCAGAAATGACCCCTTAATGGAGAAGTTACTGGAAATGGGGACGATAGTGGAGGCGCAACCTGAATTAAAGTCATACATTTCCAAGAAATTCAAGCTGACAATACAAAGCAGATGCCTGTTGTGGGGTTGAGTGTAATAATTCCTCCACATTTGCGATAAAGAATATTGAAACAATTACATGAAGGCCACCCAGATATGGCTTGAATGAAGCAACCCATACAGAACTTTTAGTGGCCAGGAATAATAAGATGCCCAGGTAGAGAAAAAGCAGGACTGTGCCAGTAATAGGTGTGGCTAAGGAACCTACCACCGTTGTGCCCATCGCATCCATTAGCATAGCCTGAAATGCTATGGCAGTGCCTACACATTAACATCACTGGTCCATACAAGAGGCACATGTAGTAGATCGATACCCCAAGTGGCCCGAGGTGGTCCCAAGGAAATCAGGACTACTTAAAGATGTGGTGTTCAACATAAACCATGCATCCAGGAATGGTCTAGCCCAGTGTTCTTCAAAGTCGGGGTCACGACCCGCGGGTGGGTCGCAGGCGGGTGTCGGGAAGGTCGCATAGCCGTTGTCCGCAGCGCTCCTGATTGCGCAAATCCCCGCGCAGCAGCCGGCTTTTCATAACGCTGGCTGCAAGCGGCCTCGAACATGTTTTAAAATTTGGTCGCATTGAGCATGCGCACAGTGTGGCCGCTATTTTTAAAAACGGTTCCAGCTTTTTTTTACAAGTTCTGTAGTGGTTTTTATTCATTTATTCTATTAATTTAATTTTCATTTTTTTTGTTAATTTTATTTTCATTTTTTTTTTTTTACAAGTTCGGGGGGGGGGTTTTATTCATTTATTTTACTAATTTTATTTTTTATTACAAGTTCGGGGGGGGGGGGGTTTATTTGACAGGGAAAAAATTCAGAACTTTGGACAGATGGAGACTCCATACTTTCCGACACCAAAAGGCTTCACCTTCATCCAACAGGTTCCAATGGAGGAGCGTGTACGAGAGCCAAAGGGACCCAAAACCATTTCTGTCAGCAGCAAACAAGGCAAGAGATAATGGTGGGTCGCTAAGGTCAGCCTGGGTCGCGAAGTTTGGCCGGTTGGTAAAAAATGGGACCCCAGAAAGAAAGTTTGAAGAACACTGGTCTAGGCAAAAGGTTTGTTTAGTTGAAGCACACACTGAAAGATTGCAGGGACTACGGTTCATTACATTGCTATTTACGCTCTTGGTGATGTATCATACCACTTGTAACTAGATTTTCCCTAGTAAAGCCAAGAACAACATTTGATCTACCTTTACTGCAGGATACGTCTAAAGTTGCAGATCATAAAATAATTCACAAAGATGATTGCCTAAATAAGTAGAGCAAGTGTTGGCACGCAGGCATACCACTAGTGAGAAGTGGGTTCCTGCAACTCTATTAGTTCAAACTGGTCCAATCTCTTGCACAGTACATACTGGAGTTAGTGTGGAGACAACATACAGTTATCTACACATATGGATGTAGCAGTGGAATGCGTGACAGAATTACCTAAAGACCAAACATTAATAAAACCAGACCATGTGGGGCTGTGACTTGTGGTAAATCCGCTGAAGCAGAAGAATCCCTGCTGCTACTGGTCTTCCTTGTGCAAGAGACTAATTGTAGATGTTTTAACGGTCAGGTAAAAGTACTAGTTATTTGCGTTGGAGCTTAAAAGAGGGGGGGGGTGGGGGGAACGAGAGAAGAGATGCTATATATGTGGCTGTTGTGGTGTTGTTGCATGGTCACTTGTTGAGTCATGTGATAGGTAATGACATCAGGGAGTGCACCACTGGCTTAGTCAGTCTGGACGAAGCCTTCATACAGTTAACCATCTAATAAACCTGATTATTGCACCAACCCACCTGCTTCAGCATTTACATTCTTTTGTCCTTCAAATACAAAACAGAAGGGGTGCCAATCACGCATGCAGCTATGCCCTGGATGATATCAGGCTGTTGGAGCTGCAATAATCCAGACTAGTATGCAATCACGCTCCTGACTTGATTCATTGTCACATGTACCAAAATACAAGTGAATAGTATTTTTCTGCAACCAAGAGACTGTACAGTAGAAAAAAAATAATTGAGACAGTACATTGACAAATGATAACAGCAATTGGTTACAGTGCGGAACAAGGGGCCAAACAAAGCAAATACATGAGCAAGAGCAGCATAGGGCATCGTAAATAGTGTTCTTGCAGGGAACAGATCCGTCCAAGGGAGTTATTGAGGAGTCTCATCGCTGTGGGCAAGAAGCTGTTCCTATGTCGGTAAGTGCAGGTCTTCAGACTTCTGCCTGATGGAAGGATCTGAAAGGTGGCAAAGCCTGGGTGGGAGGGGTCTCTGACAATGCTGTCTGCCTTCCTGAGGCAGCAGTAGGTACAGGCAGAAACAATGCAAGGGTGGCAAGTTTGTGAGATGCGTTGGGCTACGTTCACCACACTTGTGCCGTGGCCAGACTTTGGGGAGTCAGATGAGCCACTCACTGCATGATTGTAGCCACAGTATTTATATGGTCAGCCCAGTTCAGGTCAATGCAAGACCCCAGAATATTGATCGTTGGGATTAAGCGAATGCTATTGAATGTTAAGAGCAATAGTTATAGATTCATTGTTGGAGATGGTCACAATTCAGCAGTGACCTTGTTCTACTTACTTTCAGCCTCAAGTAATTGGTGAGTTTCCTTCCTCATCTCCAAGCTTCACAAGTGCAACTTTATTACTTTTGACTAATTAAATATTGACAGGGCTGGTGGTGTGCAGTGACTATAGCACGTGGGAATGGATGGACCGCACTGCAAACTAGACAACTACATCTGCAGAAAACAGCTTCAGCTCAAGAGTTGCTGGAGGCGGAGTTGCAAATATTGCAGGAAGGGGAAGACTCGCCTGTATGTTTTGTTCTGGGACGCAGTCATATCCCTTTGATTAGGCATAACTTTAGTTAATGGAGAGGGATAGAAGGATGTAATCCGAATGTCAGGATATAGTAACAGGTAGTAATGGTAGCATTGTGGATAGCACAATCGCTCCAGGGTCCCAGGTTCGATTCCGGCTTGGGTCACTGTCTGTGCGGAGTCTACACACCCTCCCCGTGTGCGCTCCGGTTTCCTCCCACAGTCCAAATATGTGCAGGTTAGGTGGATTGGCCAGGCTAAATTGCCCTTAGTGTCCAAAATTGCCCCAAGTGTTGGGTGGGGTTACGGGGATAGGGTGGAAGTGTTAACCTTGGGTAGGGTGCTCTTTCCAGGAGTTGGTGCAGACACGATGGGCCGAATGGCCTCCTTCTGCACTGTAAAATTCTATGAAATAGAATTGAGGAGCCTCAGCCCCTGACTTTATACAACAGGAATAAGGTGCATGTTACCTGTGTGGATGAGGAGGATGCAAGGTGGATGAGCAGACTGACCCTAGCACCAGTGTGAAGGATGCCATTTAATGGGGAAGGGTTAGTGGAATGTGGTAGTGATAAGAGATTAGTCAGAGGAATAGGTACAGCTCTCTGCAGTCAAGAGCACAAGTCCAAATGGCTATGTCACCTACCTGGTACCAGAGTTCAAGTTATCTGTTCTGGGCTGGTGATAAACCTACAGTAGAAGGGGAAGGATAAGCTGTCACAGGTCACGTTGGTACCAATTACATCGGTAAGAGACGAAGGAAGCTCTGCTTAGAGTGTATGAACTGGGGGTTAACGGTAATCATCCATGGATTAATACCTGACTTGAGCAAATTGGTGCACGGCAAATATAATTGAGTTAAATGTATGGAAGAAAGGGGTTTGAATTCTTGGAGCACTGCCGTCAATATTAAGGAAAGTGGAAGTTGTACTGTGGGACAATCTTCACCGTGATCATTTTGGGCCCCATTTGTTCTGTAGAGCTGTACAGTAGAGCAGTAGACAGTAGAGCTGACTTTAAAATAGTTGTGTTGGGGGGGGGGAGATGTGAAACTAAAAAGTGAGAGAGCAGATAGCAACAAGGGAAATGGTTATCAAAACATGTCAGGAATGAACAGAGCAGACAAGCATAGAAGTGTACCAGCAATAGACTAGATTTGCAAAAATGTCATAATTAAAGGAATGCGGCATTCGCAACAATGTAGGAGACATTACTAATACTAGTAAATAGACATAATTGCCAGACAGGCATATACCTACAAAATGACCAAGGCTGGGAACTGAAAGCTCATGGGCCATGTGTCACTAAGTGGGGCAGCACGGTAGCAGGGTGGTTAGCATAAATGCTTCACAGCTCCAGGGTCCCAGGTTCGATTCCCGGCTGGGTCACTGTCTGTGCGGAGTTTGCACGTCCTCCCCGTGTGTGCGTGAGTTTCCTCCGGGTGCTCCGGTTTCCTCCCACAGTCAAAAGATGTGCGGGTTAGGTGGATTGGCCATGCTAAATTGCCCTTAGTGTCCTAAAAAGCAAGGTTAAGGGGGGGGTTGTTGGGTTACGGGTATAGGGTGGATACGTGGGTTTGAGTAGGGTGATCATGGCTCGGCACAACATCGAGGGCCGAAAGGCCTGTTCTGTGCTGTACTATTCTGTTCTATGTTCTAAGGAAGGATTGGCAAATTGGGAAAGGGGGCAGGGTTGCACATCAGTACAATAGTGAGACAGGAACTAAGATCAGAAGATCAAGATGTAGAATCTGTTTGGATGGAACTAAAAAAAAGAAAACAGCAAAAAGTAGCAAACTCTGATAGGAATTGTTTATAGGCTACCAAATGGTGTTAATGAAGGACTTTGCGCAAAAAAAAAGTCAGAAAATTAGAGGTGCATATATAACGAGGATAATATCGTAGCCATAGGAGACTTCAAATCTAGACTCGGTAAACCCAATTAGCAGACCGGATGAACTTAATTAGCACCAAAGACAATTCTGGAAATGCATGCACAATATTCCAGAACAGTTTCTGGAGGAACCAACCATACTCGTGTGGGGCAAAATCTGTGGAATTCGCTATGGCAGACTGCAGTGGATGCTGGGACAGTGAGTAAATTTAAGTAGCAGTTAAATTGGTAATGAGTTGAAGGGTTATAGAGAAGGCCAGGATGAAATCAGCCATGATTGAATGGCGGAACGAACTTGGATGGGTCAAATGGCCTAACTCTGCTCCTATATCTTATGAACTAGAGAACAGGCTATTTTAGATCTAGAATTTTGCAATGAAGGACTAAATAATAATCCGTCATAAAGGTGCCTATATGGTAGAGTGGCCCATAACATCATAGAATTTGACATGAAAATTCAATCCAAAACTGAAGTCTTTGTCATTTCCTTTGTTTAAATCAAAGGTATGAAGGATGGATGGGCTGGCTGAGGTAGATTGGAGGAGACAACAATAGGCATCATTTAAATAATTTGATTGCATGTTTGCAAATATATATTCACTTTAAATGTACAAAAAGCCAGTAAGAAAGTGATTCACCCATGCCCAGCTGATAGGGATTTTATCAGATCAAAAGAGAGGCATATAATGCTGCCAGAAAATAGGAAACTTGAGGATTGGGAGCATGCTCAAATTATGCAAAGAGAACCAAGAAATTGATGCAGAGAAAATAGAATACAAAATTAAACTAGTAAGGTACAAAAACAAATTGCAAAAGCTTCGGTAGGTAACAAGAAAGGTTAGTAAAGACAAATGTGGAGTCCATTGCAGGCAGGGTATTTCTCAAATGGGGAGAGATTGGGAAGAGTTGGAACTGGATGTCTTTATTCACATGCCACTGGAAACCGGCATGCAGGTGCAGAAAGAAATTAGGATGGTCAATGGTATGATAGCTTTTATTGTGGAAGGATTGGAGTACAGGGGTAAGGATATCTTGCTGCATTGTATACAGCGTGCCATCGAGGGAGCACAACAAATATTCGCCAGATGGATTCCTGGGTTGGCAGTGTTTGCCTAGGAAGAGATAGAGAGGAATTTGTGCCTGTATTTGATGGTACAGATAAAGGAGAGCTGGTGTCATTGAAACACACAAAAATCTTACAGAATTTGACATTAGTCTGCATGTGGGGTCTAGAACCGGGAGGTGTCTCAAAAATGAGGGGCAGGCCATTTAGGACTGAGATGAGGAGGAATGGGGTGGTACATCTTTGGGATTCTCTACCCCAAAGAGATATGGAGACTCAGGTTTAAGATTGAGATTGATAATTTCTAGATATGAAGGCATCAAGTGATATGAAAACAGTGCAGGAAAATGGCATGAAGTAAATGATCAGTCATTATCCACTTGAATGGCAGAGCAGGCTCGAGGGACCAAATGGCCTGCCCCTATGTTTCTATTTTGCAAGTGTTAGGGGGCCTACAAACTACTCCTGCAAATCCTTTTCCATTTCTGATCTCTACCAAAACGGATCTACATTTTGCTCTTGAGCCTATGTCACCTCTCAATATTCAGGTTCCAGCCTTGGATGGCCATTTCAATGGAGGAAACTGCTGCTGACCCAAGACTGGAAGTTAACAAGCAATGTGAAACCAGAACAAAGGGCTTGAGATATGTGGCGAGAAGATATGAGCTGGGCATCAGCAGACACAGAATCTGACATTTCAAACTGAATTTAACACAAGTCATTCAGGCTTAGATTGTGTATTAGGGTCTTAGACGCATAAAAAAGGGGCGTTTTTTCCCCCTGAAATAAGCAATCAATTTATTCTAGACTTTCCTGTGTATACACCAGGACTTTAAAAGAAAATCAGTGAGCTGATGACTATCCACTGGAACCTAGGTCTCTGTAGTCAAAGATGCAAATTCTGCAGTTGCATGTACAAGATGCATCACACCAGTTGGAAGAAACTTCACTAAGAAAATATGAAAATACTAGTTTTTATTCACACCAAGTGGTACAGTATGACCTTCAGGTGATGGCTAAGCTTTCCTGTTGTTCACAGCCTTGCTAAAACAAATGGACAAAAACCATAGCATAATTAAGCAAACAATGTATGAACAGTACACATGGTTGGACATTTTGAAAAACTCCCACTATTCTGAAACTCCATACACGGAGCCAGCCATAGTTTCAATGAGTGTCTCCTGGTAAGTAACTCTGTAACTGCATGTTTACAGGAACGTGAGTAATGAAGGCACAGCTAGTGTAAGCACAGACATTTTGCACAATTTTATTTCTATCATTTTGTATAAAGTCTACGTTACACCCATCCAACTACAAAATGAAGCTTTCCACAGTTTTATATATTCAGACAACAGGGCTGAAGTGAAGAATAATTACTTTGGTTGATTGTTCTCCAGCAGATTATTTCTAAACAAATATTGGTCTCTGAATTTTCCCATTCCAGAAGCCTTCCATTGGTGCTGCCTCCAACACAAGAATTTATTCTGAAGAATGCAATTTCTGTAACAGTGGGATGACAAATTCACGACTTAAAAACTCCATTCCATCAATAACCAACTAAAAAACACAATGTAGGTGTAGCAACCATGTTCTGAACTGGCTGATTCAAGGATTCATGATTAACCAAAGATTAATCAAAAAAAAATGTTAATTGAAATTTGTCCTACCAAGAAAATACAAAACATTATAAGGCTGTTAAGTAACTATTAGTTGTTTATAATGAGCCAGTACAGTGCAGTTGTTCCTCAAGGCCACATAAGCAGACTTCACTGCTGCTTGCACTCAGATGGTGGGTTTGGGTCCTTCTGTTAATGACAGAAAAAAAAGCACGTGAGAATAATCAGAAGCACATACAAACAGCCTGAAAAAGCTGGTGCTACAAACATTCCTCTACACCCAAAGCTGTTGACCATAAAGGATCAATGTTGAATTGCAATTTGCATCCCTCCATTATTCTGCTGTAATCTACTGTACTAGTTGTTCAGAGAAATTACATTCTTGATGACAGAATATTATTCTT
The DNA here is from genome assembly GCF_902713615.1 of Scyliorhinus canicula. Lineage (NCBI taxonomy): Eukaryota > Metazoa > Chordata > Chondrichthyes > Carcharhiniformes > Scyliorhinidae > Scyliorhinus > Scyliorhinus canicula. The sequence continues at coordinate 48,608,136 of NC_052165.1, read as the reverse complement.
GGTTATGCTTTGATTTACTGAATGCAGTTACCTGTATATACAGTAAACAAGTTTTCCAATTAGAGGAATGCTGGGAATAGTTGCACACCAGAGTGGCACTTCACCAAAAGCCACTGCAAATTATTGGCTCTTTGGAAAGTTGCAGGGATACAACTAGTTTGAGTTTCAGGTGAGAGAACAGAAGAATAAGTAGGTACACAAGAAACCAAAAGGCATTAAAAAAAAACTTTTATACTAGAAGTGGGTCATTAATTTAAGTTCACACACTTAAGACTCCATGAAATACTCCCAGCGAAAAAAGACAGAAATGCTGGAAACACTTAGCAGGTCAGCACCATGTAGAAAGACAAACGTTCAATGCTCCAGGTTTGAGCTTTTTTTTGTCAGAACTGGGAAAAAGATGCAAGCAGTTTTAAGCAAGTAAGAGACAGAAAGTGGGACGGCAGAATGAAAGGGAAGGTCTGTGATGGGCAGGAAGGAATAAATGACAAGGTAAAAGGAGATACCAATGAGTCAAGCTCAAATAAAAAAAAATAGGCCTCCAGAACAACCGTGTCTCTTTACTTGCCCCATTACCATTGCCTTTTACCCTACTACATTATGCTTCATCATTTAATCTCTGCCTTCCACCCTATCACAGGCCTTCCAATTAGTTTCTCCTCCACTGCAACCTGTCTCCGCACATCATTAAAACTAACTTTTCCCAGATCTGACAAAACAACCTACAACAGTAACTGCTTCTTCCTCCACAGATGCTAGCTAATCTGAATATTTTCAGCATTTTTATATTTCAAATTTACAGCGGCTGCAGCACTTTGGTTTTAGAATACTGGATATATAGTTATGACCAAACACAGCAAAGTGAAAGAACCTGTCATTTTAGATCATAGCAATTCTGTTATTAGAATAAAATAAAATGACTGCACCATCCCAAGATGCAGTGCCATATACATAGCGATTATCGCAGTCACATTCCCTAGCCATATATAAACTAACCTCTGACTTAGCGGAGAGTCTGGACAGCCATGCTGTTTTCTTTTATAAATTTAGATTCCCCAATTCTTTTCTCCACCCCCAATTAAGGGGCAATTTAGCATGGCCAATCCACCTAACTGCACATCCTTGGGTTGTGGGGGTGAGACCCACGCAGACACAGGGCAATGTGCAAATTCCAGAGTGACCCGGAGCCAGGATTGAACCCCGGTCCTCGGCGCTGCAAGGCAGCAGTGCTACCCATTGTGCCACCATGTCACCTTTGGATAGCCATGAAGTTGATGAAACTTCATTCACACTGGCTCAGCTCCAGCAGTTCTACTGAAGGCAATAGAAAGCAGGCATTTTTGGATGGAAGTGCACACCTCCAATCTTTAAGCCTCATGCACCCAGATTTCCTTCGAAAAGTCCAAATCTGGTCCACCGTCTGCATTCATGCCAACACTACCAAAATCATACAGGTTACCAACATTTTCAAACATCGTGGAGTGCAAGCACAGTAGTCTCAATATTCTACAGCACACCTTGAAGCTCGTTAAAATGCAAACTATAGACTTTCATGCTAATGTACATGGACATCACCATCATCCTTACAGTTGTTTCATTATCTCCGATACAGCAGCATTAGGATTTTTAAAACGTGGAACAGGAGACAGCTTGGGTAAATAGAGAAAAAAAAAATCAATCTGTCAGATATCAGCTCCCATTATTCAAAGAATGCATCACTGCCCAAAATTTGTTGCTTGAAACTGATCCGTTTGGTTTAAGCTCATCCCAAATCCTGCTGCCATATCCCGGCTCCCAAGTCTCAGTCACCCATCACCGCTGTGCTCAATGACCTCCTCTACAGCAACACTTGTCCAAACCTGGGAATTCCCACCTTGATGCTCCTTAAAATCTAAGTATTTGAGCCACATGAAACAACATTAAGACAGTAACCATAGCTTGGTCAGTGTCAAATTTTGTCTGAAAATCTGTGAAATACTTTGCAATGTTTTATTATGCGACAGACACAAATTGAATTCAAAATTTGCTTTCTGCACACCGAGTATTGCTGACAATTGCATCCCACCAAGAATTTTGTTAACATTGTAGAAACAAGTAGTCTTCTCAAAATATGCCAATGTTTTTTATGCATTCATTAGCGTTGCTGATGAAGCCAACATTTGTTGCCCATCCTAATTGCCCTCAGGAAGGTGGTGGTATCTGCAGTGTATCTTGTATATTTTGGCACTGTGCATCAGTCCTGGAGGATGTGAATGTTTAATGTGGGGGATGGGATGTCAATCAAGTGGGCTGCTTTGCTCTGGGTGGTATCAAACTTTGGTTGTTGGAATGCATTCAACCAGGCAATTAAACCACTGTAACAATGGAGTTCAGATTCAACATCCTTGCAATTCATCTCTGCATGCCTCTTAGTACTAACCACTTTGGGAGCTAGGGTGATGTGGGGGAAGAGAGCTTGCAGAGAGTCGCCTCGCTCCGGCGCCATCTTGGAAATGACACATTTCGTGGGAGGGGCAGGACACCGATAGTATTATACAGCTGAAGACTTATTACCTGAACCACATTTTAGGATCGAGTCAACAAGGCTATTTTGGGGTTAGAATTGCAGTCAACAGGCCAAGAGTGTTAATACAAGTATTTTTAAAGTAACCTGCCACCAGTAAGGGACATACAAGTAGACAGGAGTGAAATGGAGGTCGAGTAGCAAATTAGGTTCACAGTGAATTTGCTGCACAGGAGAAAATGGGGGCAATAAGTAAGGTCTTTATAACTGTTATGTATTAATCAGATTCATCAGTACTAGCAAAGTTTATCAATAGTTGTAAGGTTTTTTAAAGTACAGTAAAATAAAGTTAATTTAAGCAAAATTAACAAGCAAACCGAAGTAAAGGTGAACATAATGAAATGAAAATAGCTTATTGTCACAAGTAGGCTTCAAATGAAGTTACTGTGAAAAGCCCCTAGTCGCCACATTCCGATGCCTGTTCAGGGAGGCTGGTACGGGAAATAAGTGAAATAAAGACAAGGCGTGGTGTGCTAGGGGACTCATTGGTTAGAAGACAGGCCTTTCTGTGGCAGCAGTGATGACTAAACTGAGATTGTTCTCCGTAGAGAGACAGAGGCTGAGGGGCAACCTGATAGAAGTTTATAAAATTATTAGGGGTAGAGATAGGGTTAAGTTGGAGGCATTCCCCCAGGGCAGAAATGACAATTACAAAGTGGCACAAATTCAAGGTGAGGGAGGAAAGGTTCAGTAGAGATGAGCAGGGGAAGTTTTTTAAAAAAAAAAACACAAAGGGTGGTGGTGGTCGAGGCAGATACATTAGCGACCTTTAACTGGATAGGCTCATGAACAGACGGGATATAGAAGGATACAGGTGGTTGATCTAGATAGGACACGTGATCGGCACAGGCTTGGAGGGCCAAAGGGCCTGTTCCTGTGCTGTATTGTTCTTTGTTGACTACACAGTAAATGGGAGTTCATGTTCACAGTTCCCAAAGGTGGCAGGACTGGTGGATAAGGTGATAAAGTGGGCACATGGAATGCGCTTCTTTATTGGGCGAGATTTGAAAACAAAAGCAGGGATGTAATGATGCAACTGCATAAAACCCTGGTTGGCCCATAGGTGGAGTGGTATACACAGTCTAAGTCACCACATTGCAGGAAGGGTATAATTTCGCTGGAGAGTGTGCAGGAGATTGGGCAAAATGTTGCCAGGGCTTGAAAATTGCAACTATGAAGAAAGATTGGATAGGCTAGGGTGTATTCCTTAGAAGAGAGGCAGCCGAGGAGTGACCTAATTGCGGAGTGCAAAATTATGAGTGACCTAGATAGGGTAGACAGGAAGGACTGGTTTCCCTTAGCTGGAGGGTCAATTACTAGGGGGCATGGATTGAAGGTAGAAGGATGAGAGGAGTCATGAGGAAAAACCTTTTCATCCAAAGGGTGGTTGGTGTCTGGGATTCATTGCCCAAATCAGTGGTTGAGGCAGAAATGTTCAACCACTGCATCCTGCAAGTCGACAGATCCTTGCTGGAAGAGGGATTTAAATAAGCGGCTAGTTTCTTTTTATCCTTTTGTTTTTAAATTGGCTGGCACAGACACAGGCAGAGGTCCTATCAAAATCTCTTTGTGGGCTGCAAGGTAACTGGTTAATTGTCCAGCTCCCAAAAAATTCAGGAAGGACCTTTATTTCAAAACCAAATTTCATGTTCACCCATGAGCAGCCATTAATTTAAGATCATGATTACAAAAAATTGCTCAATTCAGCAACTCTATCCAGGATCAATAGTTATTGACTACACAAATTTACCTTTACCTCAAATTTGTTTGATTGAAAGTATGTTTTTGAACTTGCTAGCATTTCATTATTACTTCTGCTAATAGGGGGTCGTGGGGTGGGAAAATAATGTTTTGCCGCATTTATTTGCCTCTAATCATCATATCGCAAAGCTAATGGCAGATCTCAATGAAATTTGGTATGTTTGGTTCAAGGAGGAACTGAATAGCTTTTGGTAAAGATGAGCATCTGGATCCAGAGCACATAACCTTGGTATCTGCTCTGATAAAGGATGACACAAGAACATCAATGAGAAAAGGATATTGGTTCAGAAGATCAAGAAGTTGTATCAGTATGCGTGAAGATCAAAAATGCACTGCAACTCCTGCCACTTCCTGGAAGTCATCAGGAATAGATACGCATGTGCACACAGCTCATACGGCAGCTGCTGGGGAATGCACAATGGTCCCAACACTTTTCCAGTCGGTGGGTTGGAGAGTTCATGATTTTAAAATATGTGGCGCTGTCTTTAGACCCAGTGTCAACCTGAAAGTGTGTTTACAAGTAAACAACTTTGGGCAAGTGCAGAGATTTTCCCCACAGAGTCTGTCTTGCTCAGATGGTAAATAATGAGAACCTTAATCTTAGCATCATGGTTTCAAGCCCACTTTAAATTTCACTTTTTTTCTTAAATAGTTATCGTAAAAATAAAAAAGTATTCCCCAGGCATCTTTTTCCACCAGACTGAACATTTGAAAAATAGTATTGCAAACCTTTACGTTAAATAACACTCTCCAGGACAGCACGGTGGCACAGTGGTTAGCATTGCTGCCTACGGCGCTATGGACCCGGGTTCGAATCCCGGCTCTGGGTCACTGTCCGTGAGGAGTTTGCACATTCTCCCCGTGTCTGTGTGGGTTTCACCCCCACAACCCAAAAGATATGCAGGATAGGTGGATTGGCCACACTAAATTGCCCCTTAATTGGGAAAAGATAATTGGGTACTCTAAAAGTTAAAAAAAATAACACTCTCCAGCATAAATAAAGTTCCAAAATAAGGTCAATCAAAATCAGTCAAATTAGACTGGCATGGGAACTCAATTGTCTAAAAACCTGATGATAAAATACCACGATAAAACAATGTTGAAATAAGCCATAAAAAGAAGTTTACAAACATTTCTACCATTAGCAGATCAGTAGCTGCAATTTTTCTCCCCCTTAACTTATTTTGTTGTAAAGGAGACATGTATAAAACATCAACTTGTAAAAAAAGCTCAGTAACAGTTAAAGCAGAGCTGCACTAAAGCATCTCACTTTAATTCAGTCTGACACCAGCTGTATCTATGCATGTGGAGTAATGGCTTCCTCTTCAGTTATAGCACAAACAACTGCAGTCTTAGGAATAACAAGGGTCAGAAAACACAAGTAGCTTAGAGGCGCCCTGACAGTAGTGAAAGTGGGTGGTACGGTGGCACAGTGACGAGCACTGCTGGCTCTCAGCGCCAGGGACCTGGGTTTGATTCTAACCTCGGCTGACTGTGGGGAGTTTGCACGTTCTCACTATATCTGCCTGCGTTTCCTCATATTTCCTCCCAAAGTCCAAAGATGTGCAGGTTAGGTGGATTGGTCATGCTAAATTGCCCCTTAGTATCAAAAGGTTAGGTAGGGTGCTCTTGAGTGTCGGCACAGATGACCCCCCCCCCCCCCGTGGGCCATGGCTACCTTCTGCACTGTAGTGATTCTATACCACTGGACAGAACATTAACCAAAGCAGTGGAGCTGGCAACCAAAGCAGTGGAGCTGGCAACAAAGTCAACGTAACGATTGTTTGGGTGGGGGGTTTAATATTCACATGGATTGAACAAAACAAATTGGCTATGATAGCCTGGGGTATACGAGTTTGTACAATGCTTTTGCGACAGTTTCCTGGAATAATACTTTGTGAAACCAAATATTCTGCAATGGCGCAATTAATTAGCAATTTCATTGCATCCATTGGGAGAAAAATAATAATATAATTTAATTTGAAAGCGGCATACTATAAACTGGTGTAGAAGTGAATCTGATACATAAATGAACCCACTGCCCACACCTCAAAATTCATGTTTTTACATAAACTTGGCACACAGCCACAAAATGCTATACTCCTTTTAGTAGTTAGTTTTTCACTCCACAAATACAGGTTTCACTTACCAGTACCGTATAACTGAATGCAAAGGATCAAACAGGCATTGCAAAGATGCGAGAGTCAAGGCACCATCACGCTGCACTGGATGGCAATTACATTTCAAAATGGCGACTACTTTTATACTCAGCACACAAGTTAACCCCAATTCTTTGAGGGATTTTAAGGCATCAAACGTAGACTTATCCACCAACATCGACAGTACTTTGTACCTGACAAGAATCTTTTACATGGGTATGAAAGGAGCTCTTACAAAGGGAGCTAATTTTTCAGGTTGATGGCCTGTCACAAGAACCAAAAAAGGTCATCAATCTGAAACTTCTCTCCATAGATGCTGCCTGACCCAAGGAGTTTTGGCATTTGCTGTTTTTAATTTCAGAATTCCAGCATTCACAGGATTTTGCTTTTATGTTCAAAGGGAGTGGTTTGTAATCATAGGTTAGCATGGTAGAAAGCAAAAAACACAATGGTCGCAGTACAATGGTCATTCAGCCCACCATCTCTTGTGGTGTCTCTCCAAAGGAACATCCAGAGCCACTTCCCCACCTTCTCCCGAAGGCTCTGCTTTTCTCAGTTAATGATCCAATTCCCTCTTCAATTCCTTGATTGAATGCACCTCCACCATCATACTTAGTGTATTCCATATCCTAACCACTTGCAGTGTGAAGTTTCTCTTTATGTTATCACTGCTTCTTTTGAAATTACCTTAAATTAATGCCCTCTGGTTCTCCATCCTTCTACCAATGAGAAGTTTCTTCCCATCTACTCTGTCCAGACCCCTCATAACTTTGAACAGGTGTGTCAAATTTGCAATGCCTCCACATCCCTCAAGCAGACACCCAGAACTGGACACAATAAAACACAATTCAGCCTCCACGGGAGTATGTGTTCACCATAACTTTGTTGCTCTTGCACTTTATGCTCCTATCAACAAAGCCTAGGATACTACATACTTTTAACACTCTAGTCAACCTGTCCTGCCACCTTCAATGATTTATACACATATAAACCCAAAACGCTCTGTTCCTGCACCCCGTTTAGAATTATACCATCTCAATTTGCCTCTCCACATTCTTCCAACCAAATTAATCACTTCACACTTCTCAGCATCAAATTTCATCTGCCACTTGTTTGCCCGTTTCCCCGACCTGTCTTTTTGAAGTACTACCATTCATGCTTCCAAGTTTTATACTGTATAAAAATTTTGAAATTGTATCCTGTGCACCAAGGTCAAAGTCATTATTAATGTACATCAGGAAGGGAAACCCATTAGAAACCAATCAGTCCGAAAAATATCTATCAACTATTATTCTGTTTCCTGTCACTCAACCAATTCTATTTTCATGTTCCTGCTGTTCTTTTTATCAAATGAGCACCAACTTTCCTCAAGACTGTTGTGCGACACTTTAGCAAATGTTTAAATCCACGCACACATCCGCATTTCCCATATCAACCCTTTGTTACCTCTTAAAAAAAATTTCAAGCAAGATCATAAAATTCGATTTGCCAATAAATCTGTGTTGGTTTTCCTTAATTAATCCTCATTTGTCCAAGTGACTATTAATTGTGTCCAGATTGCTTCCAGAAACTTTCCTACTCACTGGTCTATAGTTGCCGGGCTTATTTTCTTTTTGAAAAAAGGGTGTAGCCGTCTGCAATTGCTGGCTTTTATTGCAAGGAGATTGAAGTCAAAGAATAATGAAGTCCTGCGATTATAGGGCTTGATCGAGGCCACAACTGGAGAATGGCGTGCAGTTTTACTCTCCACATTTAAGGAAGGATATACGTGCTTTGGAGGCAGTATAGTTAAAGTTCTTTAGATTGGTTCTAGGGATGAGACGGGTGGTTCCAGGAATGAGAGGGCTGTCTTAAGATGAGAGTGTAAACTGATCCTTTACTCTCTGAAATCTAAAAGATTGAGAGATGAACTAATTGAAACATACCCTCTTAAGTCCCTTCAGTATTGCGTTTCCCTGGTTGTAAAATCTAGAACATCAGGGTCTAGTCTTAGGATAATGGGCCGATCATTTAGGTCGGAAATTAGAAATTTCTTCACTCAAAGGGTTGTGAATCTTTGGAATTCTCTACACAGGAGGTTTGAGGATGATTCATTGTTGAATATTAAAAAGGTAGAGATATGGATTTTTTTGGTCTCAGGAATCAAGATATGGTGGGCAGGAAAGTGGAGCAAGGCCAAACATCATACGGAACGGCAAAGCATTTTCCACCGCCTGTATGCCCTACTCATATTCATGTTATGCATATTCCAGGCTCATATTATCCCTGGAGCAAGTGGTAAACTGCTGATACATCACCAGTTTAGTGCAAAAATACCTAGGGGCATCAGCAAAGCCCCAAACTGTCAAGACTCAGCAACTACCCCAAATATACTTATGCAGTCTCCAAGTAGATGAACCATGTTGCTAGTATTAATATACATAAATAAATATTACTGGTTTCTTATTCTTTGCAGATCGGTTTTGTTTGCAGATGGCAACTATTCAGGATCCTGGCATTTACACCAAAACTGCCCAACACAATCCTGTCTTCTAATCCAATCATTTGCTGTGCAATCAGGATAACCATGAGCCTTCACTCTGATAGCTCGCAGACGTCTAAAGTCATTTATGTGCTTCCCCACAGCCCAGACCATGACACTATCATGATCAAGCCATTGTTTCTAGGACTGTCATCAACTTCATCTCTGCAGATCACTATCACCATAACCAACAATCTCTCACCCCACAATCATGTGCAGACTGTTTCTACCTAATTCCCCAAGGGCTGGTAGACTCATTGTTTCAACCTATTCCTACCCAACTGAGCTAATCAATTATTTTCTCCCCTTTTTCAATCTCTTCCCATCTACACATGTGGCTCTTCTGATGCTCTCCATCATTTAACAGCTTCCAGTTTTATACTTCTCCTTTTCACCATTCTAACCACTGTACAACTCCGCCTCCCCGGGAAATGTCAGAGTTCTCTGCTTCTTCCTTGAATGGAGACTCATCTAGTCTCCACTGACCATCTTCCATCTCGGAAACAACTTCTCTTCAACTCCACTCACTTCCTTCAAATAAGTTGTTGTCAGCACCCACATGGATCCTCACCGTCTGCCTTCTTGTGGGATAGCAGAAAGTTTTGTTCCAATTCTTACTATTCACACCCCACATTCACCTCTTTCCGATAAAATGACTATTGGTGCCTTTCACCGACGTTGCCCTGGATAAGTAATTTCTCGCTTTCACGTGGTCTCTCTTGGACTTTCCTCGACTTCAAAGACTCCATTTCCGGGGATAGGGCATTAATCATCATTCATTATAAACCCACCAACCTCCAGTTACCTTGACTACACATCTGCAAGGACTCCATCCCATTCTGCCAGTTTCTCCATGGCATCTGTACGGATGATACAACCTCCCATACTAGCTCTTCAATTAAATTGTTCTTCACCCAAGGATTTCCCCATCCCACAAATTTTTTTTTAGGCAAAAGCGTTGAAATTTAATCTCTCCTGCCCTACCCCCTATCACATTGGTAATGTATTGAGATGGATAGAAAACTGATTGGCAAACAGGAAAAAGTAGGATTAAACATTTATGTTTTCCAAATGGCAAGCAGTGACTAGTCGTCTACTACAGGGATCAGTGCCAGGACCCCAGATGTTCACAACATATTGATGATTTAGATGGAACTAAATGCAATCTCTCAAAATTTGCAGATGACACTAAGCTGGATGGGAGGATGAGCTGGGAGGAGGATGGAGAGTTGCTTCAGTGTGATTTGGGCAAGTTGAGCAAGTGGGAAAATGCAAGGCAGATGCAGTATAATGTGGATAAAAATGTGGTAGCAAAAACAGGTTGGCAGGTTATCAGAATGGAGGGGAGAACGTGCAACGAGACCTGGGGCCTTGTCTACCAGTCGCCGAAAGCAAGCCATACAGGTGCAGCAGACAGTAAAGATGGCAAATGGTATATTATCCTTCATAGAGAGAGAAGAATAGAGCACATGAGCAGGGATATTGTGCTGCAATTACACAGCGTGAGACCACATGTGGAATAGTGTGCACAGTTTTGGTCTCCTTAGAAGAACAAGGGGAGACCTCATAGAAACCTATAAAATTCTAACAGGACTAGACAAGGTAGATGCAGGAAGGATGTTCCCGTTGGCCGAGTGAGTCCAGAACTTTGGTAGTGGTGGTGGTGGTGGGGGGGGTGTCACAGTATTAGGATATAGGGTAAGCCATTTAGAACAGGGGAGAAATTTCTTCACCCAGAAAGTGGTGGCCCTGTGGAATTCACTACCACCGAAAGACGTGGAATCCAAATTGTAGTATGTTTTCAAGAAGGAGCTAGATATAGCTCTTGGGGCTAAAAGGATTTTTTGCGGGGGGGGGGGGGGGGGGGGGGGGGGACGGGAAGAGGGGAGTCGGAACAGATCAGACGTGGGTGATCGACCATGGTCGTAATGAATGGCAGAGCAGGCTCAAAGGGCCAAACAGCCTGCTCTCATTTCCACCACCCGGCCCACCCCCTCTCCCCCAACTTGCACTTGCTCATAATTGCATCTCTAACTTTTAGCAACTTTGAACATGCACTGTTTCTCTCACCATAGTTTTGCTAGAGCTACTGACCTATTTGCAGCATGTTTTTAATTACTCAAACCCAACGAGCTAGGAGTCAGCAATCTTTGGGATTTTAGCACTGGGTCTAGAATGGCTTACTTTCTGGCACTATCTGAAGTGTTTATAGATGTGATTAAACATTTTGTAAGTAGTTCCAACAGCAATTTCCATGCCGTCCTACTTTTCAACCAATGTGGATGGGACTCAATGGTCAATACAGGAAGCATTCTTCATTTTGGACTTCAGATATACATGATGCAGGAGATGGCATATTAATTTCATAAGATAGCTAATGCACAAGTTGGGGAATTTAGAACCATCATAAAGCACTTGAGCTAGTGCTTAACAGAGCCAGTAAGAAAACGAACAATTCTGAAACCCATTCAATCCTGAAACCCAATCACGTCACTTTTTCAGTTAGGTACTCAAATCCTGCAGCTCCCAAAGTAGCTCCAAGAGAAACACATTCAAATCAATTCCATATGCAAATTGTACAGCACACACTAAACGCTCAGCTGGATTTAAACTCGATTTACAAATTATTCTGTCTCTGCAGTAATAACCGAATGATTTTGCATAGCTGTTTTTCAAAACAAAGAACCTGTCAAAACTTTGGTAATTACTGCAAAAAGAGCCAGATTAAGGTGCCACTCACTAATTAGTACTTAACAAAACTCAAAAACATGTAGAGCAAGTTAGTTAAATGAAAAGTATTATAAAGATCAGCAAGCCTTACCTACCAGGGGTAGGGTTATTTCTAGCCATCATTTAAACCTAGTAAGGAAAAATTCAGAGAGCAGCTGACATGACAGTACAAGATTTGAAGCCAGTAAAGATTTTGAAATTCCAAAAGGAATTAAAACCAGTATAAATATACCCAAATCCATATATAATTTCTCAACTGTAAAAGCTAAACTCAATACTATGCTATTTTATATTGTAAAAACATTTATTTGAAGTAGGCATCTTAGCGCAATTAAATGTGAAAAGCAAAGTTAAATTTGGACTCTGTGGAACATTACATAAAATTCAAAATAAACTACAAACTACACCCTCCACTTGACAAGTTCAGTTTCCAGCAGTTGGGTAACGTGCATCAAGTTATATGTAGGAATGTGCTATCAGGCAATTAATGCTCACCCAGATCATTCGGCAATGCAACCTCATTAACTAATAGGAATCAGGGAAATGATTAAAGAGAAAGAATTTAAATTTACACCAATGTGTGGTGTCAACTAGAAATCGATATGAACCTTTCTCGGCTCAGTTAAGTCTCTTCGGTGAGGAGCAGAGCCAAACAGACCCATGGAGTTCTATTTTAATCTTTGGTTTGAAAAATTGTGCAAAAGATGCATGCTCCAGTAGTCATCCGGGTGATTTATTTTGTCACAAACGTTTGACACAAAAAGACTCAATCTGGACAGCTAATTTCCAGATGACTGAGTCATTGGCCCACTGAGCTCAAAACCCACTTGTTCCTGCCATCCCTCAATCTTGCACCCCAGGTTAACCATAAAACAGTCCCATCCATTTGTAAATCTAATCCTGTCCAAAAAACATCTGGGCCATCAACCACTTCAAAACAAGTCCAGCAAGAAACCCATTACAAAGGCTGATAATATCTTAGAAAAAACCTTTCCCATTCATTCAGACCCAGAGAAGATCCTGGAAGAATCCCATTGGCAAGGATTATTTTTTAAAATTTGGTTACGGGATGTGCGCATTAGCTGGTTAGGCCGGCATTTATTGCCCATTCCTAATTGCCCTTCAGAAGGTGGTGGTGAGCTACCTTCTTGAACCACTGCAGTCAGAAGTATAGGTACACCACTGTGCTGTTAAGGAGGAAATTCCAGAATTTCAACTCGGTGACAATGAAGGAGCAGTGATATATTTCCAAATCAGGATGGTGAGCAACTTTGAAAGGGAACATCCAGGTGTTAGCGTTCCCAGGTATTTGCTGCTCTTGTCCTCCTAGATGGTAGCAGTCATGGGTTTAGAAGATGCTGCCTCAGTGAGTTCCTTATCTAGTAGATGTTGCATATTTCTGTTCGTCAGTCGTTTGGCGGTGGTGGGGAGAGGGGGGGGGGGGGAATGTTTGTGGAAGGGGTAGCCATCAAGCAGGTTGTTTTGTCTTGGATTGTATTTTATCCAACCTCTCAATCTTACACCATCCAAAGAAGTGCCTTGTATAATAGTTATTTTCTTTTACCCCTTCACCAACTCAAACCTTACACCACTGTTTTTATCTAGGCTGCATTCTCCATTTCACTCTTCTTTAGCATGACTTTTCTCTCACTCTATAATCTCGAGTGCTTTATAGCACAAAAGTTAGTTTCACTTCAGATAAAGCACCATCTGGCTGAGTAATGCATTAGCAATAACAATGGACATGCAGGACACAAATAGTTCAAATGAGTGAAAAGATTAAATTTTTCATCTTTGTGGCAAAGTACCATCTCATAACTGTGCACTATTTAGACTTTCTAATCAGCTTAAACAAGACATTTCCTCTAACTTTCACACTGATTGCTCATGCGCGCTTTTGATTTTATTCTACATCAACTCCACCCTGCTTAAAGACATTTACCTTGGTACAATAAGCAAAGTTTGTTTAGTTGAGAGGCACAGAATTGAATCAATAGCTCTCAGTTGCTCAAAGGGGCATTGCTCACTGACCAGATTGTCCCCAGCATTGTATTCGTTTTTCCAACATCTGTGGCTGTTTGGCTAACAACTCATGTTTGATGGTTCAGTTGGTTGGTTGTCCTCATCTAATTTCTTTGCCTCACCATCTCGAACTCAAATGAAACTCAACATCTCAATTCTGAAACAAAAGCGAAACACCACAGAACACTGGAAATTGGAATTAAAAACCAAAAAAGCACCGAAATACTCAGCAGGACATTGACTAAGTTTTGGTCGGTAGATGCTGTCTGACCGGCTGAGTATTTCAGCATTTTTGTTTTGATCTCAAGTTCTGAAATCCAGCGTCAAGCAGCGTTCTCTTCCCATGATGAGCACATTCTTCCCCTCAATATCTCAGGCATTTCCAAGGCTTCAATACTGCTGGTATCTCAAATTCTTGGACTCAAGTGGGACATCTGACAGGAGATTAACCTCCTCTGTAGCAGCCAACCTCGGTTCTCTCTTCAAGAATTCTCTTTTGTGTTTTCCAGCAATCCTCTTAAAGCTGAAGGGCACATCTTCCACCTTCCCGGAACCAGGACACAACAGCACCAAATAAAGACATTCATGCCTGTACAGGCCCTCTGGTAGGGGTATCCTATTAGTCTCATTCCCCTGCTCTTTCCCCGTAACTATGCACCTTTTCTCCTTCAAGTATTCGTCGAATTGATCACAATGCCAGGTAAACTGCGCCCCCCCCCCCCCCCCCCCCCCAAACCATTCATTTGTCAATAACCTTCATTATCAAACCCATCAAAGCCCTTAAAGACTTTGAATACCACCATTAAACTTCTCTGATGAAGAATAGAACAATTCTCTAGTCTCTCCATTGAATTCAAGTCACACTATCTTTTGGCAATTTCTCACCTCTCTAGTGTTGTTTGGTACTCTTTCATCTGAAAATAGGAACCAGTTTCACACATATACACCACAATCCCAAAGATTATTGGAGCAAATCATAGTAATGTTAACCTTCAGAAATTCACATATTACACATGTACGTACACAGTTTTAGAATAGAACTGATACTTCTCCTGCAAAAGTAAAACATGTTCTGGAAAGTAAACAACTTAAAACTCCCACCTTAGGATCATAATCAGGGTCGTTCTCTTCATCGGCTTCTTCTTCCCCCTCCTGTTTAAAGGAAACACAATGATGAAGGTAGTCTTTCCAGTCAGAGCAATAAGACAATCCAAGAGTATTAAAGTGACAACAGTGTACAAGAACATATTGCAATCAGGAACAGAACTTTTTTCTTCCCATCAGAATGGAAAAAATTACCTCATCATCTGCTTCTTCACCCTCTTCATCGTACTGCATTGAAAAAAAGGAACAATCAGGCTGAGTTTTGCATTCCATATTCAATCAACGAGAATCATTGCTATATCAGGAAGAGTACATGCCACTCAAGTCAGTGTGTATAAATTCCAAGTCAATTTCATAAGCCTTATTTTACTCCCTGCCATCCAGCAGCTGCAGTACGTGGGATCTGATGGACGTCAGTGCGCTCCAGAGAAACCACAATTTCAGTAAGTATATGTAGCATGAGGAGTTTTGGCACTCAATGATCTGGAGGCAGAGCTAAGGACACTATGATGGGAAAGTTACCTGGATACTTGTTCCATGTACAAACAAGAGTGCATCTGCAGATAAGTTCAAAGATTGCAAGACGGGTAAAAATACAAAGTTAAAGGCTCTCAATGCGCGCACACACATCGGTAACAAAACAGAGGAATTTTTTAGCAGATAAAAATAAATACGCATGACCTGATAGCCAGTACAGAGACATGGTTACTGGGGGATCCAAGGCAGGGATCCGAATTTTGACGGGTACTTGACATTTTGAAAATACGGGAAGCTAGGAAGATATGGCAGCGTAGCTCTGTTAACCAAGGATGCCATTAGTATAGCAGTGAGAGATGACCTGGGCTTGGAAGGGCAAGATGTAAAATCAGTTTGGTTAGGCACAAAGAATAAGATGGGTAAAATGTGACTTGTGGGAGTAGTTACACTGTACTATACAGGAAGAGGCATGCAAGAAAGATACTGCAACAATCCCGGGTGACTTTCATCTATATCCAGATTGGCAAGGTAACTGGGGATATTTGAATTCATAAGAGTGTATTCTTTAGAGCAATTTGAGCCAATCAGTAACAGATTATTCTAGACCTGGCAATGTGTTATGAGACAGGATTAATCAATTAATTAATGGTAGAACAGCCTGCAGGGCACAGTGATCAGAACATCTGTTAAGATCTCAGTTTATGTTGATTCTGGATAAGTCAGTTCCCAGAGTGAAATCTGACTTGATAGATCCTAACTTTTTTTTTAAAAAAAGAAACTTGAGGGAAGTTACTGAACAAATTCACAGAAATTTACTGATGAATTTTTAATGTGAAAACATTTACTAGATTATACCAGATAACGGTTGGAAAGATCTTCATACAAACAAAAAATGATTCAAGCGCACGCCATTCCTTGAATCCCAGCAATATCCTTACAGATGCAAAACCCAGTGAAGATTTGCCACCATCCTATCAGCAAGGCTTCATGTTTGGGCTGGCTCTTTTTCTTTCTGATTAATTTTGAAGCATTCACTTGGATGCTTTTTCCCAGCTGGTATCTCTCCCAGAGACACCAAACAGTTCCCTAAACGCAGTCCCCCAGCAGCATTCCTTATCAGAGAGCTCTCTCTGAACATCTTTTGTATTTCCTGGTGTCTGTGTTACTGGACCCTTGCTGCTGAGCAACAGCAGTTTTTTCTACTTTGTACTTTCTACCCCCTAAAATCACTAAACAACTGACTCCATTGCAACCCATTTCGTCACTGTTAAAACTAATTTAAATTGCATGCATACAGACAAATCCATAAAACCTGACCTCACTGCTCGGAGGCCCTACAGGGCTCCCCACATCAAGCTCACAAAAAACTGGAAAATAAAAAAACTGTTCCACCTGCCTTAACATAAAAATATAACGCTTTGTTCCTAACACTTGGTGGGACTATGGCTAGGGTTATATTCCTAATAAAGGTATAAAGGCAAAAAAATAAGTGAACAGGGAAAAGTTAAATGTAGGACAGTAGCAGACATTTAAGGAGACCATAAGACTTAGGAACTGAAGTTTTTTTTAAAGAGGTAACAAAGGGCCTGAGGGAAATGTTGTTGACATGGTTTACATGAACTTTCAGAAGGCATTCGATTCAGTGCCATACAATAGACTTGAGAAAAGTTATAGCTCATTGAATAAAAGGGACGGCAGCAATGTGGATACAAAATTGGCTGAATAATGGGAAGCAGAGTAATGGATAATGGATATTTTTCAGCCTGGAGGAAGGCTTGTAGTAGAGTTCCCCAGGGGCTGGTATTGGGACTTTGCTTTTCCAGATACAATAATAACTATCTTCCCTTATCACCACATTCCGGCACCTGTTCGGGTAGACCGAGATAATTCAGAATGTCCAAATTACCCAACAGTAAGTCTTTCAGAACTTGTGGGAGGAAACCGGAGCACCCGGTGGAAACCCACACAGACACGGGGAGAACATGCAGACTCCACACAGACTGTGACCCAAGCTAGAATGGACTTGGGACCGTGGAGCTGTGAAGCAACAGTGCTAACCACGGTGCTACCGTGCTGCCTATATTTTTTAGGGGCTGGTTTAGCTCACTGGGCTAAATCGCTGGCTTTTAAAGCAGACCAAGCAGGCCAGCAGCACGGTTCGATTCCCGTACCAGCCTCCCCGGACAGGCGCCGGAATGTAATGTGGCAACTAGGGGCTTTTCACAGTAACTTCATTGAAGCCTACTCGTGACAATAAGCGATTTTCATATCATTTCATATTAGTGATACAGGCGGCATGGTGTGCAGGGGACAAATTTGAAGTTTGCAAATTACTCAAAACCTGAAGTTCAATGTGGAGAAGTAGGAGGAGATTCATTTTGGCGGGAAGAGGCATGATAAGGGATAAAATTCTGAAGCGGGTGCAAGAGCAGAGACTATATAGCTGCAAAAGTCATTGAATGTGGCAGGACAGGTGGAGAGCAGTATACAGTATTCTGGGCTTTATTAATAAGGACAAGTACAAGAGCAAGGAGGTTGTGCTGAACTTGTATAAGACAGTTAGACCTCAGCTGGAAGACTGTGTACAGTACTGGGTGCCTCACTATAGGAAGGGTGTGAACACATTGGACAGAGTGCAGAAGGGATTTGCAAGAATTCTTCCAAGGAGAAACTTCAATTTGGAGGATAGATTGGAGTTGGGACTGTTCGCCTTGGAGAGAAGGTGGTTAACAGGAGATTTGACGGAGACATTCAAAATTATGACGGGGCTGGACAAAGTAGACAGGGCGGATCAAGGTAGTTTCTCACCTTCTCAAGGACATTTAGGAATGGACAATAAATGCTGGCCTAGCCAGAGACACCGACACCCAGTAAAATAATGAATTAAAAAACAAGCAAGATGGATAAGGCGGAACCTGTAGATGTGGAGTAATTGGGTTTCCAAAATGCATTTGATAATCTGTCACATCAAAGGTTATTACATCAATAAGAGCTCATGATGTAGTAGCAACATATTAGCATGGATATAGATTGTTTGGCTAACAGGAAACAGAGTATAGAGATAATTGGGACGTAATTTCAGGGGACGTAGATAGGCGAGTGAATGAGCAAACTGAGGAAGTTTGAACAGATTGGTTCTATGCAACCAGATTAGACATGATCTCATCAAATAGCAGACTAAGGACCGAATGGCCTCCACCTGTCCTGAAGGCCTATATTCTTGTATACCAGGCCATGTGGTTAGAGATTGTGGTGAAACATGATTGTGCTGTTGCCCCACAATGCCTCATCGTTGCACAGCTTGGAGTTGCTAACTGCACCAGCGTCAAGAAAGTTAAGGAATACAAGGTCAAATAGGTTTTTCCATATTGTTGGTTCCTTCACCACCTGTCACAGGTCCAGTCTAGCAGCCATGTCCTTTTGGACTCAGCCAACATGGACAGTATTTATACAACCAAGCCACTCTTAGGTGATGGACATCCAAGTCCCCTACCCAGAGCACATTTTGTCCTTGCCACTTTGCTCATCCCAATTGGTGTTCAACATGGAGTACCTGACTCAATCAGCTGAGTGGGGGCAGTACGTGACTAGTAAAAGGTTTCCTTGGCCATGTTTAACATTGTTATGAGACTTCATGTCCAGCCAACTGCATCCGGACCATATGCCACTGAGCTGCCACCTCTGGTGGACATCTACTGCCAGTGGGACGGGACATACTCAGGGATGGTGATGGCATTGCCTAGTACATTTCAATGTATGGTTCTCAAGTAAGACTATGTCAAGCTGTTGTTGACAAGTCTGTCAGATCACTTTTTTGGCTCAGATATTTGTGGACAGGTAGACAGGTTAGGTGCGTCAAGGTCGATGTCAGTTGGTCTGTTTATTCCTTTGACCTTTCTATAGTGCTTTGGCGCAACCACGTGGCAGTTAAGAGCCAACCACGTTGTTGAGAGTCCGGAGTCACACTTGCATCAGACCAGACAAGGCAAGCCGAAAGTGAACCAGATGGTATTTTAGTTCTACCAGTTGTCGTGACAGGATTTTGCGTGTATCACATAGAATTTACAGTGCAGAAGGAGGCCAATCGGCCCATCAAGTCTGCACCGGCCCTTGGAAAGAGCACCCTACCCAAGCCCACACCCCCACACCATAACCCAGTAACCCCACCCAACCTTTTTTGGACAAGGGAATTTTAGCATGGCCAATCCACTAACCTGCACATCTTTTGGACTGTGGGAGGAAAAAGGAGCACCCGGAGAAAACCCACACAGACATGGGGAGAAAGTGCAAACTCCGCAGATAGTGACCCAAGCCGGGAATCAAACCTGGAGCTGTGAAGCAGCTGTACTAACTATTGTGCTACCTTGCCCCTGTGTACCAGTCCAGAGACATTGCCCTCTGCCACTACCATCACAGCAGTCAGAGCACTGACCCGTGGGAAATATCTGCCTACCATCCTACAGTCTGAAAAATAACCACTTACCACAAATCTGCTCTTGGGCCCTTGATTTCAAAATTCGAGCTGGCAGGACTAAATTTTGATGATGATCAGCCTTTCACGTGTCAAACACGTTGAAAGATCCATATAGACAAAATTCACTTGATAAGTCCTTGATAAGTATGTACCTGTCAGGCAGGGAGGAGGTTGTCGAGCAAGGGAACCGTGGTTTACTAAGGAAGTTGAAGCACTTGTCAAGAGGAAGAAGGCGGCTTATGTTAGGATGAGACATGAAGGCTCAGTTAGGGCACTTGAGAGTTACAAGTTAGCCAGGAAGGACCTAAAGGGAGAGTTAAGAAGAGCGAGGAGAGGACACGAAAAGTCGTTGGCGGATAGGATCAAGGAAAACCCTAAGGCTTTCTATAGGTATATCAGGAACAAAAGAATGACTAGAGTAAGATTAGGGCCAATCAAGGATAGTAGTGGAAAGTTGTGTGTGGAATCAGAGGAGATAGGGGAAGCATTAAATGGATATTTTTCGTCAGTGTTTACACTGGAGAAAGACAATGCTGTCGAGGAGAACACTCAGGTTCAGTCGACCAGGCTAGATGGAATTGAAGTTCAAAAGGAGGAGGTGTTAGCAATTTTAGAAAATGTCAAAATAGATAAGTCCCCTGGGCCAGATGGGATTTATCCTAGGATTCTCTGGGAAGCCAGGGAGGAGATTGCAGAGCCTTTGTCCTTGATCTTTATGTCGTCTTTGTCGACAGGAATAGTGCCGGAAGACTGGAGGATAGCAAATGTTGTCCCCTTGTTCAAGAAGGGGAGTAGAGACAACCCTGGTAATTATAGACCTGTGAGCCTTACTTCGGTTGTGGGTAAAATGTTGGAAAAGGTTATAAGAGATAGGGTTTATAATCATCTTGAAAAGAACAAGTTGATTAGCGATACTCAACACGGTTTTGTGAAGGGTAGGTCATGTCTCACAAACCTTATTGAGTTTTTTGAGAAGGTGACCAAACAGGTGGATCAGGGTAAAGCTGTTGATGTGGTGTATATGGATTTCAGTAAGGCGTTTGATAAGGTTCCCCACGGTAGGCTATTGCAGAAAATAAGGAAGTATGAAATTGAAGGTGATTTAGCGGTTTGGATCAGTAATTGGCTAGCTGAAAGAAGACAGAGGGTGGTGGTTGATGGCAAATGTTCATCCTGGAGTTCAGTTACTAGTGGTGTACCGCAAGGATCTGTTTTGGGGCTACTGCTGTTTGTCATTTTTATAAATGACCTGGAAGAGGGTGTAGAAGGATGGGTTAGTAAATTTGCAGATGACACGAAGGTCGGTGGAGTTGTGGATAGTGCTGAAGGATGTTATAGGATACAGAGGGACATAGATAAGCTGCAGAGCTGGGCTGAGAGGTGGCAGATGGAGTTTAATGCGGAAAAGTGTGAGGTGGTTCACTTTGGAAGGAGTAACAGGAATGCAGAGTACTGGGCTAATGGCAAGATTCTTGGTAGTGTAGATGAACAGAGAGATCTCGGCATCCAGGTACATAAATCCCTGAAAGTTGCCACCCAGGTTAATAGGGCTGTTAAGGAGGCATATGGTCTGCTCGCCTTTATAAGCAGGGGGATTGAGTTTCGGAACCACAGGGTCATGCTGCAGCTGTACATAACTCTGGTGCGGCCGCACCTGGAGTACTGCATGCAGTTCTGGTCACCACATTATAGGAAGGATGTGGAAGCTTTGGAAAGGGTTCAGAGGAGATTTACTAGGATGTTGCCTGGTATGGAGGGAAGGTCTTACGAGGAAAGCCTCAGGGAATTGAGGTTGTTTTCGTTAGAGAGAAGGCTGAGAGGTGACTTAATAGAGACATATAAGATAGTCAGAGGGTTAGATAGGGTGGACAGTGAGAGTCTTTTTCCTCGGATGGTGATGACCAACACGAGGGGACATAGCTTTAAATTGAGGGGTGATAGATATAGGACAGATGTCAGAGGCAGTTTCTTTACTCAGAGAGTAGTAGGGGTGTGGAACGCCCTGCCTGCAATAGTAGTAGACTCGCCAACTTTAAGGGCATTTAAGTGGTCACTGGATAGACATATGGATGAAAATGGAATAGTGTAGGTCAGATAGGCTTCAAATGGTTTCACAGGTCGGCGCAACATCGAGGGCCGAAGGGCCCGTACTGCGCTGTAGTGTTCTATGTTCTTCTATGTTCTATGTTCACTGCAGTCCCTTAATCAACCTATTCTATTCCTTCATTAAAATCTTAAATTAAATTGGCGAAACACAATCTGCATGTTACAAACCGGTGCTCTGTGCTGGCTCTACTCAATTACGCAAACCTTTCCTGTGGATACCCATCCCGGGCGATAACCATTTATAAACTTTTTTTTTTTAAATAAAATTTTTTTCCAATTAAGGGGCAATTTAGCATGACCAATCCACCTACACTGCACATCTTTGGGTTGTGGGGGTGAGATCCATGCAGATATGGAGAGAATGTCCAAACTTCACACGGACAATGACCTGGGGCCAGGATCGAAATAGAGTCCTCGGTGCCATGAGGTAGCAGTACTAACCACTGCGCCACCCTGCGATTATCTTTTCTAAAACCTTACTCACGGCTCATGCTGAATTGGCCGGTCTGTAGTTACTAGAATGTCCAGATGCCCTTTTTTGAAAGGTGCAACATTTGCCATTTTCCAATTCTACGGCCCATCTGTTTTATCCCAGGGTGAAGAAGATTGCAAGCCATTCCAATGTTTCCACTCCTTCCGGTTATGCTTTGGTAACATGTTTGATATATGTTCCCTCCCACGGTGTTAAATAGATAATATACTAATATTACAAATATATTTATATTCAACTGAAGCAGCATTTTTGAATTACCACAAATTAGTACAAGCTCCACTTTTGTTAAAGTTAATTGACTGAATGCTATAATCATTTTCCACAGCATGTTATCTACTGGCCACACTAATCATGAACAAAATGTAGTTTTTTAAAAAATCATAATGGGATGTGAGCAGCGCTGGCTGGGCCAGAATTTATTGCTCATTCCTAATTACCCTTGAATGGATGGTGGCAAGATGTCTTCTTGAACCATTGCAGACCATGTCTTTATTAATAATGAGTGACATACCCATTGTTGGGACCGTGAATAATACTAATTTACACTGCATCGGCAAGTTTACTTGGATCTTTTGGTCCATAGGCAAGCTCTTTTTTTTTCCCCCTCCCCTCACTGCCTTACCACTTTGCTTTTCAAATAGTGGTACACATTTAAGTAAATATATGGATGGGGTATTGCACCTGTATTGTGTGCGCTAACACTACTAGAATTGACATCGGTTTAAGGTAGTCACAGTAACCACCACACCTATGGCTAATCGCTTAGTTGATATAACGTAACCATTTCCATAATAGATGGACTGCACTCATGCTTCACATTTTTCCTTCTAATGCCGAGTTATTCCTGGGCTGCCAAGAATGCAGTTATCAAAATTTAGGCTGCACCAAAATAGCAGCACACAGCACCTTAATTGCTTCTATTTAAACACCCAGGACTTACGTCATCATCATCGTCTTCAACAGCTTCTCCTGTGAAGTATAACACTGCTCGTGGAATTATGCGTTCATGCAAGAAATGGCCAATTTCAAAGTCAGTAGCGAGTATTGCCTCAGAATCTTCATCCTACAACAGTAGAAACACAAAACCTCAAGTTCTAGAAATGACTTAAATCTAAAGGCAACCCCGATCCAAGGTTTCAATAAATTTTGTTTTAATGCAACAAAATGTTAACATCTTTGTTCCACTGTTAATTGCTGTATGTTATGGATGAAGGATGTTGAGGCTAGGGATGGATGTTTAAATACTCTAGGTCATGTCAGCATAAGGAAGGGGGAGGTTTTGGGTATTCTAAAAGGCATTAAGGTGGACAAGTCCCCAGGACCGGATGGGATCTATCCCAGGTTACTGAGGGAAGCGAGGGACGAAATAGCTGGGGCCTTAACAGATATCTTTGCAGCATCCTTGAGCACAGGTGAGGTCCCGGAGGACTGGAGAATTGCTAATGTTGTCCCTTTCTTTAAGAAGGGTAGCAGGGATAATCCAGGGAATTATAGACCCGTGAGCTTGACGTCAGTGGTAGGCAAACTGTTGGAGAAGATACTGTGTGATAGGATCTATTCACATTTGGAAGAAAAGGCTTATCAGTGATAGGCAGCATGGTTTTGTGCAGGGAAGGTCATGTCTTACAAACCTAATAGAATTCTTTGAGGAAGTGACAAAGTTAATTGATGAGGGAAGGGCTGTAGATGTCGTATACATGGACTTCAGTAAAGCATTTGATAAAGTTTCCCATGGCAGGTTGATGGAAAAAGTGAAGTCGTATGGGGTTCAGGGTGTACTAGCTAGATGGATAAAGAACTGGCTGGGCAACAGGAGACAGAGAATAGTAGTGGAAGGGAGTGTCTCAAAATGGAGAAAGGTGACTAGTGGTGTTCCACAGGGATCAGTGCTCGGACCACCGTTGTTTGTGATATACATAAATGATCTGGACGATGGTATAAGTGGTCTGATGAGCAAGTTTGCAGATAATACTAAGATTGGTGGAGTTGCAGATAGTGAGGCAGACTGTCAGAGAATACAGCAAAATATAGATAGATTGGAGAGTTGGGCAGAGAAATGGCAGATGGAGTTCAATCCAGGCAAATGCGAGGTGATGCATTTTGGAAGATCTAACTCAAGAGCAGACTTTATGGTCAATGGATGAGTCTTGGGGAAAATTGATGTACAGAGAGATCTGGGAGTTCAGGTCCATTGTACCCTGAAGGTGGCAACGCAGGTCGATAGAGCCTAGGGGCAGGTTTAGCACAGTGGGCTAATTAGCTGGCTTGTAAAGCAGAACAAGGTCAGCAGCACAGGTTCAATTCCCGTACCAGCTTCCCCAAACAGGCGCTGGAATGTGGCGACTAGGGACTTTTCACAGTAACTTCATTTGAAGCCTACTTGTGACAATAAGCGATTTTCAT
The DNA here is from genome assembly GCF_902713615.1 of Scyliorhinus canicula. Taxonomy (NCBI): domain Eukaryota; kingdom Metazoa; phylum Chordata; class Chondrichthyes; order Carcharhiniformes; family Scyliorhinidae; genus Scyliorhinus; species Scyliorhinus canicula. The sequence goes on along the minus strand of NC_052165.1, from coordinate 48,583,323 downwards.
TTTAATTTTAGACTGGTCAAGAAGGCATACAGCATGCTTGCCTTCATCGGACGGGGTATTGAGTACAAGAGTCGGCAGGTCATGTTACAGTTGTATCGGACTTTGGTTCGGCCACATTTGGAATACTGCGTGCAGTTCTGGTCGTCACATTACCAGAAGGATGTGGATGCTTTAGAGGTTCACCAGGATGTTGCCTGGTATGGAGGGTGCTAGCTATGAAGAAAGGTTGAGTAGATTAGGATTGTTTTCATTGGAAAGACGGAGGTTGCGGGGAGACCTGATTGAGGTCTACAAAATTATGAGAGGTATGGACAGGGTGGATAGCAACAAGCTTTTTCCAAGAGTGGGGGTGTCAATTACAAGGGGTCACGATTTCAAGGTGAGAGGGGAAAAGTTTAAGGGAGATGTGCGTGGAAAGTTTTTTACGCAGAGGGTGGTGGGTGCCTGGAATGCTTTGCCAGCGGAGGTGGTAGAGGCGGGCACGATAGTATCATTTAAGATGCATCTGGACAGATATATGAACGGGTGGGGAACAGAGAAAAGTAGACCTTGGAAAATAGGTAACAGTTTAGATAAAGGATCTGGATCGGCGCAGGTTGGGAGGGCCGAAGGGCCTGTTCCTGTGCTGTAATTTTCTTTGTTATTCACCTGAAGATGCTGTTCCTTTAAGAGCTTTAAACTAGATCAGGCAAGCATCTGCCTCTTCTCCACTAACCCCATCCTCTGACAAAGGGGTCATTCTAAAATGTTATCCCCAAATAGTTAACCAGTAATAGGTTTACTCCATGTAACAATGTAACCATAGCAATTGAGAAACCTGCATTATAAGGAAGCATTATATGTTACAGTTAAAAACATTACTTTTTGACGACTTCCGGTGGCGGCGATGTCCGAGTGAGCCGCACATTCGGTGGGCTCTCACTCCGGCTGGACTGAACGGCTGTTTCCCCGCGATGGCGGGACCGCGGAGGCGGCAGAAAGGCTGCCGGGAACAGAAGAGGAGAGCGGGCTGCAGAAAATGGAGGTGTGGGAGGCCAGCAGGTGAGGAAGAAAGAGAGAGAGACGGAGGCAAGGAGGAAGCTGACCTGAAGGGTGGGATGGCGGACCCACGGACCTTCCTTCCTCCGGGACAGGGGGAAAAAAAGGTTTGGGGTTGCTGAGGAGGGACAGCTTGGACCCACTTCAGATGCCCAGGAGGGGGTAAAAATTTAAGGTGCTGGGCAAAGGAAAGCGGCAGCGAGGGCGCTGGGGAGCGGGCTGCGGCATATGGAACAGCGGGATTCCAGAGGGCAGAAGAAGAAGGAGAAAAAGGGACAGAGACAAGGACCTGAAGAAAATTACCTGGGACCTAAGATGGCGGACACGCGGACCCCGGACTCGGCAGTCCAGTTGGCGCTGGATAACATGCTCCGGGTGGTGGGGTCCGGTTTTGAGGCGCTGGGGCGGGACAGCTTGGACCCGGTCCAGAAAGCGGTGGATCAACTGAACCAGAGGATGGACGCCCAAGGATGTTAAAGTTAAGGAGCTGGGAGAGGCGGTGGAGGAGCAGGCGGATGCGCAAACGGTTGCAGCGGTAGGGGTGGGCGGCCTGGGGGAGCGGCGGGGAGGACTGCTGGACGGAGTGGAGGAGCTGGAGAGTGGAATCCGCAGGAACAATCTGGGGGTGGTCGGCCTCCCGGAGGGGGCGGAGGGAGCTGATGCTGCAGCGTTTGTAGCGGGCCTGCTGGGGCGGCTGATGGGAGCCGAAGCCTTTCCACGACCGTTGGAGCTGGAGGGGGCACACAGAGTGCAGGCAAGGCGGGGGCGGCCGGGCGGACCCCCCCGCCCGATGGTGATTAGGTTCCACAGGTTCGTGGACGGGGAGCGGGTGCTGCGGTGGGCGGAGGGCGCCGGGACTCGTGGAACGTGGAACGGCAGTGTTCTCCGCATTTGTCGGGATCTGAGCCAGGAGGTGGCTCGGCGGCGAGCAGCCTTTAAGAATGTCAGGGAGGTGCTGTTCAGGAGGCACGTGAGGTTTGGTCTGCTGTTCCCAGCCCGGCTGTGGGTCGCGCACCAGGGTCGGCACCGCTGCTTCTTCGAGCCCGAAGAAGCGATGGATTTTGTGAGGGGCCTGGGGCTGGTCCCGAAAGGAGGCCCCAAGGACGCGAGTTAGGGCCCGAGGATTTTTGTGGGAAGGAGCGCCGAATGTGCCTGGACCGCTGCTCAACGGTTTGCTGGGCCAAAGGGGCCAGGCGGAACATTTGAGACTCTTTCCTTTGTTCATGGACATTTATGTGCTTTTTCTCTTTTTTCTGTGGTTTTTTCCCTTTTTATGGTTTTTTTTTTTTTTCCTGTTTGGGCTTTTTGTGCGGCTCGTGGAGGACACTGGAGCCGGCTTGCCCCAGTGGGGGGGGGGGGGAGGAGGACGGGGGAACAAGGGGAATGGGACAGGAAGGCGCCGGAGTGTTGAGTCACCGGGCTAGCAGATTGGCTAGTCAAGGAAGTCAGATGGGGGGGGGGAAGTAACAGCCAGTAGATGGCGGGGGTGGGGGTATCGGGGGATGGGGTTAGGGGAGGGGGGGGTTGTTCTGCTGACGGGAGAGGGACTTGAAATAGGCACTGGAAAGGAGGTCGAGGGTGGAGGCAGCCAAAGGGCGGGCCAGGAATGGCGCGACGCACGGGTCAGGGGCCGGCCCGAGAAAGGCTATGGCTGACCGGCGGGGTGGGGGGGGTGGGATGTGCCCCCCGACCAGGCTGATCACCTGGAACGTCAAGGGACTGAATGGGCCGGTTAAGAGGGCGCGGGTGTTCGCGCACTTGCGGGCCCTGAGGGCGGACGTAATTATGTTGCAGGAGACACATCTGAAAGTGTCAGACCAGACCAGGCTAAGGAAGGGCTGGATTAGCCAGGTCTTCCACTCGGACTTGGACTCGAAGTCCAGAGGGGTGGCAATCATGATCAACAAGCGCGTGCAATTTGAGGCAGAGGGCATATCTGCAGACAGGGGGGGCAGATACCTGATGGTACGGGGCAGACTGGAGGGGAGAAGGGTGGTGCTGGTGAATATATATGCCCCGAACTGGGATGACGTGGACTTTATTAAAAGAGTGCTGGGGAAGATCCCGGACTTGGATTCTCGCAAGCTAATAATGGGAGGGGACTTTAACATGGTCCTTGACCCGACTTTGGATCGGTCGGGTCCCAGAACGGGTAGACTCTCAGCAATGGCAAGGGAGCTGAAAGGGTTTATGGGGCAAATGGGGGCAGTGGACCCCTGGAGAGAGGGACAGCCAACAGGAAGGGGCTACTCGTTTTACTCGCACGTCCATAAAGTATATTCCAGGATAGATTTCTTTGTAATAAGCAGGGACTGTATGGGGGAGGTAAAGAACACGGAATACTCAGCAATTACCATTTCAGACCATGCCCCGCATTGGGTGGACCTGCAGTTCGGGGGAGCGAGTTATCAACGCCCGCAATGGAGGCTAGATGTGGGACTGCTGTCGGAGGAGGGGATCTGCGAGAGGCTTCGGAAATGTATAAAAAATTACCTGCAGGTGAATGACACTGGGGAGGTCTCAGCGGCGACCGTGTGGGAGGCGCTAAAGGCAGTAGTTCGGGGGGAGCTGATTTCAATTGGGGCCCACAAAGCCAAGGCAGACCGGGCAGAGATGGATAGATTGGTCAGGGAAATGGGCCGGATAGATGAAGAGCACGCGGAGTCCCCGGGGGAGGTTTTACTCAGGGAAAGGCGGAGGCTACAGGCGGAACTGGGGGCACTATCCACGAGCAGGGCCGTGGAACAGCTTAGGAAGGCGAGGGGAGTGGTGTACGAGTATGGGGAAAAGGCTAGCAGACTGTTAGCGCAGCAACTCAGGAGGAGGGAGGCGGCCAGGGAAATAGGTAGAGTGAGGGACGAGGGGGGGCGCAAAGTGGAGGATCCGGCAGAATTGAATAGGGTATTCCGGGACTTCTATCGTAAGCTGTATACTTCGGAGCCGCCGGAAGAACCGGAGGGGATGAAAAGGTTTCTGGACGGGTTAACATTCCCAACAGTTGGGGGGGGGGCAAGTGGAAGAGCTGGGCGCCCCGATTAGAGTAGAGGAGGTATTGGGGGGCCTAAAGGCCATGCAGTCGGGGAAGTCCCCGGGGCCGGATGGATACCCAGTAGAGTTTTATAGGAAGTTCTCTGAGCTGGTGGGCCCGGTCTTGGCGAGGGTTTTCAATGAGGCAAGGGACAGAGGGACCCTGCCGCCGACAATGTCACAAGCCACCATATCTCTGATATTGAAGCGGGGTAAAGACCCGGAGGTGTGCGGGTCCTACAGGCCAATCTCCCTGATTAATGTAGACGCCAAGCTCCTGGCAAAGGTACTGGCGGGGAGAATGGAGGACTGTGTACCGGAGGTGATTGGGGAGGATCAAACTGGGTTTGTTAAAGGTCGGCAGCTGGCGGCCAATCTGAGGAGATTGCTCAACGTGATAATGATGCCCCCGGCGGGTAGAGAGGTGGAGGTAGTGGTGGCAATGGACGCCGAGAAGGCCTTTGACCGGGTAGAGTGGGACTATCTATGGGAGGTGCTCGGACGGTTTGGGTTCGGGGAGGGATTGGTGGATTGGATCAAATTATTATATCAGGCCCCGAGGGCCAGCGTCAGGACTAACAGAGAAGTGTCGGAGTACTTTAGGTTGTACCGAGGGACCAGGCAGGGCTGCCCGCTCTCCCCGCTGCTGTTTGCGCTGGCCATAGAGCCGCTGGCGATGGCGCTGAGAGCCGCAGAGGGTTGGAAGGGGATGGTGAGGGGCGGGGTTGAACACAGGGTTTCTCTTTATGCAGACGACCTGCTCCTGTACGTGTCGGACCCAGTGGCCGGGATGGGAACTATACTGGGAATGCTGAGGGAGTTCGGCCAGTTCTCAGGATACAAATTAAATACGGTCAAGAGTGAAATGTTTGTGGTCCAGGCAAGGGGCCAGGAGAACAGATTGAGAGGGCTACCGTTTAGGCTGGTTGAGGAAAATTTCCGGTATTTGGGAATCCAGGTGGCACGAGACTGGGGCAGGCTGCATAAGTTAAATTTGGACAGGGTGGTGGAGCAAATGAAGGGAGAGTTTCGGAGATGGGATGCACTCCCGCTGTCGCTGGCAGGGAGGGTGCAGACTGTAAAGATGACAATCCTCCCTCGATTTTTGTTTATTTTTCAGTGCCTCCCGATCTTTATCCCACAGTCCTTCTTCAAAAGAGTTAACGGGCTGATCATGAGCTTTGTCTGGGCGGGAAAGTCTCCGCGGGTAAAGAAGGCGATGTTGGAGAGGAACCGCAGCGAGGGAGGGCTGGCTTTGCCGAGTCTGGTCAACTATTACTGGGCGGCCAACATCGCTATGATAAGGAAGTGGATGGTGGGTACGGGGTCTATTTGGGAGCGGGTGGAGGCGGCTTCGTGCAGGGGCTCCAGTTTGGAAGCCCTGGTCACGGCTCCTCTACCGCTGCCGCCGGCCAAGTACACCACCAGCCCGGTAGTGGTGGCGACCCTGCGGATATGGGGCCAGTGGAGGAGGCATGTGGGGGAGATGGGGGCGTCTGTCTGGGCGCCAATCTGCGACAACCATCGGTTTGCCCCCGGCAGTATGGATGGGGGGTTCAGAGTATGGCAGCGAGCAGGGGCGGGAAGGGTGGGTGATAAAGAATAGAGATACAGTCGCAAGTAAAATAATTGCAAGGTAGGGGCCTCACGGTAGCATGGTGGTTAGCATCAATGCTTCACAGCTCCAGGGTCCCAGGTTCGATTCCCGGCTGGGTCACTGTCTGTGTGGAGTCTGCACGTCCTCCCCGTGTGCGCGTGGGTTTCCTCCGGGTGCTCCGGTTTCCTCCCACAGTCCAAAGATGTGCGGGTTAGGTGGATTGGCCATGCTAAATTGCCCGTAGTGTAAGGTTAATGGGGGGATTGTTGGGTTACGGGTATACGGGTTACGTGGGTTTAAGTGGGGTGATCATTGTTCGGCACAACATCGAGGGCCGAAGGGCCTGTTCTGTGCTGTACTGTTCTATGTTCTATGTTCTATGTTCTATGATATGTTCCTGGAAGGGAGCTTCGCGAGTTTGAGGAGCTTGGAGGAGAAATTTGGGGTGGTAAGGGGAAATGATTTTAGATACCTACAGTTGCGGTACTTTGTTCGTAGACAGGTCCGATCTTTCTCGCGCCTCCCGCCAATGGGGATCCTAGACAGAATAGTCTCTGGGAGGGATGAAGGGGAGGGTAGAGTCTCGGGTATTTATAAGGTGCTCATGAGGGAGGAAGGGTCCCAGACAGAGGAACTGAAACTTAAATGGGAGGAGGAGCTAGGCGGGGAAATGGAGGATGGGCTGTGGGCAGAGGCCCTGAGTAGGGTAAACTCGACCGCGACATGTGCTAGGCTCGGGCTGATCCAATTTAAGGTCGTTCACCGGGCCCATATGACGGTGGCTCGGATGAGCAAATTTTTCGGGATAGAGGACAAATGCGCTAGGTGCGCGGGAGGACCAGCGAACCATGTTCACATGTTTTGGGCATGCCCTGAGCTGAGGGGGTACTGGGAGGGATTTGCGGGGGTCATGTCCCAGGTGCTAAAAACAAGGGTGGTGATGAGCCCAGGGGTGGCAATTTTTGGGGTTTCGGAAGACCCGGGCGTCCAGGGGGAGAAAGAGGCCGATGTGCTGGCCTTTGCTTCCCTGATAGCCCGGCGACGAATATTATTGGCGTGGAGGGACTCAAAGCCCCCGAAGACGGAGTGGTGGCTGGCGGACATGTCGAGTTTCCTGGGGATGGAAAAAATCAAGTTCGCCTTGAGGGGTTCTGTGCAGGGGTTCACCCGGAGGTGGCACCCATTTATTGACTTCTTTGCGGGAGAGTGAGCGTCAGCAGGGGGGGAGGGGGGGGGGGGGGGGGGGGTTAGAGTAGAGTAGGAGGGAAAATATGGCGGGTAGTACCGGTGGGAGGGGAGCGGGCTTGTGCAATATGTTACGGTGGAAGTATTGAAAGAACGTGGATGTTTGCACATTTTTGCCTTTTTTGCTTCCTTTCTGATGACGTCTGTAACGGTTTATAAAGCCAAAAACTACCTCAATAAAATTGTTTATTAAAAAAAAACATTACTTTTTAAAATTACAACATACTGAAGAGATTGCAAACATGTTAGTTGAAGAGTTGACTTACCAGCTCTCCATTCTCTGGAACTGCAAGAGGAAAAGTAAGTAAATTAGAAAATTTACAAAGTATTCCAAGTTATTCAAATCATTAACTCTGTTCGCACTCACCTTCAGGAGGACAAAAAAAATTGAAGAAAGAGTCATTTGGTACAGTCTTCGTGACTGTTCTAACAGTACCCCGACCCTTATGCTTCTGCTTCTTTTTAATGGTTTTCATTGTGATGTTTTTCCCCTTCTTCCAGTCGATCTGGCACCTGCATTGGAATTTGCAGATTTAAAAAAATATATATTCTGTGACTAGTTGAGCTTTTCAACCTAACATTACAGATGTACTGTTGTTGGAAATAAACAGTTCTCCAATATTGCTATCAACATTATGCAGTTCAGTTTACCACCACTTCTGTTCCATGGCAAACATTTTGCATTCCTTGCTAGTAGTTCAAAGATCAACTTGTCACTCACCTCATTTAAAGGATCTATTTTACACCAGTGGCGCGATGCAACTCAAAAACTACTAAAGTTAACATCTCTTGCATCACTAAGTTACTTCCATTAAAGAATTCATTCAATATTACCATACAGCAGGGCTGGAAAAATTATGGCTCGCAGGCCACATTCAGGAAAACATCCAGTCCTTGGTCCATCTCCAGCACCCAGGAGCTTCTGATCTGGCTCACAACCACAACAGGGGTTCCAATGGAAGTAGTTCAAGGCGAGTTAAGTTTATGATTGGTCCGAGGTGGGCATTCCTGAGGTGCAGCCACCATGACAGGAACAAGAGAGCAGCGCAAGGCTGTGTTCATTTAAATGTTCTTACTAGATTACTGCAGTTTTTAAATTTAGATTTTAGTTTTCCAAGCATTTAGGTTTTAAAATCTCTTTTGTCAAAAGTCAAGGCAACTTAGAATTAGTTTCCATCCCCTCCTTTCCATTTCCTCAACTAAGGTGCATATTTTGGTCGAATATAACCAGGCGGTTGTGCGCGTTTTCTACAGTGAAGACAGAAAATATTTTTTCAACACTTCCACATTTACCGTTATTAATTGCCTAGACTCACTAGAGGACCCATGTTCACTTTAGAGTTTTCCCTTTAAACATTTGCAGAAATTCTTGCCATCTATTTTTATATTTCTAACGAGATTACTCATACTTCACACTCCAATTTCTCCCTCCTTATTAATTTTGTCACTGTTCGGATTTTAAAAAAATAAACTATGCTGTCCAAACTTCTGATCTGCCATCTATCTGTGGAATTTTGTACTTTTTCTTTCAATTTGATGCTATCTTTAACTTCCTTAAGTTATGAACAATTGATGCATCCTTCTGCAATCTCACTGGAAGTATTTTTATTGTGTTAAGAAATATCTTTCTAAAACTCTTTGGCAAGCTCCGTTTTAATACCTTTGTAATTGCCTTTCTTTAAGTTCAAATCTTAGACACGTTCAATCGTGTTATGACCACTGTTACTATCTTGGGGTTCCTTTACTACGTCATTAAATGATCTGGTCTCATTGTACATGATCAGGTTTAGAACAGTGTGCTCTCTGGTTGGTTCTACAAAAATTGTCACAAAAACACCTTTGAACTCACCTTCCAGGCTACCCCATTTGACCAATCAAGATGTAGATTAAAATCACCCATGATTATTGCAGTACCATTCTCACAAGCCACTATTATTTCTTTCTATATAACCCATCCTACAATATAGTTACCGTTAGGGGGCCTAGAAATTGCTCCCACAAGCGACGAAACAGTTGCTGGTTCTATCCAAATTCACCCTGCATATTGATCTTTAGAATTCATCTCACTATTGTATAGTCATCCTTAATAATGCTACCTCACCACCCTTTCCTAGTTTCCTGTCCTTCCAAAATGTCAGATACCTTTGAATATTCAGTTCCCAGCCTTTAACTTGCACAAAAGCCTTTAACTTAAACATAGGACTTAGGAGGAGGAGTAGACTATTTCAGCCCTTCAAGCTAGCTCCATCTTTCAATGAGATCATGCTTGATCCAGTTTCAGTCTCAACTCTGCTTCCTGTTTTCCCCCATAACCTTTCATTAACTTGTTTATCAAAAAGATGCCCCAATTCTGCCTTAAATAAATTCAATGATCCAGCCTCTTTCTAGGGAAGAGAACATCACACATCAACAACCCTCAGAAAAAACAGTAGACTTCATACTTCAGTGTTTCCCCAGGTTCTAGCCTCTCCCACAAGTAGAAACATCCTCCCGGTATTTTCTTTTGGGGATGATCTCTTGTAAATATTTCAAAACCCGCAAAGATTTCTCATCTCTGACCTAAATGGGCAACGTCTTATTTTTAAAAACAGTAACCACTAGTACTAGATTCTCCCACAAGAGGAAACACCCTCTTCCATTCACCCCTTAGGATCTTGGATGTTTCACACTTTGAGCGGATACAAACCTAACCTGTCCAACCTTTCCTCACAAGACAACAGTCTGGCAAATCTTCTGAACTGCTTCCCAATGCACTTGCATGCTTCCTTGAATAAGGAGACCACAATACTGCACACTACTTCAGATGTAGTTTCACCAATGTCCTGAATAACTGGAGCATAACCAACCTACTTTTGTATTCAAATGCCCTCACAATAAACATTCTACTAGCTTTCCCAATTGCTGTAGTGCATACTTGTAATTTGCAGTTCACGCACTAGACAAGTAGAAACTCAGTACATTATCGAAGTGGAGATTATAGAGTTTAAGATTAAATTTTACTTCTCCTGCATAAATGGACAATTTCACACCTTCCCACATGATATTCCATTTACCAGACCTTTATCCACACCCTCAACCTATCCAGAATCCTATTGTAGCCTCCATGTCCTATTCACATTTTACCTATCTTTGTGTAATCAGCAAATTTAACACCACACTTTTGGTCTCTTCATCCATTTGGAATAGATAAGTACTGTATCCATCCAAATTTCTTGTTCATTTTTGGGATGTGGGCATTGCTGTCTAGACTAGCATTCATTGCCATCGCTGATTGCCCTCAAGGTGATGGTGAGCTGTCTTGAACTGCTGTAGTCCATATGGTGTCAGAACACAGCTCAGTTGGAAGGTTCCAGGATTTTAACCCAGTGACAGTACAGAAATGATGATTCAAGTCAGGATTGAGGGGCTTGGAAGAGAATTTGCAGGTGTGTTCCATGTGCCTATGGTCATTGTCTTTTGGGGCGGTAAAGTTCACTGGTTTGGAAGGTGCCTTGGCTAGTTAATGCAGTGCATCTTGTAGATGGTACATACTGCTGCCATTGTGTGCTGTTGGTGGACGCAGTGAATATTTCAGGTGGTGGATGGGGTATCCGTGATTGAGCTGAGCTCAAGTATTATTGGGTCTGCATTCATTCAGGTAAGTGGGGAGTATACCATCATACTGCTGACTTGGCCCTTGTAAATGGTAGACAGGCTTTGGGCTCTCGGGTGGTGAAATACTTACTGTAGAATTCCCAACCTTTGACCTGCATATGTTTCCATAGCATTTATACAGCTGGTTCAGTTAAGTTTCTGGCCAATGGTGATCCCCAGGGTATTGATGGCAAGGAAAACAGTGATGAAAACACCATGGAATGATACGGGAATGGTTAGATTCTCTCGCTAATGTCATTGCCTAGCACTTGTACTGGTTACAACTTATCAGTGCAAGCCTGAGCATTGTCCAGATTTTGCTGTATTATGAGAGACTGCAACAACATTTGCTCTATGCCCTTATTGCTCTTTAGCGATCTAGCAAATCGATGAACTGTAGGTGAAGCTCCCAACAGTTATCCCAGACTTGTCCAATCGTTTAGCGGGGGGCCATTTCAAATTTTCTTCACATTTTGTGAAACGACATTCAAGCTTATCAGCATCAAACACAGGAATGAAATAGACCACCAATGGAGGAGCAGTCCCTGCAGAAATCTTCAATCTCACTGACCCATCTTACCAGCATTTTCAACGATCACTCTACAGGCCACAAAGGGACTTTGCGGACCAAATTGCAGACCGTGTGTTGGACAAGCCCGAGTTATACATTCAAACTCACGCTGGCACTGAACTATATCATTCCTGTCCAAGTAGATAGCTGAAAATAGATGGAGTCTGTGCTACAAAAAAGTGGAGCTTGCTTCAAACAAAATAAAAATGAAATTTCCACTAACTGTTCCAACACAAATTCAGTATAACTAAAGTCATTGCATTCACCCAGAAGTAGGGACACAAGTTTGACAACCCAGTGCACCTTTCACTGCAGCCATTCGGAATGTTTTAAATTCAAAAGCAACATTTTTTTAAAAAATCATCTTCAATTTCTTCTGTTAAATTGAAGAAGCTTTCTTACCCTGTGCATCCCATAATTTCTGGCCCATCAAATGAGAAAGGGTCTGACTCATCAGGCTGCGACCTCATCTTGTATGTTTTTGTCACTGCGTCATTGGTGAAATACTCATTTGGCTCAAACTTAAACTCCAAGGTAAAACTCTAGGTAAAATATACACAAACAAGACAAAGAACATCAATATACTTACTATTAGGGAGAAATTCGTTTTTTTTTTTTAAATTGAAGCATTTTATGTTGTACACAGCTATGAGCTCACCCTCAAGCGGAGTCAAATTGAAAAATGGATTGCTTACCATTTTGCATCGCTATGGGATTCATTAGCTACACTGCCATAAATAGCTTGCAGTGTTATAGCAGTCACATTTGACAAGCAGCTTAAGAATTCCCCAAGCAAACATTCCCCAACATAACTTGGAAGTGCAATATTTATTGTTCCGAGCTTTAAAAAGTGATTAAAATTGTTTCATGTGTAGGTGTTAATATAATAGGTACAATTACTTAAAACTGACGTGCTGGGATACCATCAAGCTGTTCTGCATCGATACTGAATGAAGAAACTGGACTCATAACTGATAGGTGGAAACAATTACCACTAATAATAATTTACCAAACAGTGCTCAAGTTTTTGGAATCATCGGTGCTAATCCACTGAAATAAACTGCAATGAACGAGAACCAGCCATGGTACAGAAGCATTCGCACATCAGCTGTTATTTCAGCTGTGAAATAAATCTGGGATTTTCAGCAAGATAGATGCATTGGCCTTCCCAAAAAAAGGGTTATAATTTGTTTTCTTCGACTGTTGTCTCAGTTATTTTCATGTAAACCTGATAGGTGCAACAAATATTTGACTACAAAGGGTGATAAAACTACTGGAAGCAGAACAATTCACTAGGCAAGGATTCGAACTGTCCAATAATGAAGGATTACTGTGCCATGCATAAGACAGACGATGGGATTGTTTTCCTTAGATTTGAGATGGTTATAAAAGAGATTTGATAGAAACGTTTAAACTCACGAATGAGTGTGGCATGTGGCATAGTGGTTACCACTGCTGCCTACGGCACTGAGGACCCGGGTTCAAATCCCAGCCCTGGGTCACTGTCCGTGTGGAGTTTGCACATTCTCCTCGTGTCTGCGTGGGTTTCACCCCCACAACCCAAATATGTGCAGGTTAGGTGGATTGGCCATGCTAAATTGCCCCTTAAATTGGAAAAAAAATAATAATTGGGTCCTCTAAATTGAAAAAAAAAATTATGAATGGTTTGGATAGAGCAAAAATATTAATTTCTAATGGTTGATGGGTTGATAATAAGGAGGCATAGATTTAAAGTGATTGGTAAAATAATAAGATAATGCAAGAGAAATGTTTTTGTTCCCCAAACTAGAAGCTGTAGTTTGGAATGCACTGCCTGGGAGAGGTACAGTTTCAACAGCAGCCTTCATAAAGAAACTGAATAATAAATGCAGAGACATGGATCTGAGCAAGGCATTAACTGGACTGCTTTTCAGTAGATGTGATGGGCTGCATGACTTGAATGAAACATACAAGATTCTGATGAGGCTTGAGAGGGTAAACGCCGAGAAATAGATTCCTCAATCAGCAGAAACAAATATTCAAGATATGGGGACAATGATTTAGGACCAAGATGCAGAAAAATTAGTTTACTTGTGAATTTTTTGCCAGAGGGTTACGGATGCTTCATCGTTGAATATATTCAAGGCTGGGACAGACATTTTGGGGACTCAGGGAATCAAGAGATATGGGAAACAGGCAGTAGTGCAGGAAAGCCCAAGGTGAGCCAGGATCGTATTGAATGCAGAGCTGGCTCAACAGGCCATATGTCTACTATATTCTTTCATGGGATGTTGGCATCATTGACGAAGGCAGCATTTGTTGCTCATCGTTAATTGCCATTGATTGACTTGCTATGCCATTGTGGATATTGAGTCACATGTAGGCAAGATCAGGCGAGGATGGCTGATTCCTTCCCCTAAAAGGACATCAGTGAACCTTTGGGTCTTTAAGACCAAAAAAATGATAGTTTCATGGTCACCATTACTGAGAGTAGCTTTACATCCCAGATTTATTAATTTAATTTAAATTCCACCACCTGCCATGGTGGGATTTGATCCCATATTTACACTTTACGGCATTCAAAAGGCACCTTGACAAACATGGATAGGATGGGTCAGAGGGATACGGCACAAGGAAGTGCTGAGGGTTTTGGCAATGGTTGGCATCATGACTGGAGGGCCTGTTCCTGTGCGGTATTGTTCTTGGTCTCCAGAACATTAGTTTGGCCCTCTGGATTACTAGTCCAGCAACATTACCACTACACCACCGTCTGCCCGACTGTTTCAACTTACACAAGAACTAGGAGCAGGAGTAGGCCATCTGACCCCTCGAGCCCGCTCCGCCATTCAATGAGATCATGGCTGATCTTTTGTGGACTCAGCTCCACTTTCCGGCCCGAACACCATAACCCTTAATCCCTTTATTCTTCAAAAAACTATCTTTATCTTTAAAACATTCAATGAAGGAGCCTCTACTGCTTCACTAGGCAAGGATTCCATAGATTCACAACCCTTTGGTGAAGAAGTTCCTTCTAAACTCAGTCCTAAATCTACTTCCCCTTATTTTGAGGCTATGCCCCCTAGTTCTGCTTTCATCCGCCAGTAGAAACAACCTGCCCGCATCTATCCTATCTATTCCCTTCCTCTCCTCGTAATCCAACCCCTTCAGCTCTGGGATTAACCTAGTGAATCTCCTATGCACATCCTCCAGTGCCAGTACGTCCTTTCTCATGTAAGGAGACCAAAACTGAACACAATATTCCAGGTGTGGCCTCACTAACACCTTATACAATTGCAGCATAACCTCCCTCGTCTTAAAACTCCATCCCTCTAGCAATGAAGGACAAAATTCCATTTGTCTTCTTAATCACCTGTAAACCAACTTTGTGAGACTTATGCACTAGCACACCCCGGTCTCTCTGCACAGCAGCATGCTTTAATATTTTATCATTTAAATAATAATCCCATTTGTGCTTTTGACCTCTGCTTGATTACTATAGGATTCTATTAATTAGACACTTGAATTCAGGGGGACCAATGTTCTGCAATATATAATGTTCTATGCAAAGTGTCCAATGCGGGATAAAGTTTAATCTGAAAATTATCCTCGTCCCAATGACAATTATACAGTCTATCCAATGCTCCACAATACAATGGCTCATGTGCCACTGTCATCTGATGAATTCCCTGCAGCTATGCATCTTGAATACAAAAGTGCACATGGAAGGTTCACAGTCACCTCGTGTGCACAGCTTTCTAGGAAGAGTTACAGGTTTTGTTCAAAAAACAATGATCTTTCGTTCTACGCGCCATCAATGAATAAGCTCTGAGCCACTAAGCCTCACTGTCAAAGGAATGGTTCATTCCCTCCAGGATTGGGATGCGATGGTTATAAACTAAGAATTTTATTAAGCAGTGATGTAAAATCCATCCTCAAGATGGAAATTCAGTTTTCACGGGCAGATTCTAGGTAGGCATCCCGAAAACCAATAAATAATCAGCACCCAACATTAATGCACCAAGCAGGGCAGAAACAATGTGAACAACATTTATATTGCCGCGGTTTTTCTTACTAGACATGTAATATGTGCATTTTTAGTCGGGATGAAGAACCGTTATACTGCTACCCTGGTCGCGATTAAACCTAGGAGTTTCCGGATCCATATGGCTCAGCTCCTTCAGGTGGATAAATTAAGACCCTTTCTCATTTCAATGAGTTATGTCCGAGCAGCTCTCATACATAGAACATAGAACAGTACAGCACAGAACAGGCCCTTCGGCCCTTGATGTTGTGCCGAGCAATGATCACCCTACTTAAACCCACGTAACCCGTATACCCGTAACCCAACAATTCCCCCATTAACCTTACACTACGGGCAATTTAGCATGGCCAATCCACCTAACCCGCACATCTTTGGACTGTGGGAGGAAACCGGAGCACCCGGAGGAAACCCACGCACACAAGGGGAGGACGTGCAGACTCCACACAGACAGTGACCCAGCCAGGAATCAAACCTGGGACCCTGGAGCTGTGAAGCATTGATGCTAACCACCATGCTACCGTGAGGCCCCTACCTTGCAATTATTTTACTTGCGACTGTATCTCTATTCTTTATCACATAATATGAAGGAACGACAGAACATCTGCATTTAGATCCCTTCTTCCACTACCACAAATCAAAAAGCATTGAAAACTGGATTGCAATATATGAAGTAATTCTTACCATTGGCTGTCCGGGGTCTGAAAATTTCACCTTCAAGTCTTTTAAATGCTTTAAGATAGGCTCATCATGCTCCTGTTAAAAAAAAACAGGATTTGTAAGGTTCATCGGTGTAGCATCTAATTTATAATAGTCAATCACTAAACTATATCGGCAAATCCAAGAGCACTACCATCTAGAAGGACAAGGGCAGCCTATCATCTAGATGAATAAGGGCTCAGACCCGCCTGAAAGTCTCTTCCCAAGTCACTCACCATCCTGACTTGGAAATATATCACCGTTCCTTCACCATCACTGGGTCAAAATCCTGGAATTCCCTAACCGCACTGTACCTGCAGCAGCTTAAGGCAGACACTCACCACCACCTACTCACAGGTAATTGGGGAAATTGAGCTACCCTTGCACACTTAAGGTTTCACCCAATTCTAGCAACAGGCTAAATTCAAGATAAAACTAAGATACAAAATAAAAACAGAAAATGCTCGAAAAACTCCAATCTGGCAGCATCCAAGGGAGGGGTTGAGAATTAGCATTTTGATTCAAAGCGTCTTCTTCAGAAAATGTTTTAACAAATAAGTCAGCCATTTTGCCTTTTGAGCCTGCTCCACTATTCAATGGGGTTATGGTCTCAGCTCCACTATAAACAAGACTCCTTTGCCTAACAAAAATCTGACAAACTCCATCTTAAATAAAAACGTGTCCAACTCGAGTTAGTGTCAGTGGGGACAGTTTAGGTAGTAGGACCATTGGATCCCCGTGTGGTTGCCAAAGCCCCCTTTGTGGGGACTGTTAGATGTCAACTCCACTACAACCCTTACAACTTGCCCCTTGGTCCATGGTACCAAGTTTGGTTAAGATGGGCCCAAGGACCTCAGTAGAGTTTTCCAATATACAGACAGACATTTATATTTATGGAACACAAGTCCACCTGTATCATGTCACTGAGCAAATCAACATTTTTGAAGACCGTCAACCAAAACTCTGGAATTCCCTTTGGCTCCTCCTTTTCTTCATCTTTTTTCTCTTCCTCCACTTTAACCTTTTCTTTCACTTCATCCTGTGATTGTTGTGTGTGGGGGAGGGGGAAGGAGAGGAGGATTGGGGGGGGGGGGGGGGGGGGAGGAGAGAGAAGAGAGAGAGAAACGAGAGAGGTGAAACAAAATTACAAGGATTGCAAAATGAATCCAATTTTTGGTCTGAAGCAAAGTTCACCAATTTTTAAACAGCATACTCATGGCTTGTTTCAAATCTGATCGATAAAGCCATTTGGGTAGTCATCCAATGATCAACCCAATATAGCCCTGAGCACTATGTCTGGAGGGGGTGGGGGTGACAAAATCATTTAGATATGCTAACATTTATTGCCTATCCCTAATTGACCTTGAAAACATTGTGCTTGAACCACTGCAAGTGTAGAGGTTTGTACAAATGAGTGGCTTGGTAGGCCATTTCAGAGGGCAACACATGAAGGATGGCAGCTTTCCTTTCTTAAAGGGCATTAATAAATAGAACAGTACAGCACAGAACAGGCCCTTCGGCCCTCGATGTTTTATGAACATGTGCATTAAGAGTAGGCCACTCAAACTCTCGGGAGTGCTCAATCATTTCAACACGATCATAACCTAAACACCACATTCCCACCTACCCCGATAACCTTAGTAAATCAAGATCTACCTAGCTCAGCCGTAAAAACGAAGACTTGGCTTGCACCTTTTGAGGAAGCATGCTAAGACTCATGACTCTCAAAAACCTTTCCTCGTTATTGTCTTAAATGAGTGGTCTGTTATTTTTAAACAGTGACCCCAAGTTCTAGATTCTCCCACAAGAGAGAAAACCTCCTTTCCACATCCATCCCATCAAGACTACTCAGGATCTTAAAGGTTGAAATCAAGTTGCCTTTTACTCTTCTGAACCATCTAACCGGTTCGATCTTTCCCCAGACAATCACCCATTTCTGGTCTAATAAACCTTCGCGCAACCGCTAACACATTTACATATTTTCTTAAATAAGGAGACCAATACTGTACACAGTATTCCAGATGTGGTCTTAACTGAAGCATTATCTCCCCGTTCTTGTATCAATTCTCCTCACCAAACGATAGTCTATTCACTTTCCACATTACTTGCTGTACCTGCACTCTGAGAATCACTGATGAGGACATTCAGATATTTCTGAAATTCAAAGCTCTGTCATCTCTCACCATTTAGATAAAGTATCTTTTTTATTCTTCCTGCCAAAGTGGACCATTTTACATTTGCCCATATACTGGGTCACTATGCAGAATTTGCAAGTTGCCCCCATGTCTGTGTGGGTTTCCTTGAGGTGCCCGCGTTTCCTCCCACAAGTCCCACACGACGTGCTTGTTAGAGGAATTGGACATTCTGAATTCTCCCTCAGAGTACCCCAACAGGCACCATAGTGGCGACCAGGGGATTTTCACAGCAACATCATTGTAGTGTTACTGCAAGCCTACTTGTGACACTAAGATTTTATTAGGAAAATTAAGAAAAATTTTGATATCACAGTTATCGCATGAATCCTGACTGATTGAGGCCATGAAGCAAATCTGAGAAGTGATGTTACTCACAATAACTACCTACATTAATTCAAAGAACATCACAGATATCAAATGCATTTAATTAATATTGTGGCAAATTTTACAACAGTTAGCTTACACTACAGGCAGTTATGAGCAGCACAGTCCGGATTACATTCCAATAACTGATCTTGCCATCTGCAAAAAAGCTCTCAGCATCTAGACTCTAGGATACTTACTGATAATTCCTCCTCATCATCTCCTTGCCATTTGCATTCATCCTCTGTTGGCTCAAAGATAGCATTGATAATATCACTTCTCTGAAGGAAAGACAGATAGGTATTATTTATTGGAAACCCCATAACCCACATCACTTCTCCAAGGAAAATATGCTGAAACATTAAGACAATACCTTGCAAATTATTTTCAAATCATTTAATGAGTTAACAAGAGGCTACAATAAACCCCACTGAGCTACCTGCATGACATTAATTATTCATGCTGTACCACCAATCTGGAGAGTTTCCCTATTCAAGTCTTAAAAGCATGAAAAGAGTGCATTTAAATAAAGTTCAAAAGTTCTCGTCTTGGCCCACATAAAAATTCTTTCAAACCCAATTACCAGTTGACTTCTCTCCACCCGAAAGATTATCCAACTACTGGTTTCTAAGCCCTTGAAAGCATTGACAAATCTTGACAATTGAGGTTTTTAAAACTTATCTATTCATTGTAATACAAAACTGCAAGTTTTTTAAAAAACTATTTGTTTTTCCCCGAATAAGTTACAAATATATGCCCATTACTTCAAGCTTCTATGCAAGACCAAGTAGGAAGAGGAAACAAAATGAAGTATATTAACTCTCAAGGAGCCTCAAACGGTTTAAGAAAGGTTCATCACATTCAAGCATGACTAGCGCAATTGTTGTCACAAGTGTAGATTCTGTAAAATAACATTTTTTGTGAAGCAGTTTTGTGCAGAAAGTAATGTCCAATAAAAATGTACCATCTAATTGACTTCAATTCACCTACTGCTACAATGTCAAGTGGAACTTCACCATCTCTGCTCCATGATCAACTGGCTTCACTATTCAGGTAGCACCCCAAAAAGGTGCTGCAGGAGACATAGCTAAACGTAAAAGAATTAGGGATGGGGGGCCTTTCAGTCATAATTAACCTTACAGACTTCCGGTGGCTGTGATGAAGTAGGAAGCCACACATTTGGGAGCTCCCATTTTAAAAGGACTTTGCGGCTCTTTTTAGAGCCCAAAACGGAAATTTTTCGACGTCTCCCGGTGGGGGAAGGTGTGCTGAACGACTTTCCCCGCAGTCCATGACTCGAACTTGGAGTGGAAAGGGTGAAAAAGCAGCAGCAGCTCCCCAGAAAAAACGGGGGAAGCATCCAAGATGGCCACCGGCAGAGCTCCAGAGGAGTGGAAACAGTGGGCCCAGGAGCAACTAGCTGCTCTCCTCTGCTGCTTCACAGGCTTCAAGGCTGAGGTACTGAGCTCTCTGCAGGAAACAAACAGAAGGCTGTCAGAGATTCAGACCACCCAGGGTGCTGCCATCAAGGAGTTGCAGACGCAGGCCACTGAACGAGAGGAGGAGGCCGGGATCCTCGTGAGTAAGGTGTAGGGGCACGAGGCACTCCACAAGAAGTGGCAGGAACGCTTAGAGGAGCTTGATCACCGCATGAGGCGGAAAAAACTGCGGATCTTGGGCCTAGCGGAGGGGCTGGAGGGGTCGGACCTGACAACCTACGTGGCTACAATGCTGAACTCGCTAGTGGGGGCCGGGTCTTTCCATCTGCCCTTGGAGCTGGAGGGAGCACACAGAGTACTGGCCAGGAGGCCTAAGGACAATGAACCCCCGCGTGCGGTGCTGGTGAGGTTCCACCGGTTCAGTGATCGGGAGTGTGTGCTGCGCTGG
The DNA here is from genome assembly GCF_902713615.1 of Scyliorhinus canicula. Lineage (NCBI taxonomy): Eukaryota > Metazoa > Chordata > Chondrichthyes > Carcharhiniformes > Scyliorhinidae > Scyliorhinus > Scyliorhinus canicula. Next base: position 48,563,050 of record NC_052165.1, on the reverse strand, counting down.
GCCAAGAAGGTGAAGAGCAGCAAGTGGGAGAATGGGGTAGTACGGATCTACCAGGGTTGGAATGCGGAGGTGGTTAAGCGGCGGTCCGGATTTAATCGGACGAAGGAGGTGCTTTACAGGCAAAAGATAAAGTTCGGAATGTCGCCTGTGGGTAACTTATTCGGACCGGCATTATTATTTCGATTCCCGGAAGAGGCGTGGGCCTTCGTGCGGACGGAGAAACTGGACTTGAACTAGGGGTTTGGGGTTGTGGGGTCGGTTGAAATATCTTAGCGCTGGATTCTGCTGTTGCTATGTTCATTTTTTTTTTGTAATTTAGCAATTTTTATATGGTTATTTATGGGGGTGTTGTTCTGCTATGTTTTTTTTCTGCTGTGGGGCATTGGTTGAGTTGTGTATCTTGCGGGGAGGGTCGGGGGGGTTTGTTGTATTCTATGTCGGGTTGGGGGTATGGAGTGGGGCTGTTATTTGGGAGAGCTGCGTCAGAAGGGTGTGGTGGAGCAGTGCGAAGGTGTGGGCTTTCCTCTGGTTTCCCACGCTGTGGAGCTGGGGGGGCGGAGACGGTGACGGGGGAGGCGGGGCCCTAACTGGTTCTTCCCCGCGCAGGAGCGGTGTCTGGAGGAGGGATAGATTGGAGGATGATCCCACTTTGGGAGGGGTCGGGTTATTGGCGGGAGTTTCCGGGGTCAGCAGAAGTTAACTGACCCACGGAAGTACAATGGAGGACGGTTCGCGGCTGGGAGGGTTCCTAGCCTGGGGAAGGGAAAGGGGGGGGGGGGATACCGGGTTGCTGCTGGTAGGGTCAGGAAGGAGCTGGTGGGCGGACAGAGGAGAGGTGTTGTCGCTGTGGGAACTGGGTTGGGCAGGGGGTGCTGGCCTGGGGCGGGCAGTCGACGGGCTATGGCTAGGCAATGGGGGAGGGGGGCGGGACGCCCTCTGATCCGGTTGGTCACCTGGAATGCGAGAGGGTTGAATGGGCCGGTGAAGCGGTCGAGGGTACTGGTTCACCTGAAGGGGCTAAAGGCAGATGTGGCAATGCTTCAGGAGACCCACCTCAAGGTGGCGGACCAGGTCCGCCTGAGAAAGGGATGGGTGGGGCAGGTTTTCCACTCTGGGTTGGATGCGAAGAACTGGGGAGTGGCGATTCTGGTGGGGAAAAATGTGTTGTTTGAGGCATCGGAGGTGGTGGCGGATAAGGGGGGTAGGTATGTTATGGTTAGGGGCAGGCTACAAGGAGAGACGGTGGTACTGGCTAGTGTGTATGCCCCAAATTGGGACGATGCGGGTTTTATGAGGCGTATGTTGGGACGGATCCCGGATCTGGAGGCAGGAGGTCTGATCATTTGGGGGGGGGGGGGGGGGGGGGGGGGGGGGGGGGGGGAAGAGAGAGAGAGAGAGAGAGAGAGAGAGAGAGAGAGAGAGAGAGAGAGAGAGAGAGAGAGAGAGAGAGAGAGAGAGAGAGAGAGAGAGAGAGAGAGACTTTAATATGGTGTTGGATTTTTCACTGGATCGGTCCAGCTCTAGGACTGGTAGGAGGCTGGCGGCGGCCAAGGTACTGAGAGGGTTTATGGATCAGATGGGTGGGGTGGATCCATGGAGGTTTGTGAGGCCACGGGCACGCGAGTACTCTTTCTTCGCCCACGTACATAGGGTCTACTCTCGGATAGATTTCTTCGTGGTGAGTAGGGGACTGATTCCGAGAGTGGAGGAGGCCGAGTATTCGGCCATTGCAATCTCCGACCACGCTCCGCATTGGATAGAGTTGGAGATGGGGAGGTGCGGGACCAACGTCCGTTGTGGCGGTTGGATGTGGGGTTGTTGGCGGAGGAGGTGGTGTGAAGGAGGGTCCGGGCAAGTATTGAGGGGTACCTCGAGGTGATTGATACGGGGGAGGTTCAGGTGGGGATGGTCTGGGAAGCCCTGAAGGCAGTGATTCGTGGGGAGCTGATATCCATCCGGGCACAGAGGGAGAGGAGCGAGAGGAGTGAGAGAGATAGACTGGTGGGAAAGATGCTGGAGGTGGACAGGAGGTATGCAGAGGCACCAGAGGAGGGACTGTTGGGGGAGAGGCGCAGCCTGCAGGCTGAATTTGATTTTCTGACCACTAGAAAGGCGGAGGCACAGTGGAGGAAGGCACAAGGGGCAGTGTACGAACATGGTGAAAAGGCGAGTAGGATGCTGGCTCATCAGCTCCGCAAGCGGGATGCGGCTAAGAATATTGCTGGAGGGAGAGACAAGAGTGGGAATGTGGTGTGGAAGGGGATAGAGGTGAATGAGGTCTTCAAGGACTTTTACGGGGAACTGTACCGGTCGGAGCCAACGGGGGAAGAGGACGGGAATGGAGAGGTTTCTTGACGGGCTTTCTTTCCCGAAGGTGCAGGAGGAGAAGGTGGAGGGGTTGGGTACGCCGATTGAGCTGGAGGAGCTAGTTAAGGGGATCGGGCAGATGCAGTCAGGGAAGGCACCGGGGCCGGATGGGTTCCCGGTGGAATTTTATAAAAAGTTTGTGGACCTAGTGGGCCCCTTGCTGGTGCGGACACTCAATGAAGCGTGGGAAGGGGGGACTTTGCTCCCGACAATGTCGCGGGCGCTGATCTCATTAATTTTAAAGAGGGACAAGGACCTCCAGCAGTGTGGTTCATATAGGCCCATATCTCTCAACGTAGATGCTAAGGTCCTGGCAAAAATCCTGGTCACCAGGATAGAGGACTGTGTGCCAGGGGTTGTGCACGAGGACCAGACAGGTTTCGTGAAGGGAAGGCAGCTGAACACGAATGTGCAGAGATTGTTGAATGTCATCATGATGCCGGCGATTGAGGGGGAGGCAGAGATAGTGGTGGCACTGGATGCGGAGAAGGCCTTTGATAGAGTGGAGTGGGGGTACCTATGGGAGGTGTTGGGGAGGTTTGGATTTGGTGAAGGGTTCATTAGATGGGTAAGGCTGCTATATGAGGCCCCAATGGCGTGCGTGGCCACGAATAGGAGGAGGTCGGAGTACTTCCGGCTTTACCGAGGGACTAGGCAGGGTTGCCCCGTCCCCCTTGTTGTTTGCACTGGCAATCGAGCCGCTGGCGATGGCGTTGAGGGATTTAGAGGTGGAGAGGAACATAGGGTGTTGTTGTATGCCGATGACCTGTTACTGTATGTGGCGGACCCGGTGGGAGGGATGCCGGGAGTGATGGAGTTGCCTTTTCAGGTTATAAATTAAATTTAGGCAAGAGCGAGGTGTTTGTGGTGCACCCTGGAGACCAAGAGGCAGGAATTGGTAGGCTCCCGCTTAGGCGGGCAGGGGAGAGCTTTAGGTACCTGGGGGTGCAGGTGGCCAGGGACTGGGGGACTCTTCACAAGCATAATTTCACCAGACTTGTAGATCAGATAGAGGAGTTCAAGAGGTGGGACATGCTGCCATTATCGTTGGCGGGGAGGGTACAGTCCGTCAAAATGACGGTGCTTCCGAGGTTCTTGTTCCTCTTTCAGTGCCTGCCCATCTTTATCCCCAGGGCCTTCTTTAGGAGAGTGACTAGCGGTATTTTGAGCTTTGTGTGGGTACATGGGACTCCGAGAGTGAAGAGGGAGTTCCTGGAGCGAGGGAGGGATAGAGGCGGGCTGGCGTTGCCCAACCTTCTGAGGTACTATTGGGCAGCCAATGTGTCAATGGTGCGTAAATGGGTGATGGAGGGGGGAGGGGCGGCGTGGAAAAGAATGGAGATGGCGTCATGTAGAGGTACAAGCCTGGGTGCCATGGTAACGGCACCGTTGCCGCTCTCCCCTAAGAGGCTTACCACGAGTCCGGTGGTGGCGGCAATCCTAAGAATCTGGGGACAGTGGAGACGGCATCGGTGGGAAACAGGGGGCTCGATGGAGGCTCCACTGGGTGGCAACCATCGGTTCATCCCGGGGAACAAGGATGGGGGATTTAGGGGGTGGCAAAGGGCGGGCATCAGCAAATTGAGGGACCTGTTTATTGGCGGGAGGTTTGCGGGCCTGGGGGAACTGGAAGATAAATTTGACCTTCCCCAAGGGAACATGTTCCGATACTTGCAGGTAAAGGCGTTTGCTAGGCGACAGGTAGAGGGATTCCCTCTGCTGCCGTCACGGGGGACGATGGACAGAGTGCTTTCGGGGGTGTGGGTCGGAGAGGGGAAGGTGTCTGACATCAATAAGGTAATGCAGGAGGTGGAGGAGTCGTCAGTGGAGGAGCTGAAGGCTAAATTGGAGGAGGAACTTAGGAGCAGATAGAGGACAGGACTTGGGCAGATGCCTTGGAGAGAGTCAACTCTTCCTCCTCATGTGCGAGGCTTAGTCTCATCCAATTTAAGGTGCTGCACCGGGCCCACATGTCCGGGACTAGGATGAGTAGGTTCTTTGGGGGTGAGGACAGGTGCACCAGATGTTCGGGGAGTCCAGCGAACCACGCCCATATGTTCTGGGCATGCCCAGCACTGGAAGAATTCTGGAAGGGGGTGGCGGGGACGGTGTCGAGGGTGGTTGGATCCAGGGTCAAACCAGGGTGGGGACTCGCGATTTTTAGAGTTGCGGTAGAGCCGGGAGTGCAGGAGGCGAAAGAGGCCGGTGTCCTGGCCTTTGCGTCCCTAGTAGCCCGACGAAGGATTCTGCTACAGTGGAAGGATGCAAGGCCCCCAAGTGTGGAGACCTGGATCAGTGACATGGCGGGATTTATAAAATTGAAAAGGGTCAAATTTGCCCTGAGAGGATCAATACAAGGCGTTCTATAAACGATGGCAGCCTTTTCTGGACTTCCTGGTTCAAAGATAGGTAACTTGGTCAATAGCAGTAGCAACCGGGGAGAGGGGTTGTTGTGTCTATTCTGTAACTTTATATTGTGTTAATTTGCGTTGTTGTTAAAATGCTGTGTTGTTCATGGAGGTGGGGCGAATGTTTATGATTGTTAATATTATTGTTATTTTTGGTATTTTACTATGGTGCGTTATTGTTGTATAAATTCAAAATTTTTCTATAAAAATTATTTTTAAAAAAAATAATAATTAACCTTACACACTCCAAACATGGTGCATTTGGTTTTCTGAGCAGTTCTGCAAAACAATCAAGGTATTTAAAACTGAAATTATTGCTAACTGTTGCTGTAGCATAAATGATACACCAGTGTCATGTCAGAATCATTACAAATCCTATATAGCTATAAAAAAAAACTCCAAGAGTCTACTTCGTTGTATTTGATAATGTTAGTTTGGGTGTGGTCAAGGATAATCTCAAAATCCCAGAGAGGATTGTTGATTTGAATTTTAATTTCAAAGTATTGTGTGGATTGACAATGAGGAGAAAATCAATTGATACAATTCAGGTGGGCCCACTTTGGGTTGATTATTTTATGCTCAACTACCACTTCATACCCAAATAACTGCAAAGAATTTGGTTGTTAATTAGCAGCTACTAATAGGGATTAAGCTAAACAATAACTTGCGAGCTTTTCTTAAAACTAAAGATTAAAGCATTGCTTTTAAAAACCTTTGAATTTTCAGGATATAAAATGTTACCAAATACAGGTAGGAACATCCTGAGAGAATTTCATTGGAAATGCCAAAAATAGCTTTCAAAAGTGCCAAAGGAAATTAAGAGCATTCTTTGATGCAATGAGCATGATACCTACTAGTTTAAAAAGCCACAAGTTGTTGTATCCTCTGAAACAGCTGAACAGCAAAAATCAATTGGTCTGTGGAATTATGAGGACTCAGTAATGGAATCTGCATGAATTAAGCCAAAACTGTTTCCTTATGCTTCCATAGTTGGGCATCTTCGATTATTATTTTGGATTAGTTGCTATTGTGGCAAATACTGGATGCAAGAGGAACTGGGAATTGGTGACTATTCCTGGTGGCCTGTGCAAAATTCCATTGGGAAAGACGCAGAATGAAATCTCACCTTGTCAAAAAGGGGCTGATAGAGAGCAGCGTACTTTCGTTGCAGTTCATGAACTTCTGCATAAAACTTAGCTTCTATATGAGCACATTTCACTTGGAGATTCTTCAAAGCATTCACACGCTTCTTCACAATTTTAGGCAAGCTGAAAATCAGAACAAATTCCAAATTAACGTGCTCCTACTATGCAGTCAACATCCACTTAACACAAATGTAACTAATCTGGTCTTCCCTAGTAGTTTTAACAAGCACAAGCCAGAGTTGTATTCTCTTAAATCTCCAAATGAGATACAATTTTGCATTTCCAATCACCATGGCCAGAATCATCATTCTTTATTTCAGCCTGCAACACAATCAAGCACATGAGATGAGAACAAGGACAAAGCATCCTGGGCGGGTTACCATTGACCAGAAACTGAACTGGACTAGTCACATAAATACAGGGCAACAAGAGCAGTTCAGAGGCTAGGAATTCTGCAGCAAATAACTTGCCTCTCGACTCCCCAAAACCTGTCCACCATTTATAAGGCAGATCAAGAGTGTGGATGGAATATTCTTCACTTGTCTGGATGAGTTCAGCTCAGACAACACAAAAAGCTTGACACCATCCAGAATCAAGCAGTCGGCTTGACTGGCACCCAATCCACAAACATTTACTCCCTCCTCCACCACTGACAAACAGTGACAGCAGTGTGTAGCACCTAAAGATACACTGCAGGAACTCACCAAGGCTCCTCAGACAGCACCTTCCAAACCTATGACCACTACCATCCATAAGAACAAGGGCAGAGGATGCACATGAACACCACCACCTGGAAATTCCCTCCAAGCCACACACCATCCAGACTTGGAAATATATCGCTGCTCCTTCACTGTTACAGTGTCAAAATCCTGGAACTTTCTCCGTAACAGCATGGTTGTTATACTTACACCACATGGATGGCAGCTGTTCAGGACACCTTCTCAAGGGCAATTACAGATGGGTAATAAATGCTGGGCTAGCCAGTGATGCCCACATCCAACGAATGAATAAAAAAGGTGCAGGGTGGAATACAATTAGGGTTCTCAGGGCAACTGGAGTTTAAAAAGCAGGACAACAGAACTTCAGCAATGGTGCGCTGCTACCCATAAGTACAGAACAGGAGCATGATGGAGTCCAAACAGCAGACATTTGGCTCAGAGTCCATTCTGGCTCTCCACGGATCAATCCAGTCAGTCCATTGCCCCCACTGCATTTCCAAGTGCCCATTCAATTTCCTTTTGAAATCACTAATTTTTATTAACCCTCTAACTGATGGAATTGCAGGTCATTACCACTCACTAAAGTAGTTTTTCCACACATCCGCATATCATTTGCCCAAAACCTTGTGTTCAGTTGTACCATCAGCTAATGAGAACAAAAAATTTCTTCAGCCTGTCTTCAGATATTCTCTTAATTTCCTTAGTTCAAAGGAAAGCCCAGTTTGTCCAACCTAACCTGTCAGCTAAACTCGCCCATCTCTGGAACCATTCTGGTAAATCTCCTGTCTCCAGTAAAAGACCCCAACTTTCTTCCAACGTAATAGTTAGTTGGGGCCTTACCAGAGGTTTATAAAAGTTCAACATAACCTCTGCTCCTTTGTAGTCAATGCCTCTATTTACAAACGCCAAGATACTTCACCCGTTGTTAAATACTATTTGCAGTCAACTGATATTATCCTCGTTGTCTGCCATATCCCCAAGCTTGGTATATTTGACAAATTTTGAAATTTTACTTATTCCAACATCACAGTCTTATTAAACACAACAGTGGTCCTGAAATCGGCACCTTGGGAACACCACTGTCTGTCATCTACCAATGTGAAAAATAACTATAATTAACAGTTTTATTTACAATAAACCATTTCATTGCACTGCTGTTTCAACTATGTTTGGGGACCTTCGCTACAGCCAACAAGCTTACCAAATCTCAGAGCATAAAGCTTTCACACGATGCAACAATCAGATGATGCTCTCCACCATAGTAAAACCCAAACCTCAAGCTGGAAATTCTTCTGTTCTTGCGCCAACAGAATAACTTCAAGCATGGCACTCTTTCAAGATCCAGCAGCCTAGCCTTTGCTACCTGCTCCAAACTGCCATTTTTCATTCATAAATATTTTAAAGAACAACCATCAAGGGCCCAATAGTTGAGCCAACTTTACTGCTTTATTTGATGTCCATGTTCTCTTGGATAGGATAGCAAGTAGGAACTATAAACTATTTGCTTCAAGGGTATGAATGAAGGGTAGAAATTAAAGATGGGGGAGGGGGTGGGGGCACGCAATGATGGAGTACGTGTCCCAGAGGGGCCAAAAGCAGAATGTATTTCAGTAGAACCAAGGAACAATGGAGGTACTATTATACTACTTGGTGCAGTCTAGAAGCCGTCCATTAGTGGGAAAGATGCAGAGGAACATATTTGGAAGGAAATTACAGAAATGCAACAAATGGGGAAATACACAGACAGATAGTAGTTGTATAAAAAGGTGGTGGGGGCAGGATTCCTAATGTATGCTCAGGAGAATTTTCTAAGCAGTATGTTTTCAGTCCGAGGAAGGCGGCGTTTCTAGACCTGGTTTCCAGGAATGAAGTAGTGTCAGTAGGAGAACATTTAGGGAGCAGTAATCACTGCATCATAAAAGATCTACTTTTGCAATTGGAAAGACAGGACAATCCAGAGGAAAAGCAATTATATCAGTCATGATTGTATTAATAGGTGAAGCAGGCTTTTTTTTTTTTTAATTTGTTCATGGAATGAGGCACCGCTGGCAGAGCTAGTATTTATTACCAATCCCAGAGGACACTTGGAGTCAACCACATTAATGCTTGAGCAGAGTGGGGGAGAGGGCGGACTGGCGCTGCAAAATTTTAGCAACTATTACTGGGCAGCTAATATAGCCATGATCAGGAAGTGGATGGTGGGGGAGGGGTCAGCATGGGTGCATATGGAGGCGGCTTCATTAAGGGCACCAGTCGGGGGGCGTTGGTAACTGCGCCTCTGCTGTTCCCACCGGCACGGTACTCCACCAGTCCAGTGGTGGTGGCGGCCCCGAGAGTTTGGGGCCAATGAAGGAGGCATGTCGGAGCATCGGTCTGGGCCCCAATCTGTGATAATCACCGGTTTGCCCCAGGGAGTATGGACAGGGGGTTCTGGTTATGGCGGAGAACGGGGATTGAGAGGATGGGGGATATGTTCATAGAGGGGAGCTGTCCAAGTATGAGGGCATTGGAGGAAAAGTTTGGGTTGACGAGGGGAAACAAATTCAGGTATCTGCAGGTGCGGGACTTTCTTCGTAAACAGGTGTCAACTTTCCTGCTCCTACCGCTAAGGGGGATTCAGGACAAGGCAGTTTCCAGAGGATGGGTAGGAGAAGGGAGCATCTCAGACATTTATAAACTTGTGGGGTCGGAGAAGACGCGGACCGAGAAGCTGAAGCGCAAGTGCGGGGAGGAGCTGGGAGGCTAGATAGAGGATGGTCTATGGGCAGACGCGTTGAGTAAAGTCACCATGTCCGCAACATGTGCCAGGCTCAGCCGGATACAATTTAAGGTTGTTCACCGGGCTCACATGACAGTGGCCTGGATGAGCAGATTCTTTGGGGTGGAGGACAGGCAAGCAAAATGTGTGGGAGGACAGGCGAACCATGTCCACATGTTTTGGACATGTCCAAAGCTCAAGGGATTTTGGCAGGGGTTTGCGGATGTCATGTCCACGGTGTTAAATACAAGGGTGGCACTGAGTCCAGAGGTGGCGATTTTTGGGGTGTCGGAAGACTCGGGAATCCAGGAGGAGAAAGAAGCAGACGTTCTGGCCTTTGCTTCCCTGGTAGCCCGCAGAGGGATACTATGAGCATGGAGGGGTTTAAAGCCCCCGAAGTCGGAGACCTGGCTATCAGACATGGCTAGCTTTCTCTGTTTGGAGAAAATCAAGTTCGTCTCGAGAGGGTAACTGTCAGGGTTCATCCAAAAGTGGCAATGTTTCGTCGGCCTCAAACTGGGGTAGTGTTCAGTTCTGGGTACCAAGGAAAGATATGGAGACACGAGAGGGGGGTGCAGGAGGATTCACACAAGAATGAGCTTCCTCATTATGAGAACCAGTTACGTGGAGATATTGGAAGAACTGGGGCTGATCTTCTTGGAAAGGCGAAGGTGGGAAAGAGTTTTGATAGAGGTATCAAAATCATGTGACATCTTTCTTGAGGATATAGGTAGAAACCGTCCAAGAACCAGAGGGCACATATTTAAGGTTAACGGACAAGAAGCAATGGTGACAGGAGGAAAAACTACAGGCACATATGGGTCAAATAGTTTCCGATGTTGTAACTAAAATCAAATTATAATAAGAGCACAGGTATAGTGACATGATACTCGATCACACCCTTCGCCTCCCATATCTCTTGAATCTTTAAGCCCCAATAGCTATATGTAATTCATAGGGACATGGTGAAGAGGAGCACCAAGTAACTTTCAGCATTAAAATATTAAGACTCCTCATGCCAGCAATTTAAGCAAACAAAAAAAAAAGTGATTACAAATCCACGTGTATCCTTTGCCTCTTAAAGAACTGGGTATTAAACAATGTACCACAATTGAGCATCTGCTGGATACCAAGCTCCATGCAACTTGGTAGAGCCACCCATTTCAGCACTAGCATTGCATGGTTAAGGAAGTTTGTCATGAGCACATACAGAAAAATCAAGATTGCAGTATTAACTAATTCTTCACTAATCCCTTCACTTTGTGTGTACCACCAACAAATTTGCACCCTCAAGGAGCACTTCATTCCCAGTCAGTAGACTCTATCTGGTCCTAAAAGAACTGGTACAAGGTGCCAAGATTAAGTAAAGTCCAAAAAGTCCAGATGAGCAATACTGGGGTCTGGATAAATGGCAACGGTAGCCAGCTTGATTGTTTGGATGTACAGCAAAAACCGGAGCAACGCATTGCTACCACCTGTATTTAGAACGTTTAAATCATGATAAGCCAATTGTGAAAACAATCACAGAAACTGTTCAACAGTTCTTTATTCTATTCAAATCCCAGTGCAGCAGGTCACAAATTTCAGGCTTGACTGGCATCCAAGTTCAGTTACCCCTTACAAGTAAGTTTTCACCAGTTGTTAACTGAATTCTTGAGGACCATTTTGAGAGAGTATTCTAGCCCCAAACTTTATTCTCTGCTGTGTCAACTTTGAAATAATGCATCTGGCACAACTAATAAGAATCAGAATGAACATTTAGCAATGTGGAACAATAGATCCATGACAACGAGGTGCAATGTTAATATTACTTACCTTTCTATATAACCAGATGGGTTTCCTACAAGTCCATCAAGCCGCTCCTGTAGTGCTGCCAAAATCCGTGGATTCTGCATCATCTGAACTGTAAGCTGCCGAGCTGTATCGGGAGGGGGTGAAAATGATCACCAAAAAAAATCAGTTTATGGCTAATAATGACAATTAAACAATGTTTTTGATTCTTAAAGTTCTAAGTTTAAACCTAATGAATTGCAAACTTAGTCAAAATAGGAAAAAAAAAAACTACAAATTCTCAGTGAAAGTTCAGTTAAAAACACATGCCAGCAGTTGTAAAGGAACACGGTAGGTTGTAAATCTACACATCTCCCTCCACATCAGAATAGAAGACAAAGTTAAAATAGAATCATACTGCACTGCACAGGAGGCCATTCAGCCCATTGTGCCTGTGTTGACCCTTCAAAAGATTAAAGTCCCAATGCCCCACCCTGATCCCATTCTCTTTCTCTCTGTAGCCCAGCAAACGTTTCCCCTTAAAAGTATATCAGCAATTCCATTTTGAAAGTTACCACCGAATCTGATTCCACCTTTTTCAGACAGTCTAATTCCAGGTCAGAATTTGCTACATGAAAAAAGATCGAATCTCTCTTCTCCTTTTGCCAATTACCTTAAATGTGTCCCCAGAGAAGAGGCCTTTTTTGCCACTACAAATGGCTTTACCTTATTTACTGTATTAAAATCTGCCTTCATTCTCCCCATGTTTACGTGGGTTTCACCCCAGAACCCAAAAGTGTGCAGGGTAGGTGGATTAGCCATGCTAAATTGTCCCTCAATTAGAAAAAATTGGATAATCTAAATTTATTTTAAAAAGTATATTCATGACAGAGATAGACAGGTCTTTGGGCACTACAGGAATTAAGGGATATGGAATTAGTGAGAGGAGGACGAGTTGAAGTAGGTCTGTCACGATCTTAAAGAATGACAAGGCAGGCTTGAAGGGCCAAATGACCGACTAGTTCAGTTCTCCCCAAAAGCTGAACTCGCCAGAGTTGGAACTTCAGCTCAAGCAAAGAGGGAGGAAATCCTAATGTGAAAATAGAGCCTTTAGAGGAAGGGTAAATGTAGAAATGGAACTGAATCATTCTAGAAGTAGAATGGTAAGAAGCGAGAGAGTACGGTAGTGGACAGTTATGAAACCATGTTTTATATCAAGATGCGTTTTATCCTGGTATTTCAGTCCATTATGTTCAATGGACTCAAATACCAGCTCTTAAGATGCCCAAACATTTGCATGACTGCAAATCACAAAGCCAAGGAGCCAGCTTGTCTCAAGGTAGCTACTGACCAGAAGAAACAATCAACTTGAATAAGTGTAAAGCAAATGGTTGATCCCTGAACCACCCTCAGACATTGAGGCGTGATCTGTTATTCAGGGTATGGTCCATACCATTAGACTATCATTTTGGACAATGGACTCCAGCTAAGATGGGGACTTCAATAGATATGAAATCCAATCAGTTTTACTAGGGACTTGGAATGACAGTTCCCCAGCATGCTGCGACTATATTTAATAAGTGTCCAGTTTGTGAATTTTGTGGGGTTGGGGGCATCCAGAGTCAAACAGAAGAAGAAACGATTATGTGTGGGTAACAAAGGGGAGATAACTCAGTCCCACTTGTGCTCCAGCCATTCTGCAAGTGTGCTCTGTCTGACCAAACACTGCAGGCAGCATCTTCAACAGAAACCAAACAGCCACCAAGATCATTCAAGATTTTAAAATCATCTCGACGCAGAATCAGAAAAATCACAGAGCATGACCAAATGTGACAGATTTGAGTGTAGCAGAAGCTACATACATCAATACACAGGACCATGGTTGGTTTGCAGTCAAAGAAAATGTACCAGTTTCTGCTGAACAAAATAAGTGATAGCCATTCACTGGTTAATTCCACAGGACAATGCCTTGATTAAGCTGCCTGGTTTGAATGTCAAACAATGCCGACAGTTAACTGTCAGTAACCATCCTCTATTGTCATTAGCCATGGCAATGCGTTTTCCAGGGTTCACTTGCGAACCAATCAGCATCCTCTTCTCAAACAATATAAATTTGTTTCCCCAACATTGATTCTTGTGATTGCCCTGCCGAGTGTAAAATGAAAAGCTTCGACAAAATGTCTTCTTTCAGCAATGCGCAAATCTACAATAATGGTATTTGACTCACTTTTGGAAACGTAGAGAAATCTAACCTACCTTCCCTCGATGTAACTTACTAGTGTGAAAATTTCGACTGAGAGTTGGGAGTTTGGAGGGGTTTTTCAAAAATATATGGAAATGGTAACTTTATTCTTTTACAGGATATGGACCTCGCTGGCAGGGCCAGCATTTATTACCCATCCTGGAGTGCCCTCAAGGTGGTGCTGAGCTCGGGCAGCACGGTGGCCTAGTGGTTAGCACAACCGCCTCACGGCGCTGAGGTCCCAGGTTCGATCCCGGCTCTGGATCACTGTCCGTGTGGAGTTTGCACATTCTCCCAGTGTCTGCGTGGGTTTCGCCCCCACATCCCAAAAATGTGCAGAGTAGGTGGATTGGCCACGCTAAATTGCCCCTTAATAGAAAAAATAATTGGGTAATCTAAATTTATTTAAAAAAGGTGGTGCTGAGCTGCCTTCTTGAATTATTGCAGTATCGGTGATATAGGTACAGCCACAGTGCTGTTGGGGAGGGAGTGCCAAGATTTTTGACCCAACAACAGTGAAGGAAGAGAGATGTATTTCGAAGTCAAGATGGGGAACCTGCAGTAGTGGCGTTCCAATGTATCTGCTGCCCTTGTACTTCTAGCGTTCAGTGCTTTTTTAAAATAAATGTACATTATTCCAAACATGTGTAAAAACAGCAACATACAAAATACACTCCATACAAAATACACACTCCATACAAAATACACACTCCATACAAAATACACACTCCATACAAAATACACACTCCATACAAAATACACACTCCATACAAAATACACACTCCATACAAAATACACACTCCATACAAAATACACACTCCATACAAAATACACACTCCATACAAAATACACACTCCATACAATCTCAGTCTGTACAGTTTCCCTCCTTTAATCCTCTCCCCGGTGAACAATTCCTCAAACAGTATTATTACCAGGGCCTGGTGTAGCACAGTGGGCTAAACAGCTGACTTGAAATGTCGAACAGGGCCAGCAGCACAGGTTCAATTCCTGTACCGGCCTCCCCGAACAGGCGTCAGAATGTGATGACTAGTTGCTTTTCACAGTAACTTCATTGAAGCCTACTTGTGACAATAAGCAATTATTAAATTATTAACAACCCCCACCGCATCTCCCCTCCACTGACCTCCAAAACTAAAACTTAATCTTCTCCAACCAGAGAAAATTGTACAAGTTCCCCAGCCAAGCCGCCACCTAAATACCTATTCATCTATTCACCTTTAATTCCCAGACTCACTTTCTACAGAGCTAAAGCTCACTTTGTGAACTTTTATATCTGTAGAAACTCTTAGTGTCTTTATATGTCTAGCCAGCTTTCCCTTCTACTCTAATTTCTCCCTCCTTATTAATCATTTAAGTTATTTACTGTTCTTCATATTCTTTCGAATCTTCTGTCCTGTCACCCACCTTTGCACAAATTGTATGCTTTTTCTTTACATTTGATACTATCTTTCACTTTTTTGGTTAACCACAGATGGAGGGTCCTGTTGGAATGTATCCCTTCTGGAATATCCGCTCAAATGGCTGCCACTGCATCTCTACTGACCTATCCCGTAAACCAAATTGCTAGTTCACTTTGGCTAGCTCTGCTTTCATGTTCTCATAATTGTCCTTATTCAAGATGAAAACACTCGTCTTACACCACTCCTCTTCCCTCAAATGGAATGTCAAATTCAGTCATTATGGTCACTGCTACCATGGGGCATCTTCACTAGGTGGTCATCAATTAAGCCTATTGCATTGCACAGATCACGGTTTAGTGTGGCCTGCTCCCTGGTTGGCCTCAGAACATGACTCAAGGAATCATCCCAAAAGCATTCTAAGAATTTGTCATCTACACTACCTTATTTAGATTAAAATCTCCCATGACAATCACAGTACCTTTCTGACAAGCTCCCAGTATTTCTTCTTTGATGCACAGCCCTACCATGTGATTACTGTTCTGGGACCTCTGCACCACTCCCACAATTGACTTCTTGCATTCATCATTCCTCATCCAAACAACTTCTATATCCCGGTTTCCTGAACTCGCATCATCCCTCTTTATTGTGCTCGGAACTACCCCCCCACCTTTTCCTAATTTCCTATCCTTCATAAAAGTCATATGCCCTTCAATATTCAGGCTCCAATCTATGCCATCCTGTAGTCATGTCTCTGCAATAGCTATTAGGTCGTACTTATTAATTTCTATCTGCACCATCAGTTCATCTGTTGTTTTGAATGTTGCATGCAATCGAATTCAGAGCCTAGCATTTAGTCTTTTATTATTATAACGGCAACCTTATCAGATTTAGATGTGTGCTCTCAGCCCATTCCAATCATGGTCCATCATTTTCCATATTAATACATTCCTCTCTTCCTTTGTCTCTTTCGATAAACCTCATCTGTCCACATTCTTTCAAAAACACTTGATGGTCAGAGTAGTGGACAGGGAAGAGCCATTCTACCATTCCTTACCTGACCAGGACACCAGACATCAATAATGCATCAATAGAAGCCCAGAAAGTACGGAACTAAGGAAACTAAGGAGTGCGGGGAGACTAATTAACATTTGAGGTGGAGAACCTTCCATCATCACAATGAGAGTGATTAGTCAGTGATATAAACTCATCTCCATGCGCCTTCTTCGCAGGGTTCTTTCAACTACATTTTTTAAGTGCAGCTTCCCTGTTGCAATTTAGATATAGAGCATGCAGAGTACAGAAACATCATTTGACCCAATAGGTCTAAGACAGGTTAATGTTCTACAGAAATCTCTTATTACCTTATCAGTGGAACTTGCACCTTTTCTCCCCTCATGTACTTATCTAGCTTTCCCAAAAATGCATCTATACTATATCTCAACCACTTACCGTGGTAGCAGCAGTGAGTCGAAACTCAAACAATTTTCCCACAACTTTTCACAGTAAAGTAGTTTCTTTGAAGTTTATTTATAAATCTTCCCACAATTAAATAGGTTTCGATTTGTGAAAGTGTTTTCCATCTGATCTTCCCCAAACCTTAGATTTTCTGTCCTTTCACTTCCACTATTTACACAGAGCTTACCTTTGTTATCTGCATCTTCAGATGCTTCATCCTCCTCAATATCCTCGACATCCTCCATGTCATCTTTCAGATCACATTCAGTCTGCTCTTTGCTGTAAGAAGTTTCAAACATTAAGTATATTCGTATGCCCAAAATTGCACATTTTGATTTGCGATATATTTTAATTCTAAATATTTCCCAAAACACCTACAAAAACATTTAAATATAAACAATGTCATTTTTATTTCAACATGCTAAAAATAATACCACTTTCTTAATCCTAGGATCAGCTGGCACAACAACAAGTATATGGAGTCAGATTCATAGCAACGCAGGAAGCTCTATACATAGATTCCAGATTTCCCACACATCTCTTCCTCAAAGCCGAGGGAACAATCAGCTATTGAACAGCTTTTTGTTTATTCTACCCAATACAAATATGTCATAACCTTGTACACCTCTATCAAATCTTCCCTCCAGCTCCTGTGGCACAAATAGAGCCCCAAAGATCCCTTTCATTTACCACCCAATAGAACCAATCGATTTGTCTCACTTGGACCGAGATAAATGTTTCAATTAGATAGAGCTGGGTCTTCACTCAAACTCCACAGGAAATCTTTCAACCAAATTTCCCAGTTTTCAATAACATACAGCTATCAAAAAAGCTTCGCAGAATGTCTCCCCATGCCGATTTCCTTGAAGCAACATGGCATAATTTTACTTGCAGATAAAGGTTCAACAACTGGAGAGATGACATAGCCATCTAAAGCTGGAATGAAAACGGAATGGGAAAGTGTTGGGCAGCACAAACTTTACAAGAATTATTCATAGAATTTACAGTGCAGAAGGAGGCCACCCGGCCCATCGAGTTCCGGCTCCCGGAAAGAGCACCCCACCCAAGGCCAACACCTCCACCCCATCCCCACAACCCAGCAACCCCACCCAACACCAAGGGCAATCCTGAACCCCAAGGGCAATTTATCATGTCCAATCAACCTAACTTGCACATCTTTGGACTGTGGGAGGAAACCAGAGCACCCGGAGGAAACCCACGCACAAACGACGAGGATGTGCAGACTCCGCACAGACGGTGACCCAAGCCGGAATCAAACCTGGGACCCTGGAGCTGTGAAGCGATTGTGCTATCCACAATGCTACCGTGCTGCCCTACAGCTACAATTATTAAAGCATGCATGCCTGAAGCCTCTACCTGGTCAGAAGATGGGTTTTATGCACAGTGCAGATTTATTAGTCACCAGTTTTTTGGGGGGGGGAATTTGACAAACCGTGGGTGACATGTTTATTTTGAGGTGTTATTTGCTGTTTGTACTTGACTGTGTTCGGAATAAAATATATTTTTGTAAAAAGATATGAAGGGTTGTGGTACTGATTAGTAAGAAGGTTGCCTTTCAGGCTATCAGTATATTGGGGTTCCAGGGAGTAGGTCATTGATGGTGAGTGGGAGGTTGGAAGTTATGCCCATGGTGTTGATGAACATTCTGTCCCCAACTGGGATGACATAGATTTTATGAAACGGGCGCTGGTGAAGGTTCCAGACCTGAACACGCACGTGGTGGTTTGGTCAGCCGAATGTGAAGGAATTTGATTATGGGAGGGGATTTTAAGACTCTTCTTGATCGTAAACTTGGTTGGGTCGTGCCCCAAAACCTTGATGGTGTTGGAGATGGCATGCCGAGGGCAACGGAATTTTTGTTCTTTTTCCATGTACATCAGGTATATTCCTCGATCGATTTTTGTCTCATGGACAAGAGATTGTTGGCAGGGGTGGTTGGGACAGAGTACATGGTGTTGAATCATGCGCTGCTTCATGTGAACCTGTGTGTGGAGAGGAGGTGTCCCAGCAGCCACAGTGGAGGCAGGATGTAGGGTTGTTGCCCAATAAGGAGATTTGAGAAGATAGGGGTGGCCATATGTACTTATGTAAAGCTCAATAGAAGTCAGGAGGTCTCTATTTCCGTGCCGTGGGAGGCACTGAAGGCAGTAATTAGGGGAGAGTTTATTTCGATTTGGACGCATTGGGAGAAGGTGGAATGGTTGGAGGGGCAGAGATTGTAGAGGCCATTCGGCAATTTGGAGGTGTCCGGCAGCCCCACCCGAGGGCTTATTGAAAGAGGGGTAAAAGCTTCAGATGTCTACAGGAAAGACGGTGGGGCAGTTGCAGTTTTTTTTAGGGGGTGTGGCTGTACAAGGGGAAGATTTGGGGGTTGGGTGCCCCACTGGGCCTCGGAAAGCGATAGGGTGTGGGGATAAATGCAATCTGGGATAGCCCCGGGTCTGGATGGGTTCCCAGCTGAATTTAAAAAAAAATAAACGTTACATAATTGGGGATCTCTTTTAGGAGATGTTTTACGTACCAGCTGGAAAGGCGGAGCTCCCTCTTTCACCTCTTTCAAAGAAGGATAAGGATCCAGGAGTGAATCACATCGTTCGATACAAGTTTTTAAAAATAAATTTAGTGTACCCAATTCATTTTTTTCCAATTAAGGGGCAATTTAGTGTGTTCAATCCACCTACCTTGCACATCTTTGGGTTGTGGCGACGAAACCCACGCAAACACTGGGAGAATGTGCAAATTCCACACAGACAGTGACCCAGAGCCGAGATCGAACCTGGGACCTCGTCGCTGTGAGGCAGCAGGGCTAACCCACTGAGCCACCGTGCTGCCCTGTTCGATATAACTGTTGAATATACGGACAAAACACCAACTCCCGATACTTCCAGCTGCACAGGGGCACCAGGCAAGGATGCCCACTGTCCCCGCTGCTGTTCGCTCTAGCGATTGAGCCACTAGCAACAAAAAGCTGGCGGGGGATCCAAAGGGGCTGCAAAGTCTCACTCTATGCAGATGACCTGCTCCTCTATATTTCGGACCCACAAAGCAGCATGGACGGAATCATCACGCTCCTGAAAGAGTTTGACGCCTTCTCGGGCTACAAACTCAACATGAGCAAAAGCGAGATCGTCCCGGTACACCCACAAGTAGGTGGGGCAGCACTAACGGGACTGCCGTTTAAACAAGCCCGACACAAATTCCGCTCCCTGGGGATCCAAATAACCCATGACTGGAAAGGGATCCACAAATGGAACCTCACCTGTCTGACACAAGAAGTAAAAAAGGACCTGCAAAGATGGAACACACTCCCACTCGCGGAGAGTGTCCAGATGATCAAAATGAACATGCTGCCCAGGTACCTCTTCCTATTCAGATCCATCCCGATCTACATCCCCAAGGCCTTTTTCAAAGCACTAGAGTGACTAGACAAACTAATCACCCCATCCCCACCCAAAAAACATTCCTGCAGCCCGGTGGTAATAGCCACCCTCCAGTCCTGGAACCAACTACAGCAGCAATTTGGCCTGACCAAAATATCGTGTAAAGCTCCCATCTGCAACAACCATAGGTTCATGCCAGCGCTGACTGACGCCACCTTCAAAAGGTGGAGGCAGGACGGGGGGACACCGACAGTCAGCGTCCTATACACGGACGGCAGGATCACAACACTGGGCGAACTGACAGAGAAATTCCAGCTAGCCAGGGGGAACGAGCTAAGGTACCTGCAACTAAAAAACTTCCTACGAAAGGAGACAAGGACATACCCACAACCACCACAACAGACACTACTGGAAGAGTTACTGGACACAAGCATACTAGATAAAGGAAACTGCAGCGACATGTATGACTGACTGGTAGAAAGGGCCGACACCGCACTGGACGCAACAAGAATGAACTGGGAGGATCTGGGGATCGAAATAGGGAGCGAAGCACTGCATAGGGTCAACTCCACCTCCACATGCGCAAGGCTCAGCCTGGCGCAACTCAAAGTGGTACATAGAGCCCACTTAACAAGAACCCGTGTGAGTAAGTTCTTCCTGTAGATGGAGGACAGATGTGAACGGTGCCAAGGAGGCCCGGCCAACCACGCCCACATGTTCTGGTCTTGCCCCAGACTTGCACGGTACTGGGCAGCCTTCTTCGAGGCAATGTCCAAAGTGGTGAGGGTGGAGCCATGCCCAAAAGTGGGGGTCTTCAGGGTTTCAGACCAGCCAGATCTATTCCTGGGGAGGAGGGCGGACGCCCTTGCCTCCCTGATCGCCCGCTGTAGAATCCTGTTTGGCTGGAGGTCAGCAGCACCACCCAAAGCTGCAGACTGGCTGTCCAACCTCTCTGAATCTCTTCAAATGCAGAAAATCAAACTCGCCATCCGAGGGTCAGACGACGGCTTCCACAGAACGTGGGAGCCATTCACCCAATTGTTCCGGGACCTGTTTGCGGCCAACAAACAAGCAGAAGAATAGCCAGGTAGCCAAGAAACAGGGGAAAGTAGCCAAAGCATGAGAGGGCAGCAGCGATCCATAGGGGGAGGGCGAGTGCTCCGTTGGGAGGGTGTGGGAAGACTGAGGCGCGTGGGGTAACGTCTAGTTAACTGCTATTGTATATTCTCTTCCTGCACTATGTTAATGTTCACTCTCTTTATCTGTTTTAGGATTATTACTATTTGCTTTAATAAAAATATTTATTTCAAAAGTAAACAGAAGTGATAGTGTTCATGGACACAGAGAATACATCTAACCGGGTTGAGGAGGAGTATTTGTTTGAGGTGCTGGGGTGGTTTGGATTAGGTTGAGTGTTCGCATGAATACTAATTTGGGGTATTTCCGTCTGCATCGGGGAACAAAATAGATGTCCCCTGGCTCTGCTGTTTTTTTGCATGGCAATTGAGCCTTTAGCAATGGCACTTAGGGCTTCAGGGAGTGGTGGAAGATTGGGGTGGGGGGGGGGGTGGGGGAAGGAGAAGAGAGAGAGAGAGAGAGAGGAGAGACAATCAGTTGTTGTACATCATGGATCCGGTGAAGAGTACGAGTAGGGTTGGGGGGGAAGGGAAAGTCAGGGAACCAAGAGGTGAAGGAATCAGTGGGAAGCGTAGCTGCTTAGGATTACAAAAAATCATAAAAAGACAGAGCTCAGGAGAGGTTACGATAGTCCCCATCTCACAAAATATGACACAGTGTATGGAAAGGCTCAGTAAACCAAGGTCCACCACACTAAGAAAACAAAAAGGGACAGTCAATAGGGAATTAAAGGTGCTATATTTAAATGCCCGCAGTGTACGGAACAAGGTAGATGAGCTTGTGGCCCAGATTGTGACTGGCAGGTATGATGTGGTAGGCATCACAGAGACATGGTTGCAGGGGGTTCAGGACTGGCAGTTAAACATCCAGGGATTTACAACCTATCGAAAAGACAGAGAGGTGGGTAGAGGGGGCGGGGTTGCCTTGTTAATTAGAAATGAAATTAAATCAATAGCACTAAACAACATAGGGTCAGACGATGTGGAGTCTGTGTGGGTAGAGTTGAGGAACCACAAAGGCAAAAAAACCATAATGGGAGTTATGTACAGGCCTCCTGACAGTGGTCAGGACCAGGGGCACAAAATGCACCTCGAAATAGAAAGGGCATGTCAGAAAGGCAAGGTCACAGTGATCATGGGGGACTTCAATATGCAGGTGGACTGGGTAAATAATGTTGCCAGTGGATCCAAAGAAAGGGAATTCATTGAATGTTTACAGGATGGCTTTTTGGAACAGCTTGTGATGGAGCCCACGAGGGAACAGGCTATTCTGGACTTAGTGTTATGTAATGAGCCAGAATTGATAAAAGATCTTAAAGTAAGGGAACACTTAGGAAGCAGTGATCATAATATGGTAGAATTCAGTCTGCAATTTGCAAGAAGGTAGAATCAGATGTAAAGGTTTTACAGTTAAATAAAGGTAATTACAGGCGCATGAGGGAGGAACTGATGAAAATCGACTGGAAGCAGAGCCTAGTGGGAAAGACAGTAGAACAGCAATGGCAGGAGTTTCTGGGGGTAATTGAGGACACAGTGCAGAGGTTCATCCCAAAGAAAAGAAAGGTTATCAGAGGGAGGATTAGGCAGCCATGGCTGACAAAGGAAGTCAGGGAATGCATCAAGGCAAAAGAGAGAGCCTATAATGTGGCAAAGAGTAGTGGGAAGTCAGAAGATTGGGAAGGCTACAAAATCAAACAGAGGATAACAAAGAGAGAAATAAGGAAGGAGAGGATCAAATATGAAGGTAGGCTAGCCAGTAACATTAGGAATGATAGTAAAAGTTTCTTTAAATACATTAAAAACAAACGGGAGGCAAAAGTAGACATTGGGCCGCTCCAAAATGACGCTGGTAATCTAGTGATGGGAGACAAGGAAATAGCTGAGGAACTTAATAAGTACTTTGCGTCAGTCTTCACAGTAGAAGACATGAGTAATATCCCAACAATTCAGGAAAGTCAGGGGGCAGAGTTGAATATGGTTGCCATCACAAAGGAGAAGGTGCTAGAGAAACTAAAAGGTCTGAAAATTGATAAATCTCCGGGCCCAGATGGGCTACATCCTAGAGTTCTAAAGGAGATAGCTGAAGAAATAGTGGAGGCGTTAGTTATGATCTTTCAAAAGTCACTGGAATCAGGGAAAGTCCCAGAGGATTGGAAAATCGCTGTTGTAACCCCCCTCTTCAAGAAGGGAACAAGAAAAAAGATGGAAAATTATAGGCCAATTAGCCTAACCTCGGTTGTTGGCAAAATTCTAGAATCCATCGTTAAGGATGAGATTTCTAAATTCTTGGAAGTGCAGGGTCGGATTAGGACAAGTCAGCATGGATTTAGTAAGGGGAGGTCGTGCCTGACAAACCTGTTAGAGTTCTTTGAAGAGATAACAAATAGGTTAGACCAAGGAGAGCCAATGGATGTTATCTATCTTGACTTCCAAAAGGCCTTTGACAAGGTGCCTCACGGGAGACTGCCGAGTAAAATAAGGGCCCATGGTATTCGAGGCAAGGTACTAACATGGATTGACGATTGGCTGTCAGACAGAAAGTTGGGATAAAAGGTTCTTTTTCGGAATGGCAACCGGTGACAAGTGGTGTCCCGCAGGGTTCAGTGTTGGGGCCACAGCTGTTCTCTTTATATATTAACGATCTAGATGATGGGACTGGGGGCATTCTGGCCAAGTTTGCCGATGATACAAAGATAGGTGGAGGGGCAGGTAGTATTGAGGAGGTGGGGAGGCTGCAGAAAGATTTAGACAGTTTAGGAGAATGGTCCAAGAAGTGGCTGATGAAATTCAACGTGGGCAAGTGCGAGGTCTTGCACTTTGGAAAAAAGAATAGAGGCATGGACTATTTTCTAAACGTTGACAAAATTCATAATGCTAAAGTGCAAAGGGACTTGGGAGTCCTAGTCCAGGATTCTCTAAAGGTAAACTTGCAGGTTGAGTCTGTAATTAAGAAAGCAAATGTAATGTTGTCATTTATCTCAAGAGGCTTGGAATATAAAAGCAGGGATGTACTTCTGAGGCTTTATAAAGCACTAGTTAGGCCCCATTTAGAATACTGTGAGCAATTTTGGGCCCCACACCTCAGGAAGGACATACTGGCACTGGAGCGGGTCCAGCGGAGATTCACACGGATGATCCCAGGAATGGTAGGCCTAACATACGATGAACGTCTGAGGATCGTGGGATTATATTCATTGGAGTTTAGGAGGTTGAGGGGAGATCTAATAGAAACTTACAAGATAATGAATGGCTTGGATAGGATGGACGTAGGGAAGTTGTTTCCATTAGCAGGGGAGACAAGTACGCGGGGGCACAGCCTTAGAATAAAAGGGAGTCACTTTAGAACAGAGATGAGGAGAAATTTCTTCAGCCAGAGAGTGGTAGGTCTGTGGAATTCATTGCCACAGAGGGCGGTGGAGGCCGGGACGTTGAGTGTCTTTAAGACAGAAATTGATAAATTCTTGATTTCTCGAGGAATTAAGGGCTATGGGGAGAGAGCGGGTAAATGGAGTTGAAATCAACCATGATTGAATGGTGGAGTGGACTCGATGGGCCGAATGGCCTTACTTCCGCTCCTATGTCTTATGGTCATGGGGATATTGAGAGTTTGGTTCATTCTCAGGATATATGAGCGGCACGATGGTTATCACTGTGGTTCTATTCTGACCTTGGGTCTATGTGAAGTTTGTACATTCTCCTCATGTCTAGAGTTTCCTCCGGGTGCTCCGGTTTCCCTTCTCAGTCCAAGGACGTGCAGATTAGACAAATTGACCATGCTAATATTGCTCAAAAGTTAGGTGGGGTTACAGAGATAGGTGTGGGGGAATTGGGCCTTGGTAGGGTGCTCTATTGGAGCAAGGGCCAGCGCAGACTCGATGGACCGAATGACTCCGTCTGCACTGGAGGTATTCTATGATAAGCTCAATGTAGGAAAGAGTGAGATGTTCCCAGTCAATGCTTGGGTGCAGGGGAGAGGCTTGGTGAAGTTGTTGTTTCGCCTGGTCAAGTCAAATTTTCTATATTTGGGTATGAGGGCATATTTGGGCCCAATTACATAAGTTGAATTTTGCAAACTTGGTGAAGGGGGTGACTGAGGATTTTAAGAGGTGGGATGCTCCAGACAGAGACGACATTTCCCTTTGGTGGAGGGATCAATGATGAAGGAGCATAGATTTAAGGAAGGAGCAGGCGGTATAGAGGGGATGGGAGGGCAAACCTTTTTATCCAGAGGGTGGTGGGTGTGAAACTTGCTGCCTGAAAGAATGGTGGAGGCAGAGACCCTCATATCATTTAAGTATTTAGATTTGCAGTTGCGATTCCAAGGCATACATGGCTACATGTCAAGTGCTGGAAAATGGGATTAGAATAGTTGGTTGTTTTTGATCGGCGCAGACTTGATGGGATGAAGAGCCCCTTCTGTGGATGTGATGTGATGACGATGTTGCCAAAGTTTATTTTTCAGTATCTCCCATTTTTTGTGACCAGGTCTTTCTTTGGAAGGATGAAGAGGATGATTTCTGAGTTTATATGGGTGGGTAAGATACCCCGGATTAGATGGGGGCATTTGGAGAGGGACAGGTAGAGAGGAGTTGTTTGGTACTGCCGAGTTTGCTGAATTATTATTCACCAGCGAATATTGAAACGGTCAGGAAGTGGGCAGTGGAGGAGAAGTCAGTGTGGTGATAAATGGAGAAGACCTCGTGAATAAGGTCAAGCTTGAGGGCACCATTGCTGGCACCTCTTCTGTTCTCACCGACTAGGTAAGAACCAGGTAGTGATTTCATCGCTCAGAGCGTGGAATCAGTGCAGGCAACGTTTCAAGATGGAGGGTATGACTTGTGGCTGCTAATCTGTGGCAAACATAGGTTTATCCCGGCAGGGCTGTATTATTAGGCTAATCCGTATTCAGTTTACAGTGATGTACAGAACACACATGACAGTGGCACTGTTTAACCCCGGGGTAGAGGATGGATGCGGACGATGCTCAAAGGGACCGGCCAATCACATTCATATGTTCTGGGACTGCCTCAAGTTGGAGCTCCGGAAGTCCTTTTGGGGACTGTGACGGAGATTCTGGCAGTGGTGATATTTGGAGTGTCAGAGGATCGAGGAGCGCAGGTGGCGAATGAAGCTGACCTGTTGGCCTTTGCCTCCCTGATAGCACGGAGGCAAATCAGGTTAGGGTGGCGGGGCGGGGGAACCCAAAGCCTCTGGGGTGGGTGAGTGACTTGGCAGAATTCCTTAATTTGGAGAATTAAATTTGCCATTGGGAATCAATGGGGTTCATTTAGAGAGGGAGGCTGATGGTAAACGTCAGATGGGGTGTTTTTTTTCTTTTGCATGTCTGGTTTTAATAATTGAAAAGTAGATTGGGTTGGGACATGGGAGAGGTTCTGTACTGTAACTCTGGTTTATGGATGATGGTTACATGTGTTGTATTTTGTAAATAATTTGAAAATGCCTTGAATAAAAATATTAAAGTTCAACAGCAGCAGCAGCTTTAAAGACGGTGTTCTTTGAAACTCAATTAGTGAGATAGAAAGTACCCAGTTCCATTGGTAAACAGCCTTGAGCAGAAGGCATTCATTCATTCTAGAATTCTCTCTCGGTGCATGGATTTAAAGGGCCAGGGAACTATCTGAAACAAAATTCAACTTGCAGCAACAGCTCAAGGCAGAAATTTAGATCTAACCCAAACGTTTTCGAATCAGAATACAAACTGGGCAAGGGACATTTTGCAGCTTTCAGTTTAAATGAAAATTAGACCATCAGATAAAAAAATGCAAGGAATTGTTTGGAATTCAGGAAAATTACATGAGAATTACAAAAAGGACACCACTGGGAGACTAAAAGATCGCAAATGTGACACTGTTGTTTAAGAAAGGGAAAAAGGATAATCCAGGAAACTACAGACATGTCAGCTTGACATCAATCGTGGGGAAACTGCTAGAGGCCATAATATGGGGCGAGATAAATATATATACACTTCGAGAAAAATAAGTTAATACTAGACAGTCAACATAGCTTTGTCAAGGGCAGGTCATGTCTGATCATTTTAATTGAGTTCTTTGACGAAGGTAGTGCCATGGATGTTGTATATTTGGACTTTCAGAAAGCATTGGATACAGTGGCACATGGCAGGTTGGGTAGCAAATTAAAAATATTTGGGATTGATGGGTCCTTGGCAGCATGGACTAGACTTTGCCTAAGAGATAGGAAACAGAGGATAGGTATAGATGGGCATTTCACAGACTGAAGATGAGTTGAAAGTGGTGTTCCCCAGGGCTCAGGATCCTTGCTTTTTCTGATTTATACAAATGATTTAGAAGTGGGTGTTGAGGGCAAAATCTTTAAATTTGCAGATTATACAAAATTAGGGAGAATAGTGAATTGTGAGGATGATGCTGAGCGACTTCAGAGGGACATTGATAAGTTGGCCAAATGGGCAGAAACCTGGCAGATGAACTTCAGTGCAATAAAATGAAGTAATGCATTTTGGCAGAAGAAATGTGGTGACAGCATAGGCTCAATGGTATAACTTTGAGGGGAGTACAGGAGCAGAGGGACTTCGGGGTTCAAGTGCATAATTCTCTGAAGGTGGCCAGGCAAGTTGAAACAGTTGTTAAGAAGGCTCAAGCGGACTTCCGGTTGCGGCTATGACCAGCTAAGTTGCACGTTTGGCTGCTCCTGCGAGGAAGGTGTTTTCGGGCCGATTGGAGGGCCCCTAACGGCGCTGGAACGGCGATTCCCGGTGGGGGAAGGTTCCCAGAGGAGAACCCTGAAGCAGGAGATGGCTGTGAGGGAGGAGGAGGCCACGGTCCTCGTGGGAAAGGTGGAGGTGCACGAGGCACTCCACCTGAGATGGCAAAACCGACTGGAGGAGATGGATACCCGCATGAGGCGGAAAAACCTGAGGATCCTGGGCCTGGCAGAAGGGCTGGAGGGGTCGGACCTCCCGAGGTATGTGGCAGAAATGCTGGGCTCACTGATGGGGGCAGGGGCCGTCCCTTCGCCCCTGGAACTGGAGGAGGCCTACAGAGTAATGGCCAGGAAGCCAAGAGCAAACGAACCCCCGAGGGCGGTGCTGGTTCGGTTCCAGCGATTCAGTGACCGGGAGAGGGTGCTGAGGTGGGCCAAGAGAGAGAGGAGCAGCAAATGGGAGAACTCGACGGTGAGGATCTTTCAGGACTGGAGTGCGGAGGTGGCAAAGCGGCGGGCCCGGTTCAACCGGACGAAGGCGGTGCTGCATGCCAAGAGAATCAGATTCGGGATGCTGCAGCCAGCGGCTTGTGGGTGACCTATAAGGACCAGCACCACTATTTCGAGTCCCCGGAGGAGGCGTGGGCCTTTGTCCAGGAAGAAAAGCTGGACTCGAACTAGAACCAGGGGATACTTGGCGGTCGTTGCCGCTCTGGTACTTTAAGCTGGACACGTGGCTTTCTTTTGGTTGGATTTTCACTTGGCCGTATTTTTGGACCCTTTTTTTTCTCTCTACCAGTTTTTTCTTTCTTTTTTCTGTTATTTATAATGTTATGTTGGGGGGGGGGGGGGTATGTGTTTCTTGTGGGGTTTTTGGTTGTTTTGTATTTATCAGTGTGAGATCGGGGACGGGGGTGGAACTGAAGATGGAGGGGCGGGGAGGGGCAGGGCGAAAGCGCGGGCTTTCCTCTGGTTTCCCGCGCACGGGGCAGAGGAGGGAGGGGGGTGGGAGAAAGGGGCGTGGTCAGCAATGGCTCCCTTTCCCGCGCTGGAGCGGGGTCAAGGAGAGGTGGTAAGGGGGGGGGGGATGTCCCCCATGCCGGGAGGAGTCGGAGTGTGGCAGGGGCAGCCGGGTCAGCGTAAACCAGCTGACTTACGGAAGTACTATGGAGGGTGCATCGCGGCTAGGAAGGGTCCTAGCCTGGGTGGTGGTGGTGGGGGGGGGGGCTACCGGGTTGCTGCTGAAAAGGCCAGGGAGGAGAAGTTGAGGACCGGAGGGGTGGGGGGGGGGGGGGGGGGGGGGGGGGGGCGCCATCGCCATGGGGAGCGGGTCAGAAAGGGAGGGCTGACTCGGGGCGAGCAGGTGACAGGATATGGCTAGTCGGCAGGGGAAAGGGGCGGGCTGCCCTTCGACCCGGCTGATCACTTGGAATGTGAGGGGGCTGAATGGGCCGGTCAAGAGAACGAGAGTAATCTCGCATTTGAAGGGACTGAAGGCGGATGTAGCAATGCTACAAGAGACCCATTTGAAGGTGGCGGACCAGGTCCGCCTGAGAAGGGGGTGGGTGGGACAGGTGTTCCACTCAGGATTGGACGCAAAGAACCGGGTGGTGGCGATCCTGGTAGGGAAGAGGGTGTCGTTCGTGGCGGCGGAGGTGGTGGCGGATAAAGAGGGTAGATATGTCATGGTGAAGGGTAGGCTACAGGGGGAGAAAGTGGTGATGGTTAATGTGTATGCCCCGAATTGGGACGACGCTGGCTTCATGAGGTGCCTACTGGGCCTCATTCCGGACCTGGAGGCAGGGGGCCTGATCATGGGGGGGGACTTCAACACAGTGATGGACCCTGTGCTGGACAGATCGAGTTCAAGGACGAGTAGGAGGCCGGCAGCGGCAGAAGTGTTAATGGGGTTTATGGAGCAGATGGGAGGGGTGGACCCCTGGAGGTTTGGGAGGCCGAGGGCGAGGGAGTATTCCTTTTTCTCCCATGTCCACAGAGTCTATTCTAGAATTGACTTTTTTGTATTGAGCAGGGGACTGATCCCGAAAGTACGGGAAGTGGAGTACTCGGCCATAGCGGTCTCAGACCACGCGCCACACTGGGTAGATTTGGAAATGGGGGAGGCGAGAGACCAGCGTCCGCTGTGGCGCCTGGATGTGGGGTTGCTGGCGGATGAGGAGGTGTGTAAGAGGGTCCGGAAGAGCATTGAAAGGTATCTGGACATTAATGACACGGGGGAGGTGCAGGTGGGGATGGTATGGGAGGCCCTGAAGGCGGTGATTCGGGGGGAGCTGATCTCCATACGGGCACATAGGGAAAGGAGGGAGAGACAGGAGAGGGAGAGGCTGGTGGGGGAGCTCCTGGACGTGAATAGGAAATATGCGGAGGCACCAGAGGAGGGGCTGTTGGGGGAACGGCGCAGTTTGCAGGCTAAGTTTGACCTGTTGACCACCAGAAAGGCGGAGTCACAGTGGAGAAGGGCGAAGGGCGCGATTTATGAGTATGGGGAGAAGGCGAGTAGGATGTTGGCGCATCAGCTCCGCAAGCGGGATGCGGCTAGAGAAATTGGGGGAGTGAGGGAGAGGGGTGGGAATGCAGTGCAGAAGGGGCCAGAAGTAAATGGGGTTTTCAGAGACTTCTATAAGGAGCTGTATCGGTCAGAGCCGCCGACGAGGGGAGGGGGGATGGAGGGCTTTTTGAACAAATTGAGGTTCCCCAAGGTCCAAGAGGAGCTGGTAGAGGGGCTGGGGGCGCCGATAGGGTTAGAGGAGCTAGTCAAAGGGATTGGGCATATGCAGTCGGGGAAGGCGCCGGGGCCAGACGGGTTCCCGGTGGAATTTTACAAAAAATATGCGGATTTGGTGGGCCCCGTGCTGGTACGAGCCTTCAACGAGGCATGGGAGGGGGGGGCTCTGCCCTCGACAATGTCGCAGGCACTGATCTCTCTGATCTTGAAGCGGGACAAGGACCCCGTGCAGTGTGGGTCGTATAGGCCTATCTCGCTCCTGAATGTGGACGCCAAGCTGCTGGCAAAGATCCTGGCTACCAGGATAGAGGATTGTGTGCCAGGGGTGATACACGAGGACCAGACGGGTTTTGTGAAAGGGCGGCAGCTTAATACGAACGTGCGGAGACTGCTAAACGTCATCATGATGCCGGCAGTGGAGGGGGAGGCGGAGATAGTGGTGGCATTGGACGCGGAGAAAGCATTTGATAGGGTGGAGTGGAAGTACCTGTGGGAGACGCCGGAACGGTTTGGATTTGGGGAGGGATTTATTAAATGGGTGAAGCTGCTCTATTCGGCCCCGACGGCAAGTGTAGTGACGAATGGTAGGAGATCGGAGTATTTTGGGCTCCACCGGGGGACCAGACAGGGGTGCCCCTTGTCCCCCCTGCTCTTCGCACTGGCAATTGAACCGTTGGCGATGGCACTGAGGGGCTCAGGGGGGTGGAGAGGGCTGACAAGGGGCGGGGAGGAGCACCGGGTATCGCTATACGCGGACGACCTGCTGCTATACGTGGCAGACCCAGAAGGGGGAATGCCGGAGGTGATGGAACTGCTAGCAGAATTCGGGGACTTTTCGGGGTACAAGCTAAACTTGGGCAAGAGTGAGGTATTTGTGATACACCCAGGGGACCAGGAAGAGGGAATCGGGAGACTCCCGTTGAAGAGAGCAGGAAAGAGTTTTAGATATTTAGGGGTGCAGGTGGCAAGGAACTGGGGGACTCTCCACAAGTTGAACTTCTCCAGGCTGGTGGAACAGATGGAGGAAGAATTTAAAAGGTGGGACATGGTGCCGCTGTCGCTGGCGGGCAGAGTGCAGTCCGTTAAAATGACGGTCCTCCCGAGGTTTTTGTTTTTATTTCAGTGCTTGCCCATCTTCCTCCCTAGGGCCTTCTTCAAAAAGGTGACGAGCAGCATCATGAGCTACGTGTGGGCGCACGGCACCCCAAGGGTGAGGAGGGTCTTCTTGGAGCGGAGTAGGGATAGTGGAGGGCTGGCATTACCCAATCTTTTGGTGTATTACTGGGCGGCTAATGTATCGATGGTGCGCAAGTGGATGATGGAAGGGGAGGGGGCAGCTTGGAAACGAATGGAGAGGGCGTCCTGTGGCAACATAGGCCTGGGGGCCCTAGTAACGGCGCCATGGCCGCTCCCTCCCACGAGGTACACCACGGGCCCGGTGGTGGCGGCCACCCTCAAGATCTGGGGGCAGTGGAGGCGACACAGGGGGGAAGTGAGAGGTCTGATGGAGGCACCGTTAAGAGGGAACCATAGATTCATCCCGGGGAACATGGATGGGGGATTCCAGAGCTGGCACAGGGTGGGCATCAGGCAGCTGAAGGATCTGTTTGTAGATGGGAGGTTTGCGAGCCTGAGAGAGCTGGAGGAGAAATTCGGGCTCCCCCCGGGAAACATGTTTAGACATTTGCAGGTGAAGGCATTTGCTAGACGCCAGGTGGAAGGGTTTCCCTTGCTCCCCAATAGGGGGGCGAGCGATAGGGTGCTCTCGGGGGTCTGGGTCGGAGGGGGGAGGATATCGGACATATACAAAGTAATGCAGGAGGCGGAGGAGGCATCAGTAGAGGAGCTGAAAGCCAAGTGGGAGGGGGAGCTGGGAGAGCAGATAGAGGATGGGACATGGGCTGATGCCCTGGAGAGGGTTAATTCTTTCTCCTCGTGTGCGAGGCTTAGCCTCATTCAATTTAAGGTGCTACATAGAGCCCATATGACGGGGACAAGGATGAGTCGGTTCTTTGGGGGTGAGGACAGATGTGTCAGGTGTTCGGGAAGTCCAGCGAACCATGTCCATATGTTTTGGGCATGTCCGGCACTGGAGGAGTTCTGGAAGGGGGTGGCAAGGACGGTGTCGAGGGTGGTGGGATCCAGGGTCAAACCAGGATGGGGACTAGCGATCTTTGGGGTTGGGGTGGAGCCGGGGGTACAGGAGGCGAGAGAGGCCGGAGTACTGGCCTTTGCGTCCCTAGTTGCGCAAAGAAGGATACTAATACAGTGGAAGGACGCGAGGCCTCCAAGCGTGGAAACTTGGATTAATGACATGGCAAGCTTTATTCAGTTGGAAAGGGTCAAATTCGCCCCGAGAGGGTCGGCACAAGGGTTCTTCAGGCGGTGGCAGCCTTTCCTCGACTTTTTGGCTCAGAGATAGGGTACAGAGGTCGCAGCAGCAGCAACCCGGGGGGGGGGGGGGGTGGTGGCAACAACGGGTGTGGTGGGTTATTTACGGTTGTAATGCGGGCAAATCTGTTCGCAGTTCATGTTTGATGTTGATTGTTGCTTTGTTTGTTTTTGGGGAGGGGGGAGGGACAACGCGCGCGCGAGTTCGGGCGGGGGGGGATATTTGTTAAGAGGGAATGTTTTGTAATATTCTATAGTTAGTTGGGGTAAATATTTTCATGTAAAAAAAATTTCAATAAAAATTATTTTAAAAAAAAGAAGGCTCATAGCATCCTTGGATTTATAAATAGAGACATTGAGTATAAAAGAAAGTGATGCTACACCTTTACAAACCATTGGTCAGACCACATTTTGGAGTAGTGTGCTCAGTTCTGGGCACCTTATTTAAGGAAGGATATTAAAGCCCTGGAGAGTGTGCAGAGGAGATTTACTAGAAATTATACCAGGAATTAGGCATTTTAGATACAAGGAAAGATTGGAGGATTGAACTTGTATTACTTGGAACAGAGAAGATTAAGAGGTGACCTTATTGAGGTGTGCAAAATTCTGAACAATTTTGACAGGGTGAAGGAGGAAATTCTGTTTCTACTAGTTTCTACTAGGGCAGCACGGTAGCATTGTGGTTAGCATAAATGCTTCACAGCTCCAGGGTCCCAGGTTCAATTCCCGGCTGGGTCACTGTCTGTGTGGAGTCTGCATGTCCTCCCCGTGTGTGCGTGGGTTTCCTCCGGGTGCTCTGGTTTCCTCCCACAGTCCAAAGATGTGCGGGTTAGGTGGATTGGCCATGCTAAATTGCCCGTAGCGTTACGGGTATAGGGTGGATACGTGGATTTGAGTAGGGTGATCATTGCTCAGCACAACATCGAGGGCTGAAGGGCCTGTTCTGTGCTGTACTGTTCTATGTTCTAGTTGGTATGTCAGTGACATGGGGTCACGATTTCAAGATGGTCAGCAAGAGAGCTGGGAGTGATATGAGGAGAAACTTCCTACTCAGTTGTTGGGGTTTTGAATGTTGCCTGGGAGAGTGGTGGAGGTGGATTCCATTGGAGGTTTCAAACGATAGTGGGATATTTATTTGAAAGTGATGAACTCAAGAAGGCTACAGAGATAGGGAGGGAGAATGGGACAAGCTAGGTTACTTTTTTGTGAGCCGGTGCAGACACAATGGGCCGAATGGCCTCCTTCTGTTCTGTAAATAACAATCAACTTTTACACAGGAGATTGTTCTGTCCATTGAGTCCATGCAGACTCTCAGCTCTCAGTCAAGCAATCCAGTCAGCCCCATTCCCCACTCTGTCCTTGCGGCCCTGTAAGTTAATTTCCCTTCAAAAATCATTAATTGTCTCCATTACCACCACCAAGGGCAGAGTTCCAGGTAATTCTCAATCTTCCTGACCTTCCCATGCATTTCTTGCCAAAAACCCAAATCAGTATCCCTTAGTCCTTATTTCAGCAGTGATTGTGAACAGCTCACGTTCTGCCTACATTTTCCAGAACTGTCAATCTTCTAACAGCTCTATGTTAAATCCTCAACCTCATCTTACTCAAAGGAGAACAAAATTTTCCAATTAGGAGCTTTGGTTAAGTATCCACATCATTCAGTCCACCAAAGCAGATTTCAAATTTTATAGTTTTAAAAAAAAACTTTAAAGTTATACCTGCGGCTGTCAGACAGTTTTGACACTTGGAAATTGCATAAACCATTGAACCCAAGCATAACAATCTTATTTGTTTCTTTTGTGGGATTTCAAACTTGTGCTTCTTGTACATACATTAACTATGGTCAATACCACAAAACATTATAGATAACAAATTACCATTCACAAGTGCATTCTGCTGTCAGGCACTTACTTGTTAAGGTCTGCCATTTTTTTCCCCCCAAGGATATATTTCTGGGGAGACAAAAAAAAAGTTTTAATGTAGTTTTAAAAAATAGAATTGTGCTTTCTGATATATCTTCCTTTATGTTAAACAGGAAATTA
This sequence comes from Scyliorhinus canicula, assembly GCF_902713615.1. NCBI lineage: Eukaryota > Metazoa > Chordata > Chondrichthyes > Carcharhiniformes > Scyliorhinidae > Scyliorhinus > Scyliorhinus canicula. The sequence goes on along the minus strand of NC_052165.1, from coordinate 48,528,350 downwards.
AATTACAGCACTAAAACAGTTTCAACAGTGCATTACAAACCAGAATATTCAACACCCATTAAATGCCTCTTAATGGAAATGATGCTGCACAATAGGATATTATTTCAGTTTTATGCAGTTGCAGCATGAAGTCAGATATATCCCAATTAAGGTTGTTGTACAAAACAAAACTATTAAAATGCTCCAAGGAAGCAGGGCACTGAGGTAGTAGCGCATGGGCAAGCAAGAAAACATTAGCTAACATCACAACGGATGCAGTAATGTTTTTCACAACTGGAGGGCACTATTATTACATTCTTTTGGAACATGCCCTTAGCACCAGAAACCAGAAACGACACCAGGTCGAAAGGACTGAAAGAGCCAATACTTCTGCAACTTTCCAAATGGCTGAATACAAATGGTAGGTGAAAAAGTGACTGATGATAATCAAGACGAATGTGTCAAAACATTCATTTCTATATCTCTGCCTTTACCTTCACATGCAGACATTACAAATTGAGGCAAATGAAAGTGGATGTGGAGCAGGATGGGTAAAAGAGGCAATTAGCATCAGCAACAAATTCAAAGTTCTTCAATAAAGGGGAGGGATTTTACACCATCTGCAACCACCTGCTTGGCACAGTCTACTCATTTTAATGTATCAGCCATACCAGAGTTGGTAGCACTGTCACCTCTGAACCACAAGGCTCCAGGTTCATATCCCACTCCAAGATGACACTCCAATGCAGTACTGTATTATCAGAAATACGTTCTTTGGAAGAACTGGACTCGAAACATTAACTGTTTCTCTCTCTGCAAGATGATGCCAGACTGAGTTTTATTTCCCAGCGTGAGCGTTTTCATTCCAGATTTCCAGCATACACAGTATTTTGCTATGGTTGAAAAAGAGAGATTTGGCCACCATCACGTTATTGTTCGAGAGAGTTCTGAGCACAAACTGGCTGCTGCATTTTCTACATTATAAAAGTGACTAATTGTTGCAGCTGTAAGCAGAGCCTGTATAACCTATGTTTTAATACCACCCCAGAGAGCCAAGTTGAGCAACCCTTATCTGAAATCTGCACCCCCCCACACGTGTCGAGTGCCAAATCGCACCTGAATCCCGGGTGATGCGCAGACCTGCACATGCGCAGTATATTCCAAAATCCGAAAATTTCCAAAATCTGCTATAAACTCAGCCCCAATCATTTTGTAGAAGGGATTTCTAGCCAAATTAAAGACTAGACTTTAGATAAAAAATTAACCCTCAATTTGAAATTCCCTCACCATATTCCACTCAAATGAGCACTCAAATGCAGCCCAAAGCAGCACTGCAGTGCAAACCCAAGAGACATTCATTCCACACAAACTGACCATCCTCCAAAACAGAACCTAATAAAAGCAAAATACTGTAGATGCCAGAAATCTGAAATAAAAGCAGAAAACACTGGATAAACTCAGCAGGTCTAACAGCATCGGTGGAGAGAAACAGATGTTTCAGATCCTTCTACAGAAGAAAAGCAAACTACCTCCTCGGACATGGAATGGAATTACTTACCATCACTGAACTTCAACCAAATACCATGGGAGATCAGTTAACTGGGGTGGGAGGCTAGGAATTTGGTGGCAAGTCACTCGTATGCTAACTCCTTAAAACCTGTACACCATTCAGAACACACAAGTCAGGAGTACAGTAGAATACCCTCTACAGGCCTGGATGAATGTGGCTCCAATGACAGTAGAGGATCAAAGATTACAAGCCATCCAGGGCAAAGCAGTTCACTTATTTGCACCACATTCCAAGCACAGCAGCAGTATGCACCATCTACAAGATACTGCAACAACTTCAACAGCTGAACCTACAATTTGTACTACATAGAAGAATAGGAAAAAAGGCACATGGGAACATCAACTGCAAATACCCTAGTCACCCCATTGTCTGGAAATAAACAACAGTAGTTTTAAGTAATCTATATTTGTATTTGTGGGTTTTCAAAAAAGGCATAGCTTTAAGTTTAATTTTGAGCTTTTGAAAGGTTAATTCAGGAAGCATGGGCACGACACACTCCTGTCTGCATCAATGGCTCCGAAGTGGAGATGGTCGATAGCTTTAAGTTCCTTCAGCAACAGACTGTCCTGGTCCACTCACATTGATGCAACAGTCAAGAAAGCCCAACAACGTCTCTACTTCCTACGGAAGCAAAAGAAATTTGGCATGTCTGCATTGACTTCTCACAAACTTCTACAGATGTGTGATAGAGAGCATCCTATCCGGCTGCATTGCAGCCTGGTATGGCAACTGCTCGGTCCAAGATCGCAAGAAACTGCAGAGTGTGGTGAACTCAGCCCAATGCATCGCACAAGCTTGCCACCCCCACATTGATTCTGTAAACACCTCCCGCTGCCTCAGGAAGGCAGACTGCATGATCAGAGACCCCTCCCACCCAGGCATTGCCTTCTTCCAGACCCTTCCATCAAGCAGATGGTACAAAAGCCTGAAGACCCGCAGATCCAGACATGGGAATAACTTCTTCCTCACAGCTACAAGGCTCCTCAATGACTCCCCCCTCAGACAGATCTGTTCCCTGTAAGAATACGATTCACAACGCCCTATGCTGCTCCTGCTCATGTATTCGCCTTGTTTGGCCCCTTGTTTCGCACTGTAACCAATCACTTGGTTTGGACGCATGTATGGTAATGAGCATTTCCAATGGGGAAAAAAGGCTTTAAAGAACGAATAGCCTGTAGCTTAGCAACCACGACTACTCTAGGTTAGAAGGAACTGGAGTTTTAGTTTTAAGCTGGACCCAGGAGGAGCTGGATAGGATCAGGCTAATTTTCCAAAGGAACTAAAGGAAGCCCTTAATGATGGAGAAGCCCGGCAGATCAGTGCAAAAGAAAAGGCGGAGGCATAATCTTCAGCCAGAAGTGCCAAGTGGGTGATCCATCGTGGCCTCCTCTGTAGGTCCTAGCATCACAAATGTCAGTCTTCAGCCAATTTGATTCATTCAAATTGAAGAAACAGTTGAAGGCACTGGAAAGGATATGGGCCCTGACAATATCCTAGTAATGGTACTGAAGACATGTGCTCCACAATCTGCCACACCCCAGGCCAAGTTGTTCCAGGCCCGCTGTAGTACTGGCATTTATCTGGCAATGTGGAAAATTGCTCAGGTATGTCCTGTACACCAGAAACTGGACAAATCCAACCCAGCCAATTACCACCCGATCAGTCTATTCTAGATTATCAGTCAAGAGATAGAAGGGGTCATCAACAGCGCAAGCAGCACTTGCATAGTAATAACCTGCTCACTGATGCTCGGTGTGGGTTCTGCAGGATCACAAAGTTCCTGGACTCATATGAACTAAACAGCTGAATTCCAGAGTGAAGAGAAGAGTGACTGTCAAATCCTCCACCATCAACATCCAGGGGACTACCATTGACTATAAACTGGCCTGAAAGAGCCATATAAATAAATACGGTGACTTGGATTCCTGCAGCAAATAACTCACCTCCCGATTCCCCATCTACAATGCACAAGTCATGAGCCTGAAGGAATATTCTCCAGTTACCAATTTGAGAGCAGCTCCAACAACACAAGTTTTACACCATCCAGGACAATGCAACTAGTTTGATTGGCACACCCTCCACAAAATTTCACTCCCGCCACCACTGACAAAGTATGACAAGCATGTGTACCATCCATAAGGTGTACTGCAGGATCTCACCAAGGTTCTTTCAGCAGCAACTTTTAAACCATGACCAACAGTTCACCCTTTTATGGGCTAGGGTTTAGAGAACACCAAAGTCTATCATGGAGTTCACCTGACCCACGATTTTTAATAGATTGTGGTTATGGGGAGCACAAGGGCCTACTTTACAGATGTGATGCAACAGAGATCTAAAGTACTTTTAAAGCAAAACCATGTTTATTTATAAATCCAGTTAACACTTTATAAACTCACAGTAAACATCTTAACAACGATCAACACCAATAATCCCCACAGATACAATATTCTAAAAGTAACCCTTCATAACTTTCCTAACAACATCTATAAGACCAAAATACCCTTTTTACAGAAAGACAGCAGGTTTAAATTCTCTACAGAAACAGGTATTACTTATAAATCCTCAAATGATCTGGAGAGTCTTTAGATTGCAGAGATCTTTATACAGCTGCTTGCTTTGCCTGCAGCTATCCAGCTCTGAAAACGAAATTAAACACTGTAGCCGCCTGCTCAAAAACAAAAAAGTGAAAGACAGCCAGCCCAGTGCCACCCACACTCTGACATCATTGCAGATATTTGATAAACACCCATTTCTTAAAGGTACATCCACTACATCTATTTGATCAACACCCAGTTCTTAAGGTACTTTCACATGACAACCCCCACCATCTTCAACTGACTGTGCAAGTGACATTCACACCCCATAAGCAAATAAGTTCCCTCTCTTTCAAATTTCCTTTCACTTTTAAACTCATTAGATGGGAGTATACATGTTTTAATATCCACAATTAATTACAGCCACTTTGTCCATGACCCTAAATATTAACTTAATTCTCTCACTTCTAAGCTTGATGAAAAAGATTGAACTACTTATCAAGAGTAGTTAATTATCAACTCTGCCTTCCAAGAATGATTTGCCTCAGTAAATTGGGCAGTACTGCTGTTTTATTAGTAGTCGAGCTTAAATCATGAGGTTTCCTGATATCATACATGAATCACCCTTTGCCACAAGTAAAAACTAGTTCTTCTGTAGTTGTAACTCCCAACTTACAATATTTCTCCCTTTACTACTGGGATCCTCTGATAACAATAAACTCAGCAAGCTGATCCCACCTGGTTTGGTATTAGAAGGTCAACTAACTAAGATGACCTGAGAATTTTTTATGTCTTTTCTAACTACTACTTGCATATTTACATCAATGTGCACAACTTGTTACTCCAGCTTGCATGCAAGATTTCATTCCCTGAAGTAAATCCAACAGTATTGCAACCCTAATTTTCGATCTAATACACTTGTGATTACATCAGTCTGAAGTGATTAGCTCACTAGGACATAGCTTTCAATATGCTTTAGGGCAGCATGTTAGCACAAGTGGATAGCACTGTGGCTTCACAGCTCCAGGGTCTCGGGTTCGATTTCCTGCTGGGTGACTGTGCGGCATCTGCACAGTCTCCCCGTGTCTGCGTGGGTTTCCTCCGGGTTCTCCGGTTTCCTCCCACAGTCCAAAGACGTGCAGGTTAGGTGGACTGGGCATACTAAATTGCCCTTAAGTGTCCAAAAAAGGTTAAGTGGGGTTATTGAGTTACAGGGATAGGGTGGAAGTGAGGGCTAAAGTGGGTCGGTGCAGACTCGATAGGCTGAATGGCCTCCTTGTGCACTATGTTCTGTGTTAAACAAAATATTTCCTCACCACGGAACAGAAATTCTGATGTATTCCAATACAACCTCAAATCCTAAATGACATTCCTCCAGGAAACTTCCAAGACATGTGTCTCAGAAATTGGCAGTTCGCATGCATCACTCTGCAATAACTTGGGACTGATTAGCCTTTGTTCTGCATCAACTACAACCTCAAATCCTTGCAATGACAACTTCCCTAAAAGCTACTTTTAAATTACACACCACCTAGACGTTCTGCCTGCCTAAACCAAGCTCATCAGTAGGTTATTTGAATAGCCAGTTCACTAGTGATCTGGTCACCTAGGTTACTTGGCTCTGGAATTTTCCCTTTGAACACTGATGATTCACCATTTGCACAGGTCCACGGCATGTTACATGCCAGGCAGAACCCCCATTATGTACTTCTGAAAATAGGACTTGAATCTAATTTTAACTACTAAATCTCTCTTCCCCCATGCTGTTCAACAGAGCAATAAAATTTCTACCAATGCAATAGGTTTTGTAAGCCAACAGCTCACTATTCATTCTTGACATCAAACGAAAGTCCGGTCATCTTCTCACTGCTGAAGCAACCTCCAAATCCTCAGCTCCCGACTTAACTGTTGGATGCACAATCTTGAATACTCCAATTAAAATTCTCGCACGTCATTCCTCCAGAAGATAACAAAAGCTTCTGATCAGGTCGTCCCATCACCTCTAAACTTCATCCTCCTGTAATCTCAACTTTTCTTCAAGTCAATCTCTTGATACAAATGTTGTTCTTCCTCCTCCCTATATATCACTGGTCTTCAACTTCCAATTCTTCAAAATAGCAAATTGATTGTCGCATTCAGAAATCTGGGTTCCAAAATTTCTCCAAAAAACAAATCTAGACAATTTTGCAAAGATTACTTAACGGAGTTTGGACGATTCCTGGTCTATTATATCATATACATTGGAGATGCTGTCTTTCAGATATGATGTTAAACTAAGTAACTGGTTGTCCTCTCAAAGGGTGGGCAAAGAAATCTAGTGCAAAAAGCGACAGTTCAGGTTCTTCCAATGTACTGGTGACATTCCCTCTCCTCCACCACCACTTACATAGAAGATAGGAGCAAGAAGCCTTTTGGCCCTTCGAGCCTGCTCAGCCATTCATACATAGGAACATACAGTGCAGAAAGAGGCCATTCGGCCCATCGAGTCTGCCCCGACCCTCTTAAGCCCCCACTTCCACCCTATTCCCGTAACCCAATAACCCTTCCTAACCTTTTTGGTCACTAAGGGCCAATCCACCTAACCTGCATGTCTTTGGACTGTGGGAGGAAACCGGACAACCCTGAGGAAGTCCACGCAGACACGGGAGAATATGCAGACTCCGCACAGACTGTGACCCCCCAGCAGAAAATCGAGCCTGGGACCCTGGCGCTATGAAGCCACAGTGCTATCCACTTGTGCTACCGTGCTGCCCATTCATCACGATCATGGCTGATCGTCCAACTCAATAGCCTCATCCTGCTTTCTCCCCATAGTCTTTGATCCCATTCTCCCCAAGTGCTATATCCAGCCGCCTCTTGCATATATTCAAAGTTTTAGCATCAACTACTTCCTGTGGCAATAAATTCCACAGGCTCACCACTCTTTGTGTGAAGAAATGTCTCCTTATCTTTGTCCGAGATGGTCTACCCTGAATCCTCAGGCTGTGACCCCCTGGTTCTGGACACACCCATCATTGGCAACATATTCCCTGCATCTACCCTGTCTAGTCTTGTTAGAATTTTGTTGAGTCTCTAGGAGATCCTCCTCATTCTTCTGTACTCCAGCAAGAACAATCCCAACCTATTCAATCTCTCCTCGTATGACAGTCCCGCCATCCCTGGAATCAGTCTGGTAAACCTTGGTTGCAGTCCCTCGAGAGCAAGAACATCCATCCTCAGAGACCACCAAAACTGCACAAAGTACTCCATGTGTGGCCTCACCAAGGCCCTGTCTAATAGCAGCAACACATCCCTGCTTCTATACTCGAAACCTCTCGCAATGAAGGCCAACAAACCATTCGCCTTCTTTATCGCCTGCTGCACCTGCATGCTTACCTTCAGCGAATGGTGCATAAGGACACACCAGGTCCCCCTGCACTCCCCTCTCCCAATTTACAACCATTCAGGTAGCAATCGGTCTTCCTGTTTTTGCTTCCAAATTGAATAACCTCACACCATTAAAATTCCATCAGCTGTTGCAGTGGACAAATTCTGGGGCATTTCATCCATGTTGCTGGTGTGACCCAAGCACTGTGCTTTTGCTGTTTTGTTGATGAATTGCCGGAAATTGCATTTCTAATGTAAACACTGATTTGAGGACCCATTCCAATGCATGCTGCTCAATCAGGCTACTTGCTGGTCTTGGTTTCATGGTGCATTTGGTCTTGAGCATAATCTTGATGCATATTCCTCTTCCTTCCATTCCCACACCAGTTTTTCACTGAGGTTATTTGATGAGTTAACAAACGTAATGATTTTTAGCTTGAAACTAACTCCATATTTTTTGCAGACTGGCCCATTTCTGTTTATGTCACTGAATGTATGTTTTAAACTCCTATGCATCTTCTTGATATTGTGGCCTTTGTCATTTCCTTGATCCCATAGGTGGCTCCTAATATGAGTATAGCCCAAGACATGCATTTATTAGCTGAAACAAATTGGACGTGTACTTTGTGTATTGGCCTATACATTCATTTTGGCATGCCGGGTTGGCCATGATCTATTGCGCCTGTACCAGCTCTAATTAATCCTCTGGTTTGGTGCAAATTGATTTTTTTGCAGCCCAAGGTGTGTCAATCATTGCTTCCTGCCAGGTAATTAAGTTTACAGGATATAACTAGAATACTAAAAGGGAGTTATACTAAATACTAAATGCAGTTAGCATTTCACAAATCTGTTTCTTTCCACACATGATGCCTTCTCTGCTGAGCATTTCCAGCATTGTTTTAAATCAGAACACCTGCAATATTTTGACTTGGATGAAAAGATCTTTATGGCATTGTGCCCCAAGAGTTCAAGTACTAGATAGGTCTTTATAAAAGAAATGAAGTGTGATAAAACACACCCAATTACAATATATTTTCCACCATCTCCTGCCAATGCAAGATGGCCACTGACACCCATCCACACACGTGCACTTGTCCGCAGAAGACCCAAATCTTGTTGATAATGGAAAATAACGCACAAATTGAAATTGCCACTCAGATTTTAAATCATTTATGGGATCTGGGTATCGTTGGCCAGGCCAGCATTCATTGTCCATCTGGAATTGCCCTTAAGAAGGTGGTGGGGAGCTGCCTACTGGAACAGCTGCAGTCGTTATGCTACATATGACTTATGTGTGAACCATGTGGTGAACATGATCCATATATTCTCGTTCAATTTTTTTTTTTTAAATTGATGTAGATTTTGTGTTCATAACTTGGGCATATTGACTGATCGAAGTACAGAGCAGAGAGAAAAATATGAGGATGACATACCCGTAAGGGCACCCGCCAATGTCCCATCCCATTTTCAATCTTTGTGCCTGCGTCCAAGTGTTTCAGCAACTCCAGAAGCAGCATCAAATCTGCTCCATTACATTTTACAAGGAGTTTAAAGTCTCCAACCTCAATGCACATTATGTACTCACTGCAAACAAAGCTAAAGGAAATTACCTGGGCAAAAATGGTTATTGCATTTTGTTCTGAACAAAATAGTCCTTTCTGGTTCCAAAGTCCAAAAAAACCCGAGAAACCAAATGGAGAGGCGGAGTATTATACGGAGGGTCGGTCAATGAGTTGAGTTCTGATCTCAGTCACTCACAATGCGGCATGGAACAAAGCGGAACAGTGCACATGTGCTAGCAGCAAACGCAGCCTTTATTTTTAGTTCCTCATTGGGCAGGGATCAGAATAAGGCACCAGAACACAGGAGTAAACAATTCAGCCCATTGATCCTGCACCACCATTCAAAATCATGCTGATCATCCACTTTAGTGCCCTTTTCCCCATCTTACCCCATATTCTATTGCGTCACTGACAGATATCTAAATACCAATCCGTTTCAAACATCCTCAATGACAGGCGGTTCCACAGTCCTTTTGTTAGAGAATTCCAAAAATTCACAACCCTTGGTAAAAATAAATTTTCATCTCAGTCCTAGATTTGAAAGTGTCCCCTGGTTCTAGGCTCCCCAACCAGATGAAACATTTTACCTGCATCTACACCCCATCTACTCTTAAGTATTTTCAATTAGATAATCTCTCATTCTTCGAAACTCTTAAGAGGATACAGGCTAGTTTGCCCAACCGCTCTTCACAGGATAGTTCCATCAGGAACAAGTTTGAACCTTTGCTGCACTCCCTAGAACGGCAATACTAGGATCTTCTTGTGTTAAGGTCAACATAGCCTTCCTAAATACCTGCTGCACTTGCATGTTAGCTTTCAGCGACTTACTGACAAGGACACGCAGGTCACTTTGTACATTTTCTAATCTCTTATTTGAGAAATACTCTTCAGCATATACTGGGACCAAGAAAAAAATAAACACTGCAGTTTACATACTATGCTTCACATACTTCGATACTGTGCTCATTATAGGAAGGATGTGGATGCTTTGGAGAGGTTGCAGAGGAGATTTACCAGGACTGGAGGGCATGTCTTATGAAGAAAGGTTGATGGAGCTAGGGCTTTTCTCACTGGAGCGAAGAAGGGAGGTGACTGGATAGAGGTGTACAAGGTGATGAGAGGCATGAATAGAGTGGATAGTCAGAGACTTTACCCCAGGGTGGGAATGGCTGTCACGAGGGTGCATACTTTAAGGTGATTTGAAGGTGATATACTGTACTGTGATAGCCTGTACTGTGCTGTTCTATGTTCTAATACTCTTCAAATTCAAACAGGTTTGAACAAACCAGAACTGTACTGCAAGATTTCCTCAAGCCTTTTCTTCTCTCGCCAATTTTCTGCCCTTCGCAAAGCGCTGACTGGAATTGGGAGAAATAACATTCATCTGTCCAAAGTTGGCAAACTGGAACTAGTGTCTTGTGATGGATTACCAAAGTAGATTTCACTTCATAATATTCAGACTCAAGTATTGGACACCAACATGGACCACTCAGCTAACAGAATGTAAGCAACAGTGACATCAACACATTTAAGTTCACGAACTGAGCCACATTGCAAATGGCTCACCAGGGAAGGGTGGCAGATTTCCTTCCCTAAAGAACATTAGTGGACCTGATGGATTTTTACATCTATGATATCTGTCACCATTTCCGACACTAGCTTTTTAAAAATATAGTCCAGATCTATCAATTGAATTCAAATTCCACAGCTGCTTAGTAGGGTTACAATTTGTCCCCACAGCATTAGCCTGGGCCTCTGGATTGTTGGTATAGTAATATTACCAATACGCTGCCATCTCCTTCATACTTTTCAAACATAAAAAATAACCGATACAATACACACCAATACTCTTTGCAGAAGTAGTATCACAGGTTCTAAGTCAGTCCATTTGTTGAGTCAATTACTTCTCCATTGGGAAAGCACCATTAGATTTGATTGGTACTCTCAAACAAAACACACATATAAATATATATACACATATAAAAATATATACACACATATAAATATATATATATTCCAGCACAGCTGCGTTAATGAGCAAAAAAAGGAATGACCAATTTTCTCCCCACACCCCAATCTCACTAGAGAACAGAACAGAGAAAAGTTACATACACATGAAAAAGCATTTATCGTGAAACACGCAGAATTATTTCAGCAATAAGGATGCGAGCAAAAAAAAGTGCCATTCAAATCAGTCAACAGAAAATATTCCTTAGATTGATGACAAATATTTCACCTTTTCTAGAATAGCAAGTAAGGGAAAGAAAAAAAATGCTTAACCTGCTTTCTTCAAGCTTACAAAAAAGTCAAAGAATAGGAGGAAAGAAATCACTAAAAGGTTACATCAAATGAGATATACTGAAGCCGTCTATAATTCAGAAAGATATGATCCTATTCAGGGCCGTTAACACTTAAAGAAAAATCTAAATATCCAGGAAGTAACTAAAAGAACCAGGCCACAAGATCACCCCCTGCCAAGAGTTCCTATATTTTCCCAGGACAAGGTGTTTCACAGCCCTCCAGAAGTATCCTCTGTGATCCATCTATTCTATGAAATTTCATGGAGATCCTTCCATGAGCTTCCAGCAAGACAAATCGACCTGAGATCAGTGGACTTCTCAACCCAAACTTTAGTTTCATGCATTCACAGCTCACAGTAACTGCACTAAGGCCAATTACCTTTCAATTAAGGACAGATGTAGACTTCTTCCTCTAGATCCAAGCTGGGCAAATCTTTCCAGCCTCTTTTCCCCTCATGACCTTCAAACTGAGCACAAGCTCCCCATAATTTTCGTGCTCCCTGTTCAAGGTGCTGGCCTGACTAACATTTGTTTCGTTGACTCAGTTAGATGCAGTTGTCTACATCTGTTCCTGAACTAAACTGCTGACTGCTTGCTTCTATGAGCAAATACACACAGATAAATTAAACAAAAGAACTTTTTAATTCCTATAACCCGTCACCATGACATGCTTTGAAATGTTCCAAACAAATGAAAGTAACATCACCATCGATTGGGAGATCCAGAATCCGATTGGTTACAGCACAAGAGGCCGTTCAGCCTACTGCATCAACGGCAGTTTTCTGTAGAACCAATATACCTAGTCTCATTCCCCATAGCTCTAAACATTCTTCCTTTCAGATAACCCAAATCCCCCTTGAAAGCCTCAAGGGAACCTTCTTCCACCATTTCGAGCATCCCAAATCTTAACCATGCAGCGAAACATCAAAAATAATATATGGGCCTCTCAAGCCTGTTCCAACGTTCAATATCATGGCTGACATCTATCACAACACCATACCATGCTCTCCGCATAGCCTTCAATGCCTTGAGTGAATAGTTTTTCTCAAGTCACCTTTGCTACATGACTTGAGCTTGTGTAATTTGCTTTTGGATTGTTAAATGTAAAATATTATCTCTCTAAAACTAAGTTATATCTCTAATCATACATGAATTAAGGAATATAATAGTCACAAAAGTAATTAATGAAAATCTGTTTACGATTAAAATGTGGACCAGCCATACCAAAATCAGGTTATCAATTATGCACAGACACACCATCATACTCTCGGCAACTCAGCAAAAATAATTTCCCTGACAACAGAAAACACATCAATGGACATGACAAGGCAGCAATTCAGGCAGGGTAGGAAAATGAACCTTTTAGCCAAGAAGCTTGAAACAAAAAGTGAAAATGCTGGATAAACTCAGCAGTCTGGCAGCATCTGTGGAGAGAAACAGAGTTAACATTGAGCCTATATGACTCTTCTTCAAAACAGATTTCCAGCGTTCGCAGTACTTTGCTTTTATTTTAGCCAAGAAACCTAGTTGTGCAGGCTCCCAGGCAGTTCCATATCACTGAAGATCTTTCAATCATGGATATCAATTTTAGTCCCCATGGAAGCACAGCTCAATGGACTTGTGATGCTCACTGAAGCATGGAGCCCCGCCCCCTGCTCATCTCCAATCCCAGTCAGCATTTGGACTCTATCATCCAAAACAAAACATTCACAAAGCTCATTACAGGCTTGATGCCTGAAAAGGCAATTTTTGGATCCCATCTTAAGTCTTCCTATACCTAATAACTTGCGCACTCGCTATCCTAAGGTAGCCTGATTCTTTACAGGCATCTTCGGCTGCTCATCCACCTGAACAGTCGACTCTCACAATAGATGCTCATCCACAGCAATTATTAGATCACGGTAGACTTGCATTGACCTAGAAACTCAGCTCCAAATAATTATTCCAAAATGAATCCATTTTGCACACAGCACAACTCCAAATCATTAATGCAATGAACCACTGCTTAGCTTGTTGCTGACAGCTGTTGAGCTCAAGATATGTTGACGAAGAGACCAAAATTTTCTACTCTTCACAACACATGCAAACTTCAGCCACCAAAAATGCAGCTGTGCCATTGATTAAGTTATATGGCGAGTAAGTAAAGTCCCAATAGTCCCAGATTACAATAGGAGAAGGGAGAGTGCTGACTGGTGGGGATTTAACCTGAAGATCAGCAAACCTCAGGCAGGGGGCAAGCTTAATTCATAGGAATTGAACCCACTCTGTTGGCCTCACTCTGCATCATGAACCATGTGTTCAGCCAACTGAACTAAACCGAAGGAACCGACTGGCAGCCAAATCAACACAGCAATAGCTTCAGTTTGTTTGCATACTCAAATCTGGAATACGCTAGAGTTGGTAGGACATGTACAAGGCTCAGCTTTTTATTCATTTTCACATGGTAATTTCCAGAAGACCAAACTGATCCATGGCTAAGTTGACTGGCAACTACTTGTTTCTAGAAATGTTTTAGAAATCATTCCAGTCTGGTTAAGAAACCCAAGTGCCCAGGGTGATCTTATTACTAGATGATCAATCAGATATACTTCCAACTTAAGAGTATAAAAGTACACACACCTGCAAAGAAATAAAGCATTGCGTATTAATCTTCAAGCTTGAGAATTTCATACTTAATATCAGTAGCTCTCCACCCAACTAGACAAGAATTAGCTGTTGGCCATTATAATTAGGCAGGTTTATATTGCTTTATTGCAAATGACAAGATTCTAATCAAACTATTTACAGAGTTTGCCACAGCAGGGCGTGTGGAAAACAAATATACAACTGCATTCATTGCAAGATAGAATCAACTACACTACACTCCAACCCACTCATCGTAGAAATCATGAATCATTTATAATAAGTTTGCTCTCCCCTATCAGCTGGAATACTACTACAGGGAAACATTTCAAATAATCAAGCCTTTCCACCATTCTGCAAAGCTGCCAAACCAACCCCTTCTTTCCCACCCCCACCCCTTTGCCCAATACCCCTTTCCCGTGCAACACCCATCCTCTACTCATCTTCTCCCCACACTATCACCCTCCATCATCTTGCCCCCTTCCAGTTGCCCTCCATCATCTTCCCCCCTCCCCCATCTTGCCTCTCCTAGTCACCATCCATCATCTTGCCCCCCACCTAGTCACCCTCCATCAGCTTTTAAATTTTTTTTTTAAAGTGTGCCCAATTAATATTTTCCAATTAGCATAGCCAATCCACCTTACCGGCACATCGTTTGGGTTATGGGGGCGAAACCCACACAAACACAGGGAGAATGTGCAAAACTCCACACGGACTGTGACCCAGAGCTTTGATCGAACCTGGGACCTCAGCGCTGTGAGGCAGCAGTACTAACCACTGTGCCACAGTGCTGCCCTCCCTCCATCATCTTATCCCCTTCCCAGTCACCCTCCATCATCTTGCTCCCCTCCACTCCCAGTCACCCTCCATCATCTTGCTCCCCTCCACTCCCAGTCACCCTCCATCATCTTGCCCCCCTCCACTCCCAGACACCCTCCATCATCTTGCCCCCCTCCACTCCCAGACACCCTCCATCATCTTGCTCCCCTCCACTCCCAGACACCCTCCATCATCTTGCTCCCCTCCACTCCCAGACACCCTCCATCATCTTGCCCCCCTCCACCATCTTGCCACCACCCTCCCCCAGTCACCTCCAACATTTTGACCCCCTCCACTCCCAGTCACCCTCCATCATCTTCCCATCACCTCTGCTTCTCTCCCACCAAACACCCACCCCTCCCTTTCACTCTCTTGCCCTCTCCGACCGCTCCCTCCATCTAACCCCAATGCCCAGAGCCACCGCCACGTGCAGCCGGAGAGGCCGAGCCTGGGCCCGGGGCTGCAGACTGACAAAGCCCCGGCTCCGCGGGCCGAACCCTCCAGGCGGCTGCAGCACAACAATGGCCGGGTAGGGGGGAGTGGGTGAAAATGCGACACAAGCGGTAACTCGAGGCCCCGGCTGGAGGCTGCGGCGGGGAACAAGGCCGCTGACCCCGGGCAGAGACCCTCCCTCCCGGCTACCCCAGGCCCGCTGGAACACGAGGATTTTCCCCTCAGCCCGGCCTCCTCTCCTCCGGGGTCTAGCTCCGCCTGGTTGGCGTCTCCGGCGGGCTATCCCTCCCCGCTTTCCCCCTCGGTTCCTTACCGCGGGCTCCGCTCCGGCTGCTCTCCCTCTGATGGCGCTAAAGGAAGAAGGGCCGCGCCGATTGGCTGGATATAACCAGGGGGAGCGCGCGCCGTGACCACGCCCCCACTGAGCAGGCGCGGCGGTTGGTGCGCGTCCCCGTGCGCAGTGGTGCGCGTCCCCCGTGCGCTCCACACCTCCTCCTGAACACTGACATCGCTCCTCTCCTCCCACCCTCAGTCCTCCCCTCCCACCCTTACTCCCTCATACCCTCCTCCCCATCTACCCTCACACTCCCTCATTCCCTCTCCTCCCCCTCCTTCGCTCAGCCCCCCTCCTCCCCATCCACCCCTCCTCCCCTCACAACCCCTCCTCATCCACCCCTCACCCCCCTCCGCATCCACCCTCACCCCCTCCGCATCCACCCTCACCCCCTCCTCATCCACCCTCACACCTTCCTCTCCACATCACACCTCTCCTCCCCTCACACCCCCTCATTATCCACCCTCCTCCCCATCATTGCCCCCTTGCATCGTCACACTGCATCTCCTATTCACACCCCCTCCCCTCCACACACCTTCATCCCCTCCTTACACCCTCTTCCCCTCCTCACCCACTTCCCCACCTCCTCTCACACCTCCCCTCCTCCACCTCATCTCACACCTCCCCTCCTCACTCTCCTCACATCTCACCTCCTCATCTCTTCCTCAAATCCCTCTCCTCCTCAAACCCCTCTCCTCAAGCCCCTCTCCTTCCCCCGTTCCCCCTCATCGCACACCTCCACCTCCTCACACCTGCTCAGTCGTAAGGGGAATAGATAGAGGATTCTGTGGCTGCAAGTGAGAGTCCAGGATGATATGTTGCCTCTGTGGTGAATGTGTAACCACTATAATTCACACTGTACATTACTGTGTCCCTGTGGGATCCATCTGTGAGCCGTGTGGCGGCTCTGCCCACAGGGGGAGATGAGGAGCCTGTACAGGGCTCCGCCCTTGGCTCCACCCCCATCCGTAAGTATAAGTGCTGCGGTCCTGCGAGTCCGCCCTCAGTTCAGTACAGTCGCAGGCAGGCTCAGTTGTAAGCCGATTAAAGCCACAGTTTACTTTAACTCGTGTCTCTGAGTGAATTGATGGTCGCATCAATTAATCGACTTTAAAACTACTATGGAATTAGCTCTCAAACCTGACCGACTGGAACTCGATCCACAGGCCGCAGAGGCAAAGGAAACTTTTTTGCATTGGCTTCGGTGCTTCAAGGCCTACCTGGCTGCATCAACTACCTCCTTTGTTACTGAAGAACAGAAACTAAGTCTTCTCCACGCACGGGTGAGCAATCGTATTTCTACTCAACTTGATGAAACTGACTCTTATACTGAGGCCCTCGCGATACTCGACCGCCTGTACGCGCGACACATCTTTACAACTCGCCGCCAGCGCCCTGGGGAGTCGCTAGAAGACTATCTGCGCAACCTTAAAGCCCTAGCACGCGACTGTAACTTCCAGGCCGTGACAGCCTCCCAGCACATGGAACTTGCCATCCGAGACGTGTATGTTGCAGAGGTCCGATCCAATTATGTGCGGCAGCGTCTTCTCGAGAAAGGGGCCCAGGACCTGGAGGACACGGTAAAACAAGCGACCTCATTAGAGGTCGCTTTCCAAAGCCTAACTGCGTTCCCGGCCGATCACGCGACCCCATCGTGGACCCCCGACCAAAGACTGTCCCAACACCCCCGGCAGCAATGCCCGGCCCGCAACGCGACCTGCAGCAGCTGCGGGCGAAAAGGGCACTTTGCTAAGGTATGCCTGGCCAAAGCTAAAAACTCGAACCCTAACCCGAACACTCGCTCCTCCGACGCCCAGGCCTGCAGACCCCGCAATGTGGCAGCGTGTCTGCCGACTCTGCCTCCGCACAACATGTGTGACTCACGGGGGCCGCCATCTTGGCAATCCTCCCCCACGTGGCCGGCCATGTGCGATTCATGGGGGCCGCCATCTTGGGCACCATCTTGCTCGCCACGTGCGATCAATGGGGGCCGCCATCTTGGCCATCACCCGCTACGCCGCTCGAAGATTACGACCTCCGCGGACAGTCATCATGGGGCCGCTCCAGCATCGCCGACCACGCCACCGACTACCCGCAGCTCAGTGCAGTCACTTTGGATCAGTCGCGGCCAAAGCACCTCAAGAGCTCCATGATGTCCGTCCAGATCAACGGATACGAGACTCCGTGCCTGTTCGACTCCCGGAGCACTGAGAGCTTCGTTCACCCAGCTCTGGTAAGGCGCTGCTCGCTCCCGATATTCCCGACACAGCAAACAATCTCCCTCGCCTCGGGGTCGCACTCAGTTCAAATACATGGGAATACTACTGCAACGCTAACAATACAGGGCGCCGACTACACCAATTTCCAATTGTATGTGCTCCCAGACCTCTGTGCCCCCCTCCTCCTAGGACTGGATTTCCAGTGCAACCTCAGGAGCCTAACACTCAGCTTTGGCGAACCCCTTCCCCCACTCACTATATGTAGGCTAGCAACTCTGAATATCGACCCCCCTCTACTCTTCACTAATCTCACCGCCAACTGCAAACCAGTGGCCACTCGCAGCAGGAGGTATAGCCTGCTGGACAGGGTGTTTATCAGATCTGAAGTCCGCTGTCTTTTGCGTGAAGGAGTCATAGAGCCCAGTAATAGCCCCTGGAGAGCTCAGGTGGTGGTCGTCAAAACCGGGGAAAAGCTCCGGATGGTGGTTGATTACAGCCAGACCATTAACCGGTTCACGCACCTTGATGAGTACCCCCTCCCCCGGATTGCAGACATGGTAAATCAGATCGCCCAGTACCGCATTTTCTCCACGGTGAATCTGAGGTCTGCATACCACCAGCTCCCAATCCGCCCGGAGGACCGCCAGTACACGGCGTTCGAGGCAGACAGCCGCCTTTTCCATTTCCTCCGGGTTCCCTTTGGCGTCACGAACGGGGTTTCGGTGTTCCAACGAGCAATGGACCGAATGGTGGACCAGTACGGGCTGCGGGCCACTTTTCCGTACTTGGATAACGCCACCATCTGCAGCCATGACCAGCAGGACCACGACGCCAACCTTCACCGATTTCTCCAAACCGCCCAAAAACTCAATCTCACCTATAATAAGGAGAAATGGGTTTTCCGCACTACCAGACGAGCCATCCTCAGCTACATCATGGAAAACTGGGTCCTAGGACCCGACCCTGACCGTATGCGCCCCCTCTTACAACTCCCTCTCCCTCACTGTCCCAAGGCCCTCAAGAGGTGCCTCGGAACTTTTTCATACTATGCCCAGTGGGTCCCCCAGTATGTGGACAAAGCCCGCCCACTATTTAAGGCCCCACTCTTCCCACTGTCAGACGAGGCTCGCCAGGCCTTCCACTGCATTAAGGCGTTCATCGCCAAAGCCGTCATGCGGGCGGTAGATGAGTCCGTCCCATTCTAGGTGGAGAGCGACGCCTCAGAAGTCGCTCTCACTGCCACTCTGAACCAGGCAGGCCCAAGGAAAAGGAAGCCCAAGCCATTGTGGAAGCTGTACGGCACTGGAGGCACTACCTCGCTGGTAGGAGGTTTACCTCAATCACCGACCAGAGATCGGTTGCCTTTATGTTTGACAACTCGGACTTCCGGTTGCGGCGATACGGAACTAAGCTGCACGTTCGGTGGCTCCCGCTTTTTTCGGTCTTTTGGGCTCTTTTAAGGGCCCGTTGCGATGCTGGATGGACTTTTCCCGGTGGGAGGACACATCTGCTGCGATCATCTGCCGGTGGATGGACTGGACCAGGAGCGGAGCGGTCAAAAAATCGGCTTTGGAGCAGAGAAAGGTGTGAGGCAGGAAAAACAAGATGGCGGTGGGCAGGGAACTGGCAGTGTGGCAGCAGTGGGCGCAGGAGCAGCAGGGACTGCTTCAGCGTTGCTTCAGAGAGCTGAAAGCTGAGCTCCTGGAACCGCTTAAGGCCTCAATGGACAAGCTCATGGCGACTCAGACAGCTCAGGGCGCAGAGATCCGCGTGTTACGGCAGAAGGCCTCGGAGAACGAGGATGAAATCCTGGATCGACTTTTTTGTCATCAGCAGGGCGCTTATTCCGAGGGTGGTGGGGCGGAGTACTCGGCGATAGCCATATCAGACCATGCTCCGCATTCGGTGGATCTGGAGCTGGGGGAGGGGAAGGATCAACGCCCGCTGTGGAGGTTAGATGTGGGGCTTCTGTGGAGTCTGCACATCCTCCCCGTGTGTGCGTGGGTTTCCTCCGGGTGCTCCAGTTTCCTCCCACAGTCCAAAGATGTGCAGGTTAGGTGAATTCGCCAGGCTAAATTGCCCTCAGGGTCCAAATTATCCTTAGTGTTGGGTGGGGTTACTGGGTAATGGAGATAGGGTGGAGGTATGGGCTTGCATAGGGTGCTCTTTCCAAGAGCCGGTGCAGACTCGATGGGCCGAATGGCCTCCTTCTGCACTGTAAATTCTATAAAATCTATGCTGGCCCACCAGCTCCGGAAGCGGGAGGCAGCGAGAGAGATAGGGGGAGTTAGAGATGTAGGAGGGAATCTGGTGCGGAGTGCAAGGGGCATCAATGGGGTGTTCAGGTCCTTTTATGAGGAGCTGTACCGGTCCGTGCCCCCTGGGGAGGAGGGTGGATTGGACCACGTTTTGGATAAGTTGGAGTTCCTGAGAGTGGGGGAGGAGCGGGTGGAGGGCCTGGGGGCCCCAATTGAGTTGGAGGAGCTGAGCGTGGTGTTGGGGAGTATGCAGTCAGGGAAGGCACCAGGGCCTGACGGGTTCCCAGTGGAGTTTTACAAGAAGTTCTCAGACCCGCTAGGCCCGCTGTTAGCGAGGACCCTGAACGAGGCAAGGGAGGGGGGGGCTTTGCCCCGACGATGTCCAGAGCACTAATTTCTCTTATCTTGAAGCGTTATAAGGACCCCCTTCAGTGTGGGTCTTACAGGCCGATCTCGCTCCTCAATGTGGAAGCGAAGCTGCTGGCCAAAATACTGGTCAGGGGGTGGAGGATGTGGTCCCGCAGGTCATTCACGAGGACCAAACGGGTTTTGTGAAGGGGAGGCAGCTCAATGTCAACGTGTGGCGGCTTCTTAATGTCATAATGACGTCGGCGGTGGATGGGGAGGCGCAAATATTGGCATCGATGGATGCGGAGAAAGCTTTTGATAGGGTGGAGTGGAGTTACCTGTGGGAAGTGTTGAGAAGATTTGGGTTTGGTGAGGGATTCATTAGTTGGGTGAGGCTGTTGTATAGTGCTCCGGTGGCGAGCGTGGTGACAAATGGGAGGAGGTCGGAGGACTTTCGGCTGTCCCGGGGGACAAGGCAGGGGTGTCCCTTGTCTCCCCTGCTCTTCGCGTTAGCGATTAAACCCCTGGCCATGGCACTGAAGGAATCGAGGAACTGGAGGGGGATTGTGCAGGTGGGGGGGGGGGGAGGAGGAGGACCGGCTGTCGTTGTACGCGGACGATTTACTGCTGTACATTGCGGATCCGGCGGGGGGGATGCCAGAGGTGATGTGGATCCTGGGGGGACTTCTCTGGCTATAAGCTCAACGTGGGGAAGCGTGAATTGTTTGTGGTGCATATGGGGGACCAGGAGAAAGAGATAGGGGAGCTTCCATTGAAGAGGGCAGAGAGGAGCTTCATATATTTGGGAGTCCAGATAGCCAGGAGCTGGGGGGCCCTGCATAAGTTAAACTTTACGAGGCTGGTGGAGCAGATGGAGGAGGAGTTTAGGAGGTGGGATGTGTTGCCACTCTCCCTAGTGGGCAGGGTCCAGTGGGTTAAAACGACGGTGCTCCCGAGGTTTTTGTTTCTCTTCCAGTGTTTACCCATCATGCTTCCGAAGGCTTTCTTTAGAAGGGTTAATAGGAGCATTTTGGGGTTTGTGTAGGTGTGGAAGGCCCCGAGAGTGAGGAGGATATTCTTGGAGCAAGGCAGGGAGGTGGGTGGACTGGTGTTGCCCAACCTGTGTGGGTATTATTGGGCCGCAAATGTGGCAATGATTTGTAGGTGGGTGATGGAGGGGGAGGGAGCCGCATGGAAGAGGATGGAGGCAGCGTTCTGTGTGGGCACGAGTTTGGAGGCACTGGTGACGGTCCTGCTGCCACTCCCCCCAGCAAGGTACTCTATGAGTCCAGTAATGGTAGCTACCCTCAAAATCTGGGGGCAGTGGAGGCGTCATAGAGGGGAAGTGAAGGCCTCAATTTGGTCCCCGATACGGGAAAATCACCGGTTTGTACCAGGGAGGATAGATGGAGGGTTTTTGAGCTGGCATAGGGCAGGTATCAGGCGGATACAGGACCTCTTCCTCGACAGGATGTTTGCGACCCTAGAGGAGTTGGAGGGGAAGTGGAAGTGGAAGTGGAGCCTCCCCCCAGGGAATACCTTCAGGTATATGCAGATTAGGGCGTTTGTTAGGCGGCAGGTGGCGGAGTTTCCGCTATTGCCGCCAAGGGGGGTTCAGGATAGGGTGCTCTCGGGAACGTGGGTAGGCGAGGGTAGGATCTCTGCAATTTATCAGGTGATGCAGGAGGGGGAGGAGGCCTCGGTGGAGGAGCTGAAAGCGAAGTGGGAGGAGGAGCTGGGGGAGGCGATTGACGAGGTAACGTGGGCGGACGCCCTGGGGAAAGTGAATTCCTCCTCCTCTTGCGCACAGCTTAGTTTAATTCAGCTAAAGGTGCTGCATAGGGCGCATATGACTGGGACCAGGCTGAGCCGGTTCTTTGTGGGTGAGGACAGGTGTGGGAGGTGTTCGGGAAGCCGAGCGAATCACACCCACATGTTTTGGGCTTGTCCGGCGCTGGAGGGTTTCTGGAAGGCGGTGGCGGGGACCTTGTCCAGAGTGGTTGGTTCCGGGTGGAACCGGGCTGGGGGCTCGCTATTTTTGGGGTGGCATCGGAGCCAGGAGTGTAGGAGGCGAAAGAGGCCGGTATCCTGGCCTTTGCGTCCCTAGTAGCCCGGCGCAGGATACATCTACAATGGAGGGATGCGAGGCCACCGAACCCGGAATCCTGGACCAGTTACATGGCTGGGGGGGAGGGGGGGAGGGGTGGGGTGGGGGGTGGGGGGGGGGGGGGGGGTTGGGGTGGGGGAGGGGACTATGGGTCAGTTATGGGGGTTCTTCCGATTCTATGTTTATTACTTTCTCTTGTCGTTCATTTATTGCTTTGTATTGGGGGAGGGGTTTCTGTTTTTTCTTTTTTCTTTGTTGGGATAAAATTTGTTGTTGGAAAATCTGAATAAAAATTATTTTTTTAAAAAAATGTTTGACAACTCGCAGCGGGGCAAAATCAAGAATGACAAAATCATGCGGTGGAGGATTGAACTCTCCACCTATAATTACGATATAGTATATCGTCCTGGGAAGCTCAATGAGCCCCCAGATGCCCTTTCCCACGGCACATGCGCCAGCGCGCAAGACGACCGGCTATCCACAATGACCTCTGCCATCCGGGGGTCACCCGGCTCGCCCACTACATCAAGGTCCGCAACCTGCCCTTCTCCACCGAGGAGTTTAAAGCCGTCACCAGGAATTGCCCGATCTGCGCGGAGTGTAAACCGCACTTCTATAGACCAGACAAGGCCCACCTGGTAAAGGCATCCCGGCCCTTTGAACGCCTGAGTATTGATTTCAAAGGGCCACTCCCTTCGAACAACCGTAACATCTACTTTCTCAACAGTCCTACTGATCCTACGGTCCAGGAATCTCCCGATCTCCCACTGGCAGGAGTTCCTCCCCGATGTGCTCGATGCTATTAGGTCCCTCCTTTGTACGGCCACAAACCAGACTCCTCATGATCGCTTATTTGTCTTCCCTAGGGGAACTACCACAGGGGCCTCGCTTCCATCCTGGTTGAGGACACCGGGCCCTGTCCTCCTTCGGAAGCACGTCCGGACACATAAGACAGACCCCCTGGTAGAGAGCGTCCAGCTCCTGCACTCGAACCCCCACTACACGTTTGTCGTGCCGAACACCCCGATTGCCGACAGGACACCGTTTCCCTCCGGGACCTGGCACCCGCTGGATCCACTACCACTAAAGCCGATGTACCTCCCACACTACACCCCACCCATGCCCTGCGCCCTGCACCTATTTGCTTCCAGCGCTCCCTTCCACCCGACACACAGGTCCGCAGGAAGAACCACTCCCGGAGTCCACCCTTGGACTCGCACCGAACATCCTTCCACAGCCATCCGAAACGGCTGCAACACCAGTGCTTCGTCGGTCGCAACGCACGATTCGGGGCTGGACCGACTGAACTTGCAGACCCGTCACCCCCGCCGGACTTGATTTTTTTAACAGGGGGTGAATGTGGTGAATGTGTAACCACTATAATTCACACTGTACATTACTATGTCCCTGTGGGCTCCATCTGTGAGCCGTTGCGTGGCTCTGCCCACAGGGGGAGATGAGGAGCATGTACAGGGCTCCGCCCCCATCAGGAAGTATAAGGGCTGCGGTCCTGCGAGTCCGCCCTCAGTTCAGTACAGTCGCAGGCAACCTCAGTTGTCAGCCGATTAAAGCCACAGTTTACTTCAACTCGTGTCTCTGAGTGAATTGATGGTCGCATCAGCCTCCCTGCTGCTAGGGCCAAGGATAACCCAGAGTGAATACAGGATATTCTGGAGAGGGAGGGTGAATAGTCAGTGGTCATAGTACACATTGGTATAAATGACCAAGGTAACAAAAAGGGATGAGGTCCTAAAAGCAGAGTATAGGGAGTTAAGTAAGTTGAAAAGTAGGACCTCAAAGGTAAAGATCTCCAGATTACCAGCAGTGCCACATGCTAGTCAGAGTAGAAATGTCAGGGAATATTAGATGGCAGAACAGATGGTGAGGGGGGAGGGTTTCAGATTCTTCGGGCATGGGACCAGTTCTGGGGGAGGTGGGACGAGTACAAACCGGACGGGTTACACCTGGGCAGCACCGGAACTGATGACCTCGGGGGAGTATTTGCTAGAGTGGCTGGGGAGGGTTTAAACTAACGGTAGGGGAATGGGAACCTATGCAAGGAGTCAGAGGAGGAGGAAATACAGATAAGAACAAAAGACAGAAAGAATAATAATAAATGGTAGGCAGAGAGATCAAAGGCCAGAATCAAACAGGGCCACAGTGAAAAATAATGGGACAAGGAATGTTAAAAAGACAAGCTTTAAGACTTTGTGCCATAATGCGAAGCATTCGCAAGAAAGTGGTGAATGAATTGCTTAAATAGATGTAAATGGGTACGATGTAGCTGTGATTACAGTGGCTGCAGGGTGACCAGGGATGGGAATTTAACATTCATCGATATTCAGTACTTAGGAAGGTCAGACAAAAAGGAAAAGGTGGTGGGGTTGCATTTCGGGTTAAAGAGGAAATTAATGCAATAGTGAGGTGGAACAGTGGAATCTGTAGGGATAGAGCTGAGAAACACCAAGGGGAAATAAACGTTAGTGGGAACCAAATGTTCTACCTGTAGCTGGAGCAGATCACTTTGAATCTTCCTGGGTAGTTTTATTTAGTTTCATTTTCCCAACTACACCTTTCACTTTGTTGCGCTAACAATTGCACACAGAAACACAAAACGGTACAAAAGAGGCTTTATTACCGTGAGATGTTATCACCTCAAGTGGAGCTGTAAAATGGCAGCTCAGGAGACCTCATGGATATTTATACTACTTCTGTGGGCGGAGCTAGCCGGCAGGGGCTTACCGACAAACTATGCAGGGGCTTACCGACAAACCTGTAATAGCTGGTACTATTGTACATCCCCTAATAGAGGCACACACATATATATACAGTGGTATTACCACACACTTGTTCTCTGCTTAGGGATGCTAGTGTCTCGCCATGTTAAGAATGAGTCCGGCGGGGTGACGTAAAACTATAATACATAAGCAGTGATTTATTTACAGAGGGGGGGGGAATCAGATGTCCATCTTGCAACCCGGTGCCCGTCATAGGTTAAGTCTGACCGGCGGTCTGATGGTTCGTTGAGAGCGAGGCAGCAGTGGTGGCGACGTCTGCACAGGTGGTGTCGGCGTCGACGGCATCGGTGGTGGCAGTGTTGGTGCTGGCCAGTGGCTGGACGACTCCGGGAGCGTGCCAAAATCTTCCATGTCCTCTAGTGTGGGCAGGGGAATGAGGGATGGACCTGGTGGGGCTGATGTTGGGGGCGCCGGGGAAAAGGAGGGTGGCGCGTGGGTGGGGAGGTGTGTGGGCGTGGGATCGGCACCCGAGGGAGCCAGGTCCCTGAGCGAGACTGTATCCTGGCGGCCGTCGGTGAACTCCACGTAGGCATACTGGGGGTTTGCGTGGAGCAAGCGTACCCTGTCCACCAGAGGGTCCGCCTTGTAGAGTCTGACATGCCTACGAAGTAGGACGGGCCCTGGATCTGCGAGCCATGTCGGGAGCGATGTAGACTTCCTAGGGAAGGCAAAAACACGTTCATGGGGTGTGTTGTTAGTAGCGGTGCACAGAAGTGGCCGAATGGAATGGAGCGCGTCAGGGAGGACCTGCTGCCAGCGAGCGGCTGGGAGGTTCCTGGACTGTAGGGCCAGCTGGACGGCCCTCCATACCGTCCCATTCTCCCTTTCTACCTGCCCGTTTCCCCGGGGGTTGTAGCTGGTTGTCCTGCTGGAGGCGATACCCCTGCTGAGCAGGAACTGACGCAGCTCATCGCTCATGAAAGATGATTCCCTGTCATTGTGTATGTAGTCAGGGAAACCGAACAGGGCGAATATGGAATCGAGCGCCTTGATGGCGAAGGGGAACCTAGAGAATTCATCGACCACACTAAGGATGTAGGTGTTGCGGTCGGTGGAGGGGAGGGGCCCTTTGAAATCCACACTGAGGCGTTCAAAGGGGCGGGACGCTTTCACCAGGCGCGCGCGATCTGGCCGGTAGAAGTGCAGCTTGCACTCCGCACAGACCTGGCAGTCTCTGGTGACTGTCCATACTTCCTCTACGGAGTAGGGCAGATTGCGGGCTTTGATTAGATGATACAAAAGAGTGACCCCCGGATGGCAAAGGCTCTCGTGCAAGGCACGGAGCTGGTTCACTTGTGCGCTGACACATGTACCTCGGGAAAGGGCATCTGGGGGCTCGTTGAGCTTGCCGGGGCGATACAAGATCTCGTAATTATAGGTGGAGAGCTCAATTCTCCACCGCAAGATTTTATCGTTTTTGATCTTGCCCCGTTGCGTGTTGTTGAACATGAAGGCAACCGACCGTTGGTCAGTGAGGAGGGTGGACCTCCTGCCGGACAGGTAATTCCTCCAGTGCCGCACCGCCTCAACGATAGCCTGGGCCTCCTTTTCAACTGAGGAATGTCGAATTTCGGAGGCATGGAGGGTGTGGGAAAAGAATGCCACGGGTCTGCCTGCCTGATTTAGAGTGGCGGCAAGGGTCTGAAGCGTCGCTCTCTCCTTGGAAGGGCAGTGTCTCGTCTACTGCGTGCATCCCGGCCTTGGCTATGTCTGAGCGAATACGGGCGAAGGCCTGTTGTGCCTCGGACGCGAGGGGAAATTGCGTGGACTGGATCAGTGGGCGGGCCTTGTCCGCGTATTATGGGACCCACTGGGCGTAGTAAGAAAAGAATCCTAGGCATCGTTTGAGAGCCTTGGGGCAGTGGGAGAGGGGAAGCTCCATGAGGGGGCGCATGCGGTCGGGATTGGGCCCTAGTAGTCCGTTTTGGACTACGTAGCCAAGGATGGCTAAGCGGTCTGTGCTAAATACGCACTTCTCCTTGTTATAATTTAGATTGAGGAGAGATGCGGTGTGGAGAAATTTGGCAAGGTTGGCGTCATGGTCCTGCTGGTCGTGGCCGCAGATGGTGACATTATCTAAGTACGGAAACGTGGCCCGCAGTCCGTACCGGTCAACCATTCGGTCCATTTCTCGTTGAAAGACCGAAACCCCGTTAGTGACGCCGAAGGGAACCCTAAGAAATTGATAGAGGTGACCATCCGCCTCGAAGGCAGTGTAAGGACGGTCTGATTTACGAATGGGGAGCTGGTGGTAGGCGGATTTCAGGTCAATCGTTGAGAAGACCCAGTACTGTGCAATCTGACTGACCACATCAGATATGCGAGGGTGGGGGTACGTGTCGACCTGCGTGTACCGATTGATGGTCTGGCTGTAGTCCACGACCATCCTGTGTTTCTCCCCAGTTTTAACCACCACCACTTGAGCTCTCCAGGGGCTATTGCTGGCCTCGATAATACCCTCGCTAAGCAGCCGCTGGACTTCGGACATGATGAAGGTCTAGTCCTGGGTGCTGTACCGTCTGCTCTGGGTGGCGATGGGTTTGCAATCTGCAGCCAGATTGGCAAAGAGAGAGGGAGGGTCAACCTTGATGGCCGTGAGGCCGCAAATGGTGAGTGGGGGTAAGGGTCCACCGAATTTAAGGGTGAGGCTCTAGAGGTTACATTGGAAGTCCAGGCCCAGTAAAAGTGTCGCACAGAGGTTGGGGAGAACGTACAGGCGGAAACGGCTGAATTCCACGCCTTGTACGGTGAGTCTGACCAGACAGAAGCCCCCGAATCGGGACAGAGAAGGATCTGGAGGCCAAGGAGATCCGCTGGTTGGCGGGATGGACCACGAGGGAGCAGAGCCTTACCGTGTCCGGGTGAATGAAGCTATCGGTGCTCCCGGAGTCAAGTAGGCAGTAGGTCGCGTGGCCGTTGATGAGCACCGTCGTTGAAGCGGTGGCCAGGGTGCGAGGATGGATTGGTTGAGCATCATGGAGGCAAGTAGCGGGTGATCGTCTGAAGAGTCCGAAGATTCCGATGCGTAGCGGCAGCGACCCGGGTCCCGTGATCCAGTCCTGAGGGGAGGACAAAATGGCGGTGTCCGGAGTACCTGCGGGAAGAAAATGGCGGTGCCCATGCAGCGCACGTGGCCCCGGGAGCTGCGAACGGCAGGGCCCATTGTGCGATCGGCTGGGGAGAGGGGAAGAGGTCAGGCGTGATAGAGGCAACAGCGCGGGCCATGCGGTAGGATAAGTGGGCGGGGTAGGATTGCACATTACGGGAAGCGGCCGTCATAGAGAGGGCTAAAGTCTTTGTCGCTGCTAGATCGAGCGCGGCCCCTTCCAGCAGTCGTTGCCGGATGGGGTCCGATGCAATACCCGTTACAAATGAATCCCGCATGAGGAGATTGCAATGTTCCGTAGCCGAGATGGCCTGGCACTCGCAGTCCCGTACTAGAGGGATAAGAGCCCGCCAGAAGTCCTCAATCGACTCACCCAGTTGCTGGACGCGAATGGCAAGTACATGCCTCGCAAACAGCGTGTCCGTCGACTGGACATAATTCTCTTTGGGCAGTTCCATAGCACGGGCGTAGGTCGGCGCGTCCTGTATCAGCAGGAACACGCTGGAGCTCAGTCTGGAGTAAAGGAGTTGTACCTTCTGAGCCTCCGATGGTGCAGGGTCCACTGAGGAGATGTAGGCTTCGAAGACAGCCAGCCAGTGGTTAAAGTCTTTCCTGGCGTTTCGCGATTGCAGATCCAGCTGCAGGCAATCAGGCTTGATTCTGATGTCCATGATTTGGGAAATCTCACGGTAATAAATTGTTGCGCTAACAATTGCACACAGAAAGACGAAACGGTACAAAAGAGGCTTTATTACCGTGAGATGTTATCACCTCAAGTGGAGCTGTAAAATGGCAGCTCAGGAGACCTCATGGATATTTATACTGCTCCTGTGGGCAGAGCTAGCCGGCAGGGGCTTACCGACAAACTATGCAGGGACTTACCGCCAAACCTGTAATAGCAGGTACTATTGTACATCCCCTAATAGAGGCACACACATATATATACAGTGGTATTACCACACACTTGTTCTCTGCTTAGGGATGCTAGTGTCTCGCCATTTAAATCTTGTTTTAGCAACATTTGGGCATCAAAATTTACAATTTTTCTTGTGTTAGAGGGAAGGAAATTGCTGCAGTAGTATTCTTCTGATTTGGAGATCATCTCAGCTACTGAATTTCTCCCTCTTGGCGTCTAGTTAGTTCCTTTCATATCGGAATGAGGTTGTTTCTTAGATTTGGATTCTGGTCAAATATTTGGTCAGAATTTTCTTATTTGGTCCGTTTTGGCTCATTTGTAATGGGTCTATCCTGGACCTGAACTCCCAATTTCTGCCTTCGGACAAATGGCACAGGGCGTCGATAAAGAACTTCAGCTTTTTGTTCTCCTGTCTGTAACATATTTCGAAAGCTGCAATACATAGTTGCTAATTTGCTATTGCTAAAAGTGATTATAATTTGGGGATAAAATTGAAATTAACCACTTTTATCAATTGCTCCAAGAAGAGGGAAATCTTTCTTCCAACTTCACAACTCCCTGGAAAGAAAAACAGGCATAATATATAACCAGCAAATGATCCACTTCTGCAATCTCTGAAAATGTAAATCAATCCTTCAGTATTAAAGAGAAATAGCTAATATAAACAACATAAATTTGATATAACAACAAAACTTACATTTCTCGTGCCTCAAATGTAATAAAACATCCCAAGGCAGTTTAAAATAAAAGTTGACACTGAACCACAAAACATATACAAACTTCTAAAAGAGAAAGAACAGGCAGTTATAAAACACCTCAGCAAGCCCCTTGTAATCAATTGACACCTAGTGGTATTGAGACTGGACTAGTAATCCAGCAACTCACGGTAATATTTCAGGATCTGGGTTCGAATCACAACCCAATTTGAATTCAATAAAAATATGGAATTAAAAGTCTAACGATGACCATGAAACCATTGTCATAACCCATCTGGTTCACAAATGTCTTTTAGGGAAGGAAATCTGACATTCTCACCTGGTCTGACCTACATGCGACCACAGATCCACAGCAATGTGGTTGACTCTTAAATTGCCCTGCAGTAGGCCTACCGAGCCACTCAGTTCAAGGGCAATTAGTGATGGGAAATAAATGCTAGTCTAGCCAGCGATGCCCATACCCGATTAGTGAATTTGAAAAAAATATTATTTTGAAGCGAATCATTTTTGTAGGCAATCAAGATAGGAAATAAGAGCAGGAGTAGACCATTTGGCGTGCTTTGCCATTCAATACGATCATGGCCTTAACCCAACTTTCCTATCTCCACCATCACCTTTGACACCCACGTCGATGAAAAATCTGTCTAATTCAGTTGATACAAAGCTAGGCAGAAACATGTATTATGAGGTGTGATAACCCTCACAGTACCACAGGGGATCACTGATTGATCTCGCCATAGGTTTTGTCGGGGGATCGCTAATTAATCTCTCCATGGGCTTTGTAGAGTGCAAGTTCCCGTGGTGAGTGTGTGGTGGCCCACTCAGCTGGGGCTCGTTAGCAGTTCCCAATAGTCCTGGGCTGGGACGTTTGTTTTGTGTGTGTGCCGCATGAGCGGTTTTATTTTCAGTTTAAAATTAACCAGATTGGCCTTTCACTCCGCGTCTCCTGGAATTATTACATGAGGAAGATGTAAAGCGGCTGAGGAGGATTTGGGCTGACTTAGTGAGAGGGGACAAACATGGCAGATGGAATATAAAAAATCTGAGGTAATCCATTTGGTAGAAGGGACAGATGTGCAGAATATTTCCTAAATGGTAAGAAATTAGGAAATGTAGATGTACAAAGGGACCTGGGTGTCCTTGTCCATAAGTCACAGACGGCTAGCATGCAGGTGCAGAAAGCTATCAGGAAGGTTAATGGAATATTAGCCTTTATCTCAAGATGATTTGAATACAGGAGTAGCCATGGTTAGACCACACCTGGAGTTCTGTGTGCAGTTGTGGTCCCCTTACCTCAGAAAGGATATTTTTGCCACAGAAGTACATAACAAAGGTCCATAGTCACAGAAAAAGGCCCTTCAGTCCATTACGTCTGCATCAGCCAGCAACCACCTATCTATTCCAATCCTATTTTCCAGCACTTGGTCCATAGCCTTGTATGCTGTGGATGTTCACCAGAAATTTCCGGGGATGACGGTATTGTATTGTGAAGAGAGATTGGGCAAACTGGACCTGCATTCTCTAGATTTTAAAGAATGAGAGGTTCTCGCATTCAAACCGACAAAATAATTAAAGGGATAGACAGGGTAGACGCAGGTAAGATGTTTCCCTTGGCTGGCAGTCTAGAACCAGGGGACACAATTTCAAAATAAGGGGGGAGCCACTTAGGAACAAGATGAAGAGAAATATCTTTACACAGAGGATTTTGAATCTTTGGAATTCTCTATCCCAGAGGGCTGTGGAAGCTCAGACATTGAGTATGTTTAAAGCAAATATTGATAGATTTCTGATTAGCAATTGTGTAAATCAGATTGTGTCTGGTCAGCCATGATCGTATCAAACAATGGAGCAGACTTGACGGGCTGAATAGCCTACTCCTTTTCCTATGTTCCTATAAATATATTCAAGGACCCAGTCTCCACTGCTCTCTGGGGTTGAGAATTCGGCAACTACCAACCCTCTGAGAGGAGAAATTCCTCCTCACCTCCATCTTAAATTGGAGGTCATTTATTCTGAAACTGTGTGTCCTTGTTCTCGATTCTCCAGCTTCTCAGCAGCCACCCTGCCAAGCCCCATCAGAATTTTATCTTACATAAGTTTCCTTCTCACTCTTTGTAAAGTTCTAGGCGAGCGACCATGTGGAAGTGATAACTGTCAGAAAACTCAATATTTATTTAACCATCGAGATTCAACTCCTACTCCCCAGCCCACACTTGGTCCGGGGTATTTATGTCTCTTGCTTAAGGGTGTAGCTCCGCCCCTTCACCTGAGGATGACGGGACTGTATTATGAAGAGTGATTGGGCAAACTGGCCTTATTCTCTAGATTTTAGAAAAATGAGAAGTGATCGTATTCAAACCTACAGGGATAGACAGAGTACATCTGGAAAGATCATATTCAGGTGAGATCACGGTGACTCTGATGTTGCAGACACCATGGCCTCTGGTCGTGTTATATGACCTTACTAAACGGCAATAGGTATAGGCTGAACCAACTGAACTGTTCCTCATCAGACAATTGTCAGGAAGTCAAGGTAGTTTTAAGTAACCTATGTTTGTATTGTTGGATATTAGAAACAAGGCATAGATTTAAGCGACTTTAATTTAGTGTTTCTGTGTAAGAATTAAAACTATAGCGAGGTTTATGTTAAACAACGGTGTTTTCATTAATCGGGGTTATGGTTTAACTTCATTCTTTTTTTTAAAAAAAATTTGGAGTACCCAATTCTTTATTTTCCAATTAAGGGGAAATTTAGCATGGCCAATTCACCTACCCTGCACATCTTTTTGGGTTGTGAGAGTGAGACCCACGAAGACACGGATGAACCGGGTACTCGGCACTGTGAGGCAGCAGTGCTAACCACTGAGCCACCGTGCTGCCCTTTTGGTTTGATTTCAGACTGTGTCTGCATTGTAACTTGAGAGTTTACAACATGAAAAGTAACCATGAGCTTAAAGAACGACTGAACTGGTGCTTAGGAAGGAATGATGAGTTTACTTTTAACTGGACCCAAGGCAGTTGGAGCTAAATAACAAGGCAGATGGCATCTCTCACAGCTCTGCCAGAAGCAAAAGCAGAAC
Source organism: Scyliorhinus canicula (assembly GCF_902713615.1). Taxonomy (NCBI): domain Eukaryota; kingdom Metazoa; phylum Chordata; class Chondrichthyes; order Carcharhiniformes; family Scyliorhinidae; genus Scyliorhinus; species Scyliorhinus canicula. Next base: position 48,495,263 of record NC_052165.1, on the reverse strand, counting down.
CTTGGAGTAATGGGCAAGAAAACAAGTCCCAGGAACTAAAGAACAGCTAGTTCGAGAAACTAGGGAATTAAAAGAGAAGTTTCAGGAAGATTGAAGTCAAAGGAACAATAAAGGAGCTGGAATTTGAACAAGGTACGGTTCATTGAAATTAAAGGCAGAGCTGAAAAGTCCTGGTGAAGTTGACGAGAGAGATGCCGGATATCTGAAACAATCCTAGAATTGGTGACCTGAGTACAAACTATGAGTAATGTTCTATTTGTGGCTGCATACCTGACAGATTGTGTGAAAGCCGGAATGCAAGTGGTAATTAAAGACAGTGGAATACTGAAAGGAGAGTTGGAAATCCTGGCAGTGGATCCTCATTGGGAATAAGGAAGTCTTTTCGAGAAAGGAGTTTGGAAACATTTGTGTGATAATAATCTGGGGGGATTTGAGGAGAAATCCACAGAAGTCTGCTTGGGTGGCAACTGCAAATTAGTTTCAGAATGGGGTGTGTCTGACCACAATTAGCCTGTTAGTTTGCAGGGACTGTATATTTACTGAAAACATTATAGCATAGGATATATTTTGTAACCTGTGTTATGCTTAAAATCTGTGTACATTCGTGAAGGTATAGGTAGGCCAAAGGAGTAATGTTTTATAGTCAAACTTTTCATATTGAATAAATGTTTTTTCTGTTGTTAAAAGCTAATTGGCAGTCCTATGACTCTGTTCATCCATGTTTTCTGCAAAAAAGTAAAATTCTCTGTCTTTTGAATCAGGCTTCCATTCTGGGACCTTCCCATCCAGTAGTGACATCAACTGGCTTTTTGTAACACAATGGCTTAATCCCAGGAATCAGCTTAGCGAACCTTCTCTGAACTGTTTCCAAAGTGAGCATATCCCTCCTTAAGTGAGCAGACCAAAACTGTACACAGTAGTCTCACCAATGCACTGTACAGTTATAACAAGACTTCCTTAGTTTTATACTCCATCCCCTTGCAACAAAAGCCAATATTTAATTTGCCTTCCTAACTACTTGCTGTACCCACATGTTTCATGTATAAGGGCAACCAGATAACTCGGTTGCATTCTGTCATCTCTCTCTCTCTCTCTCTCTACTTAAGTGATATTCTACTTTTCTATTCTTCCTGCCAAAGTGGACAACCTCACATCTATCAGAGATAGGAGACAGTCCAGGAGTGCACTGGGCATGCAGCAAGGGGAATCATTGTAAGCTTGGTGTGCTCCAGCTGCAGAGATGGACAAGAGCTGTGTGTTTCAGAGGAAGAAGGCACAGCTTGGTGCGCAGACATTGTCTCAGACATTGTCCCTTGTCTTGGCTGTCTCTGTACTGGACTACAAATGGAATTATGATAGTAACAGGAGGCATCAGCAGCTTATAGATTGGAAAGATGTAATACAGGAGGATATGTGAAGCTCTGATGATGGTTGGGGGGGGGGGGCACATTGATAGGTGACCATGCACAAAGCCTTTAGATGGGGTGCATAAAGGTCCACATGGGGCATGAGTATTTCACAGGTGAAATACTCATGGTCTCGGGGAGAGGGTAGAAATGTCTGTCCAAACAAACTGGGATACAATAATATTGGGGAAGGCTGGAGAACAACAGGAGGAAGAACTACCTTCACATCTTGAGGATCAAGGTGTATATCTATCACATGGACAGAGAGGGAGGGAGCATCGAATTCCATCTGAAAATAAAAGTGAACCACCATCTTGCACAGTAAAGGCGTTCATTGAAACAAAAGAATGTGTTCGGGAAGGGGCTGAGGCAGTGTGAGAGGAGCACAATGCTGGCTAAGGGACCCTCTTTGGGGAAGTACTCACACTGGTTTAGGGGCTGGTTTAACACAGTGGACTAAACAGCTGGCTTGTAATACAGAACAATGCCAGCAGCACGGTTCAATTCCCATACCAGCCTCCCCGAACAGGCGCCCAAATGTGGTGACTAGGGGCTTTCAATGAAGTAACTTAATTGAAGCCTACTTGTGACAATAAGTTATTATTACTATTGTTGGTGCAGCAAGAGTGAACAGGAGCCAGCTGAGTTAGAAAGGAAGAAAGCTTCCTTGTCAAGAAAGATACTGGAAGCCAATACTTTCAATAGTGCTGTTAAAGGACTGCCTAGAACTCAGTGGCTTTACATCTCAGTCGCTGCATCTCTTTTTTTTGGATTTTGAAAAAAGAATTGCAATTCAGGGGCAATTTGCAGTGGCATTCCACCTACCCTGCACAGTGATAGTGATAGAAACTGGACGGCATGGACAAGTTGGGCCGAAGGACCTGTTTCCAAACTGTAAACATCTATGACTCTATCTTTGGGTTGTGGGGCTGCTGAGACCCACGCAGACATGGGGAGAATGTGAAACTCCACACGGACAGTGACCCGGGGTCGGGATCGAGCCAGTTGCTGCACCTCCAGAGTAAGATCTAGAAATGTAAACTTTGTGAATGCACGCAATAGTGAAGAATGCACAGATGCGTCGTATATATCATTCCATCAATGAAGGCCTGTCACATATTCACCATAAGTGACAATCATCACCCGGTATGGAGAGGAAGAGGGAGGGAGGAGGACCACCTTGTGAACCTGCTCCTGGGCCTGTTCTAAGCTTGCCATCAACAGGTCCAAGCAGTGGGTGATCCAAGGGGTCATCTGGCTGGACTGTCTGCCCCCTTTCTGTGGTTACATTGATGGCCTGGCGGAGAGGGGGAATGCAGTGTTCCCTGGCTCAATCAGGGCATTCCATGCCCAATGGGCCCCACGGGCCCTGGACCGACCCATCAGAAAAAAGTAAATCCGAGAGTAAACCTGATGGTCATGGGAAAAAAAGAAAATTCCTTATCTCTTGGATGTAAAAAACACCACAGGTCTGCCCCCTGCCCTCCCATCTGCTCGGATAAAGGCTATCAACGCCTTTACTATACCCAATTGAGCCAACGACATGGGCGAGGATCAACACTTGAAATCCCCTCCGACAATTAGTTGATGCAAGTCCAAGGCAGAAATGGAGGCAAGCAACCTCCTAGCTAACTCTGTTTCATCCCAATTTGGCACATAGACGTTGACCAGAATCAACAATGTGCCCGCTAAAGACCCGTTGACCGTCACATATCTTTCATTGGTGTCGCCAATGCCTTGGTAGCGGAAAGAAGAACCCGTTAATAGATCAATATCGCCTCCCTCCCTGCCCCTACCATTTAAGCCTGAATTAAATATCTGATTCACCCACCCCTTCTGTAATTAGTTCTTATCCACAAATGAGTCTCCTGCAAAAACGCCACATCATAACTTTTCAGGTGAGCAAATACACTCAAGCTTTTCACTGGGCCACCCAACCCACTTCCATTCCAGGTGACCAACTGAAATAACCCCCCCCCCCCCCCCCACCCCCCCACCCTCACTCCCACCAGTAACATGAAAACAAACGATACCAAAAAATCCCAAACTAAACTAGTATAATAAGCTGCAGCTGACTTTACTGCTAGCAGGACAGCCCCGACCCAAGGTGTTCGTCCCAAGGACACAGAATAAAACAAAACCTTTTCAAAAATCATATTCCCACCAGGAGCTATATATTTCCTGAAACAACCATAATACATATACAAACACCCCTCTTATCATTAACCCCCCAACCAATATCCAACATGTGAAACAATCATCCCACAAGAACAAAGAAATACCAACACATATATACATGGCATCCCAATGCCCCTTTCCACCCTCAATAATCAAAAACCTCACAAGAACACACAGTTAACTCAAATCGAGTCATGTTTTTTAACAAAGGCATCCGCCCTCTGGTGCATTGAAATAATAATCTTTCGACTCCTAAGTTACTCAAAACCTTGTCGGGTACACCACCCCAAACCGAACCACACTTATACAGGGTGGCTTTGGCCTTGTTGAAAGCTGCCCTCTTCTTTGCCAGTTCAGCTCCAACATCCTGGTAGATACTGATGATGTGACCTTCCCATTTGTAACCCTTGGCCCATTTCAGGGCCCATTCCTTCTCTTTACAGCTGTGGAACCATTACCATGACTGCCCATGGTGGTTCATTCGGTCGGGGCTTCTGACGAAATGCCCAATGGGCCCTGTCCAGCTCCGGAGGATACATGAATACACCCTCCCCCATCATCTTCCCAAACATCTGTGAAAAGTATGTAATGGGAGTCGGACCGTTCACACCTTCCGGCAATCCCATGATTCTGAGGTTCTTCCTCCTCGAGCGGTTTTCAACATTGTCAACCTTAGACCTCAGCATCTTATTCTCGCTGGCCACCAGAGTGATTTCAGACTCCAGCGAGTCAATTTGCTCGCCGTACTTCGACAAGCCATTTTCATGCCCTTACTCACCACACCATACTTCATTGTCTTCTCAGAAGTTTTCTCCAGCTTCGACCGAACGCGACCCAGGGCCTCCTCTGTCAATTTTCAAAGGTTCCCAGACATAACTGTCCACTGCTTCTCGAACTGTTTCTCGAACCCCGTTGCTAGTACACCAGTGTGATTGGAGTAGCTGGATTCACATGAGGAGCCGCCGCCATTTTCTCCATTGAGGAGCCTCACAAAGTCGCAGAATCTGTCAACAAAGTTCTATCTTTAGGTTTCTTTCACCAGGTTTTTCTTGGCATCTTCTTATGGTGGGCACCTTATTTTATCTAGTAGATGGGATTTTTCGAATAAATAACCTCAAAAACTGGGCGAAAAAGGCCGAAAAGCTACCTCATGTGCGACCTCTTCCGACATGCCGCTACCAGAAGTCTCGCCATTTGAGTACATGAAATGAAATGAAATGAAATGAATGAAATGAAAATCGCTTATTGTCACGAGTAGGCTTCAATGAAGTTACTGTGAAAAGCCCCTAGTCGCCACATTCCGGCGCCTGTCCGGGGAGGCTGGTACGGGAATCGAACCGTGCTGCTGGCCTGCTTGGTCTGCTTTAAAAGCCAGCGATTTAGCCAAGTTAGCTTGATGCTATGATGAGAGTTGATACTGGAGGGAGTTGAAAGATGACTTACCCTGGAGGAGCGGGTAAGATCAATCATCCTCTTCCTGCAGTGGATGGTGCTCCAGGCACGGTTATCTGCTAACGTCCTGTCTGACAGATCCCAAGCCAGAGATACAAGGTTTGTGTACTTCCTCAAGCTATCCCTGGGATGCAGAACATACCTGTGACCCCGCTCTCCTCTGATTATGGCCTCAAGAGCCTGGGGGTAAATCGGGTGCTGCCTTCATCTTGAAGTGGAAAGCTTTGTTCTTCTGTTGCAAAATATCTGTGACGGTCTCCTCAAAACTGGTGGGTTGGAAAGAGTGTGACGCAGGTGTTGGACTGGTGTTTAAATATGGCACCTGTACCTTTGAAAACACCAGCTGACAGTGGGCGGACAAATCAGCTCCCAACCCACCAGCTGATTCAGCCGATACTCACCTGTGCATAATTAATGAGCTTCCAATATGGAATTGGATATGAATTACCACCATTCCAGCCAGCAGGAAGGGTGCTGCTGGAGCTATCCACCACCATACTTAGTCCCATAAGTGGAAATATCCGCCACTTGTATCATCCTCACAACTGGTCTCCTGACATACCTTTGTATTGTCCTTTCATCCAAGGCATTATTTGTAAATAGTTGAGTCACCAGAAGCGATCCTGAGGTGCTCTACTAGTTCCAGTTTGAAAACCTGATAATGACCCATTTCTCCTGATTCTGTTTCCTGATAGCTATACAATCTTCTGGCATTCTAATATATTACCACAATATCATGAGTTCTTGTGCAGTATTCTTTTTTGAGACATCCTATTGAATGCCAATTTGAAAATCCAAATGCATTACATCTACTGGTTCCCTCTTACCCACACTGTTTGTTATACTCTCAAAGAACACTAATAAATTTATAAAACATGGGGCGAAATTCTCCCAAAACGGGAGAAATCGTCAAACTGCCGTAAAACCCGGGCGGGTTTTACGGCATCGCGCCCCTTCCCGACGGGGGACCGATTCTGGTCCCCCGTCGGGGCTAGCAGCCCGACGTCGGAGGCCCCGACAAGTCGGGCTTAACGAAAATCGTTAAGCCCGCTTGTCGGACTTAGCGCCGGCTGACGCGTCATATGACGTCAGCCGCGCATGCGCAGGTGGGAAGACTCCACCCGCGCATGCGCGGGTGACGTCATCACGTTTTTGCGCGAAACCCGCGCATGCGCGGTCCGGGTTGCCCCTCAGCCGCCCCGCGTATTGATACTGCGGGGCGGCGGAAGGACAAATAGTGCGCGGGCATCGGGCCCGCTGCCCGCGATCGGTGGGCACCGATCGCGGGCCCATGGCACCCTTGGCACGGCCGTGGTACTGCCGTGCCAATCGGTGCCATGGTTATTTTTTTCCAGGTGGTCACGACGTTTTTACGAATGGCAGGACCAGGTGTGTTTGCCATTCGTAAAAAGGTCGTAAAGGGCTGGGACTTCGGCCCTTCTAACAGCTGTGAATCGCTGCCGGCCGTAAAAAAACGGCGGCAGCGATTCGTGTCGCGATTTCGGCGGGGGGGTGGGAGAATAGCGGGAGGGCGTCAAAAAAGTCGGGAAGGCCCTCCCGCTATTCTCCCACCCGTCGTGGGGGGGGGGAGAATTTCGCCCATGATTTCCCTTTCACAAAACCACGTTGACTTGCTTGATTGTATTATGATTTTCTAAATGTCCTGTTACTAATTACTTAAAATGGATTGCAGCATGTTCCCTATGGCAGATGTTAAGCTAACTAGCCTATAGTTTCCTGCCTCCCTCCTTTTATGAACAGGCATTAATTGCAGTTTGCCAATCCAGTGGGAGTTACGCACAATTTTCAATTACACCAAATACTATCTCTGCAACCATTTATTTTAAGATCCTGGGACATTTTTTTCAATTAAGGTGTGTGGGCTTTGCTATATCTCTAATTTGCTTTGAGAAGGTGGTGGTGAGCTGCCTTCTTGAACCGCTGCAGTCTATGTGGTGTAGGCACACTCACATATCGATAGTGAAGGAACGGTCGGTATACTTTCAAATCAGAACACTGTGTGGCTTGGAAGGCAACTTCCAGGTGATGGTGTTCCCAGGTACCTGCTGCTCTTGTCTTTCTAGATGGTAGCGGTTATGGGTTTGGAAAGTGTCGTGTTATTCACCGTGGGGTAACACGGACTGCAACTGGATGCAGTTGTACTGGAAAGCAGACACCAAACTTAGACATTGGTTCAATACGATTTATTGAACGTCTGTAACAGTGCACACAGCTTGCTGTGGGTTGACACTCTACTACTCTAAGTATGCTAACTATAACTAACTAGACCAGACTAGCTCTGAGCCACGTGTAGAAGGTGCTAACTGATATATGCACCCTGACTGTCACTACAGTTATCACCAGTGGAAAGAGGTTGAGTGTTGATGCCTCGTGTGTTTTATAGTGGGAAACCCCCCTCTAGTGTTCTGTCTAGTGATTGGTTGTGTTCTGTCCTGTGTGTTGATTGGCTGTACTGGGTGTGTGTCACTGTCTGTCTGTATCTCATTATGTGCATGAGTGCATATCATGATGGAAAGTACTATCTAAAGATGAGTTCCTGAAGTGCATCTTGTAGATGGTACTCACTGCTGCTACTGTGCGCCAACAGTGGAGGGATTGAATATTTGTGGATGGGCTGCCAATCAAGCAGGCTAATTTGTCTGGATGGTCTTGAGTTTCTGCAGTATTGTTGGAGCTCCATTCATCCAGGCAAGTGGGGAGTATTCCATCACACCCCTCACTTGTGCCTTGTAGATGGTGGTCAGGTTTTGGGGAGTCAGGAGGTGAGTTATTTGTCACATGATACCTATCCTGCTCTTGGAGCCAGAGTATTTATATGGCTGGTCCAGTTTCTGGTCAATGGTAACCTTTTAAGATGTTGATAGTGGGGGATTCAGTGACGGTGATGTCATTGAATGTCAAGGGGTAATGGTTAGATTCTCTTATTGGAGATGGTCATTGCCTGGCACTTCTGTGGTGCGAATATTTCTTTCCACTTGTTAGCCTGGATATTGTCCAGGTCCTGCTGCATTTGGGCATGGACTGCTTTAGTATATGAATGGTGCTGAACATTGTGCAAACATCAGTGAACATCCCCACATCTAACCTTATGATGGAAGGAAGGTCATTGATGAAGCAGCTGAAAATGGTTGGGCCTAGGACACTACCCCGAGGAAGTCCTGCAATGATGTCCTGGAGCTGAGATGGTGGATAGTCATCTCCATGATCGTTATTGTTTTAATTTCCTCTCATATTGCTCATTGATTTTCTTCTATGGTTGGGATAATTTTAGGGCTTTATATTGTGAAGAAGGACATAAAGCTTTTGTTAAAATTCTCTGCCATTTTATTGTTTATTTATTATTAATTTTCCAGTCTCACCCTTTAAGGACCAATGCTTACTTTTGTCATGATAATCAGTTGTGCACAAAAAGATCTCACAAATGGTTAATGAATGCATGAATTACCAGGTAATCTCTTTCTGATTGTGGGGGTTGAAGGAAGCCAGGTCGTCAGTGATGCACGATTAATCACTACCGAAGCGAGATTGCAGTCCAATTGAAGGCCTTAATGAACAGGTAGTTACCCCAGCAGCTCCGGTACAGAATGACTGCTGTGGGTGAAACACAGACTCTTATGCTCCGCCTGCTGGGCGGAACCAGCAGGCAGGTTCTACCACTCATACTACAGTATAAGGTACATCCCACCTCGGTATCGCGATACCCCTAATATAGCCTACCACAGTCAGGGTAACTTTTTAAAATAATGATATTTGATCTTTTCTACATTTGCTATTTCACCATTTAGCATTAATCTACTTTACCTTCATGAGTTTTGGCAGGTTTCAAAATGAGTCATTTTGCGTAGAGAGGAGCCAGTTTATGCATATAATTCATTCCTATTCTTCAGACTGTTTTATGACGTTGTCACATTTAGACTAGAAAATAATTAGTTCCCTGTGGGTCAGTTGATTTATTTGTTGATATTATTGGTAGCTTTCCATCACTGAACATCATAGTTCTTGTTGAATAGAATTTATCTTGATATAAATGTTACTCATAAAGTAGACATGAAATTACCTCATGAAGAGCTGAGTGTAGAATCTCCTTTCATTGACGGATGATGCTTGTGTAGAAAGAAATTCTATCTATATGGAACATTCTGTTATTTGTGTCATGCACATTGAGAGTTTCAGGTACCACTTCTATTGTGTTGAGAATTAGAACTGCACTCACTAGGTTAAGGATACTACTTGAAGATGCTAATTAAGAATGAAAAATAGAAACCAGGAATTAAAATATTTATACCTCATAGGGAGAAAAATATCGTTCAATGGGAAAATGTTCTCTCGGTAAGGATGAAAGAACAACTGATGATAATACATTTAAGAATTTTCAAAGGTTTCCGTTTGTTATGGACAGTTTGTTATGGACTTTTTTAAAAAAAAATAATTTTGATTGAAAAATTTTGAATTTATACAACAGTAACACACCATAGTAAAATACCAAAAATAACAATAATATTAACAATCATAAACATTCGCCCCACCTCCATGAACAACACAGCATTTTAACAACAACGCAAATTAACACAATATCAAGTTACAGAATAGACACTACAATAAGGAACCCCCCCCCGGGTTGCTGCTGCTATTGACCAAGTTACCTATCTTTGAGCTAGGAAGTCCAGAAAAGGCTGCCATCATTTATAGAACCCTTGTATTGATCCTCTCAGGGCAAATTTGACCCTTTCCAATTTTATAAATCCCGCCATGTCACTGATCCAGGTCTCCACACTTGGGGGCCTTGCATCCTTCCACTGTAGCAGAATCCTTCGTTGGGCTACTAGGGACGCAAAGGCCAGGACACCGGCCTCTTTCGCCTCCTGCACTCCCGGCTCTACCGCAACTCCAAAAATCGCGAGTCCCCACCCTGGTTTGACCCTGGATCCAACCACCCTCGACACCGTTCCCGCCACCCCCTTCTAGAATTCTTCCAGTGCTGGGCATGCCCAGAACATATAGGCGTGGTTCGCTGGACTCCCCGAACTCTGGTGCACCTGTCCTCACCCCAAAGAACCTACTCATCCTAGTCCCGGACACGTGGGCCCGGTGCAGCACCTTAAATTGGATGAGACTAAGCCTCGCACATGAGGAGGAAGAGTTGACTCTCTCCAAGGCATCCGCCCAAGTCCCGTCCTCTATCTGCTCCCCAAGTTCCTCCTCCCATTTAGCCTTCAGCTCCTCCACTGATGACTCCTCCACCTCCTGCATTACCTTATAGATGTCAGACACCTTCCCCTCTCCGACCCACACCCCCGAAAGCACTCTGTCCATCGTCCCCCGCGACGGCAGCAGAGGGAATCCCTCTACCTGTCGCCTAGCAAACGCCTTTACCTGCAAGTATTTGAACATGTTCCCTTGGGGAAGGCCAAATTTATCTTCCAGTTCCCCCAGGCCCGCAAACCTCCCGCCAATAAACAGGTCCCTCAATTTGCTGATGCCCGCCCTTTGCCACCCCCTAAATCCCCCATCCTTGTTCCCCGGGATGAACCGATGGTTGCCACCCAGTGGAGCCTCCATCGAGCCCCCTATTTCCCCCCGATGCCGTCTCCACTGTCCCCAGATTCTTAGGGTCGCCGCCACCACCGGGCTCGTGGTAAACCTCTTAGGGGAGAGCGGCAACGGTACCGTTACCATGGCACCCAGGCTCGTACCTCTACATGACGCCATCTCCATTCTTTTCCACGCCGCCCCTCCCCCCTCCATCACCCATTTACGCACCATTGACACATTGGCTGCCCAATAGTACCCCAGAAGGTTGGGCAGTGCCAGCCCGCCTCTATCCCTCCCTCGCTCCAGGAACACCCTCGTCACTCTCGGAGTCCCATGTGCCCACACAAAGCTCAAAATACTGCTAGTCACTCTCCTAAAGAAGGCCCTGGGGATAAAGATGGGCAGGCACTGGAAGAGGAACAAGAACCTCGGAAGCACCGTCATTTTGACGGACTGTACCCTCCCCACCAACGATAATGGCAGCATGTCCCACCTCTTGAACTCCTCCTCCATCTGATCTACAAGTCTGGTGAAGTTATGCTTGTGAAGAGTCCCCCAGTCCCTGGCCACCTGCACCCCCAGGTACCTAAAGCTCTCCCCTGCCCGCCTAAGCGGGAGCCTACCAATTCCTTCCTCCTGGTCTCCAGGGTGCACCACAAACACCTCACTCTTGCCTAAATTTAATTTATAACCTGAAAAGGTCCCAAACTCAGCTAGCAACTCCATCACTCCCGGCATACAGTTTGTTATGGACTTGGCAACACCCCAGTGTTGTCAAGTCCCATTTAGCATAGCATTAATCAAATTCATCGAATATACGGTGCAGAAGGAGGCCATTCGGCCCATCGCATCTGCACTGGCCCTTGGGCAGAGCACCCTACTTAAGCCCACACCTCCATCCTATCCCCGTAACCCAGTAACCCCATTTTGGACACTAAGGCCAATTTAGAATGGCCAATCCACCTAACCTACACATCTTTGGACTGTGGGAGGAAACCGGAGCACCCGGGGGAAACCCACGCAGACAGGGGGAGAATGTGCAGACTCTGCACAGACAATGATGTAAACCCACAACCTCCACCACCTAGGGGAAAAAGACAGGTTCTGAGAAAGCACAGCTGTTTTCAGTTTCCTTCAAAGTCGCACAGTATTCTAACTTTGACAAATATTGCCATTCCTTCATTATCATGGGTTAAAATCCTATAATTCCCTCTCTGCCTCGGAGCAACTTCATCAGAAGAGCTGTAATAGGACGAAGGAGGTCCATCACCTCCTTTATAGTTGTGTTGAGCAAGTAATGTTAACAGTCCACAGCCCAAGAATGAATAAGGGAGGTAGTGGTACTGTTGCTGGACAAGTAGACCAGACACCCAGGGTACAGTAATACACTGGAGACCTGGGTTCGAATCCCACCATGGAAGATGGTCGAATTTCAATTCAATAAAAAATCTGGAATTAAAAATCTGATGCAAGATCAATAATTCTCGAAGCGAGATTGGAGTACAATTAAAGGCTTTATTAGACTAAATGCTTCCCCCAGCAGCGCAGGTACAGAATGCAGCAGCTAGGGAGACACAGACTCTTATACTCCGCCTTACTGGGCGGAACCAGCAGGCAGGCTTCACCAATGGTCTTACAGTATCAGGTACCAATGGTCTTACAGCATCAGATACCTCCAACCTAGGTACCGTAATACCCCTAATACCAACTACCACAAAGTCCAATGATGACCATGAAACCATTGTCGGCTGTGAGTTTAAAAAAAACATCTGGTTCACTAATGCCCTTTCGGGAAGGAAACCTGCCATCATTACTTGGTCGACCCTTAAATGCCCCCTGAAATGGCCTAGAAAGCCACTCAGTTCTATCAAACCACTACAAAGAAAACAAAAAGGAATGAAACTGGTCGGATCACCCAGCATCAACCAAGGCACCAGGAACGAGAACAACAAACCCAGCCATATTGACCCTGCAAAAACCCTCCTTACCAACCTTGTGCCAAAATTGGGAGAGCTGTCTCACAGCCTAGTCAAGCAACAGCCTGATGTAGTCATACTCACAGAATTGTACCTTACAGATAATGTCCCAGACATGATCTCCATTCCTGGATATGTCCTGTCTCATCGGCAGGACTGACCATGAAGTGGTGGCACATTGGTATACTGTCGGGAGGGAGTTGATTACCACCTACTATTGAAAATCGCTTATTGTCACAAGTAGGCTTCAAATGAAGTTACTGTGAAAAGCACCTAGTCGCCACATTCCGGCGCCTGTTCAGGGAGGCTGGTACGGGAATTCAATCATGCTGCTGGCTTGCCTTGGTCTGCTTTCAAAGCCAGTGACTTAGCCCTGTGCTAAACAAGCCCCCCCCCCCCCCAGCTGATGAATCCATCTCCTCCATGTTGAACACCACTTGGAGGAAGCACTGAGGGTGGTAAGCGCACATGACGTACTCTGTGAGCTGGGAGTTCAATGTCCATGACCAAGAGTAGCTCGGTAGTACCATCATAGACCAAGCTGGCTGGGTCTTAAAGTTCATAACTTCTAGACTGGGACTGCAGAAGGTGGTAAGGGAACCAACAAGAGGGGAAAACATATTTGACCTCATCCTCACCAATCAGCCCGTCGCAGATGCATCTGTCCATGACGGTATCGGTACGAGTGATCACCACACAATGCTTGTGGAAAGAAGACCCGTCTTCACATTGAGGATACTCTCCATCGTGTTGTGTTGCACTACCACTGTTCTAAATAGAATAGATTTCGAGCAGATCTAGCAACTCAAGACTGGGTATCCATGAGGCGCTGTGGGCCATCAGCAGCTGCAGAATTGTACTTTATGTTAAAAATATTTTTATTCTCCATTTTCACATTTTTCTTCAAAATTTACACCCCACCCACCGACAGTAAACGTTAACAAATACAAAATCAATCCCCTGAACATAACAATGATCCCATCCTCCCACCACCCCAAACAACGGCCCGGTTGAAGGCAGCCCGCCTCCTCGCCAGCTGTAAAGTCCTGGTATACACGTATACCAGTTCCAGCCCAGTACACCACCCGCTTCTGCTTGTCCCAGCACAGGACCTTCTCCTTCACACTGTACCTACGGAAGCACAGAGTCACTACCCTTGGCGGCTCACTCGCCTTTGGATAAGCCTCCACGACCGATGAGCCCGATCCAGTTCATATCGGAGGGATCCTCCCCCTCCCCAATAGTTTTGCCAGCATCGCGGCAAAATACTCAGTCAGCTTCGGTCCTTTGACTCCTTCGGGCAGCCCCACAATCCTCAAATTCTGTCACCTGGATCTGTTTTCCAGGGGTGGGGTTTTCCGACCCCCTGCCGGGTCGGAGAATCGCCCGGAGGCGGCGTCAATCCCACCCCCGCTGTGTCCCAAATTCTTCGCCACCCGGGATTCGGCGGGGGCGGGAATTGCGCCGGTCGGCGGGCCCCCTCCGGCGATTCTCCGGCCCGTGAAGGGCCCATGTCCTGCCGCTGACAAGCTTCTCCCGCCGGCGTGGATTAAACCACCTACCTGACCGGCGGGATTGGCGGTGGGGGCGGGCGCCGGGGTCCTGGGGGGGGGGGGGGGGGGCAGGGAGATCTGACCCCGGGGGGGGGCCCCCATGGTGGCCTGGCCCGCGATCGGAGCTCACCAATCGGCGGGCGGGCCTGTGCCGTGGGGGAACTCTTTTTCTTCCACCTTCGCCATGGTCTTCACTATGGCGGAGGCAGAAGAGACCTCCTCCCCTGCGCATGCGCCGGGATGACGTCAGCAGCCGCTGACGCTCCGGCGCATGCGCGGACTTACGCCTGCCGGCGAAGTCCTTTTGGTCCCGGCTGGCGTGGCGCCAAAGGCTGTTCACGCCAGCTGGCGGAACGGGGCCCACTCCGGCACGGGTCTAGCCCCTCAATGTGAGGGCTTGGCCCCTAAAGGTGCGGAGACGTCCGCACCTTTGGGGCAGCCCGACGCCGGAGTGGTTTACGCGACTCCTACACGCCGGGACCCCCCGCCCCGCTGGGTAGGGGAGAATCCCGGCCCAGGTGTTCCATTTTTCCTCGCAGATCTTTGTTAATCTCCAACACCTTCCGCATCTCCTTCCCCATCGAGGTAAGTTGATCACCATGCTGCAATAATGTCTCCTCCACTTCCTTCAGCGCCTCCCCTTGCTCCCGCACCTCTGCCACTGCGCTCGCCACCGCAGTCCTCACCGGGGAAATCGCCTCCTCCACCAGCACACTCAAAACCTCCCTCATCTCCTTCCTCATTGTCTCCATGTATTTTGTAAACTGCCTTTCACTGTGCCTTCTCTGTGCCTTCTCCCTGCTTTTGCCGCCTCCGTGGACCCTGGGACCGGGCTTAAAGCCCCGAAAATGCCGTTCCTGAAGGGGAGCCCTCCATTGTGCGGCTGCCTCCCGCCCGCCGCCACCGGAAGTCCTCAGAATTGTACTTAATCACAATCCGTATCCTCATGGCCGGCATATTCCAACTCTACTATTACCACCAAGCCAGGTGATCAACCCTGGTTTAATGAAAAGTGTAGGATGCATGCCAGGAGCAACACCAAGTATACTTAGAAATGCGGTGTCACCCTGGTGAAACTATAATACAGGACTACGAGGACAGCATGGTGGCGCAGTGGGTTAGCCCTGCTGCCTCATGGCTCCGAGGTCCCAGGTTCAATCCCGGCTCTGGGTCACTGTCTGTGTGGAGTTTGCACATTCTCCCCGTGTTTGTGTGGGTTTCGTCCCCACAACCCAAAGATGTGCAGGCTAGGTGGATTGGCCATGCTAAATTGCCCCTTAATTGGGAAAAAATAATTGGGTGCTCTAAATTGATATTTTAAAAAATACAGGACTACTTGCATGCCAAATAGCATAAGCAGCAAATAATAGACAGAACTAAGTGATTCCACAACCAATGGATAAGACCCAAGTTCTGAATTCCTGCCACATCCAGCCGTGAATAGTGTTGGACAATTGAACAACTCACTGGAGGAGGAGGCTCCACAAATATCCCCATCCCCAATGATGGAGGAGCCCAGCACATCTATCCAAAGGATAAGACTGAAGCATTCGCAACAATCTTCATCCAGAAATGCCGAGTGGATGATCCATCTCGGCTCCTCTGGAGGTCTCCATCATCAGATGTCAGTCTTCAGTCAATTTGATTCCTCCACGTGATATCAAGAAATGGCTGAAAGCACTGGATACTGCAAAGGCTATGGGCCTGATAATATTCCAGCAATAGTGCTGAAGGCTTGTGCCCCAGAAAGTGCCATGCCTCTAACAAGCTGTTCCAGTACAGCTACAACACTGGCATCTATCCAGCAATGTGGAAAATTGCACACAAGAAACAGGACAAATTCAACCATCCCATCAGTCTATTCTCCATCAACAACGCCTCAAGTAGCACTTACTCAGCAATAACCTGCTCACTAATGCCGAGTTGGAGGACCGCCAGGGTCACTCTGCCCCAACCTCTGCAGCCTTGGTTCAAACATGGACCAAAGAGGGGTACTCTCGAGGAGAGGTGTGAGTGACGTCGAGGCAACATTATTTGACTGAGTATGTGATCAAGGAGCCCTAGAAAAACTGGAGTCAACAGAATCGGGGGGAAACCCTCCGCTAGTTGGAGTCACACCTGGCACAAAGGAAGATTGTTGAGAGCAATCATCTCAGCTCCTGGACATCCTCAGCATAGTATCCTAGTCACAATCATTCCCATCTACTTCATCAATGATTTTCCTTCCATCATAAGATCAGAATTGGGCCTGTTCACTGATGACTGCACAATGTTCAGCACCATTCACGACTTCTCAAACACAGAAGCAATTCAGTCCAAATGTAGCAAGACCTGGACAATATCTAGGCTTGGGTTGAGGTTAAAACCTGTTAAAACCTTTAGCACCCCCCTCCTCACTGTCAAGTGGCCCAAACATTCCTTCCAGGTGAAGCAACGATTTCCTTGCAATTACTTCAATTTTGTCTATTGTATTTGCTGCTCACGATGTAATCTCCTCTACATTGGAAGAACCAAATATAGGCTGCATGCCTGCTTTGCAGAACACCTTCACTCAGCCTGCAAGCATGACTCCAACCATCCTGTCACTTGCCATTTCAATTCACCACCTTGCTCTCGTGTTCACCTTTCCATCCAAGGCCTGCTTCCAGTGAAGCCCAATGCAAGCTGGAGGAACAGCACGTCATCTTCAAATTAGACACATTAGAGTCTTCTGAACTCAACATTGAGTTCAACAACTCCAGACCATGAACTCCGTCCTCCATTTTGTATCTTTCCACCCCCCTCCCCCCAAGTGTGAATCTATATCTTGTTTTCCTGCTTTTGGACTGTGATAAATGTTATCAGTAGCTGATATAATGGTGCCTTACCTTTAATTCATTGGCCCTTTAAGACCGGGCTTGGAACCCTGGGGGACTCGGCCTCTGGCTCCGCCCCCAGGAAACGGTATATAAGATAAGGCTCACTCAGGCAACATGTGATGAGCACACTTCTCGGCTGCTGTACAGTTCTCAGATGATTAAAGCCTTTGAATCATCTAGCTTCTCCCCTGTGTCGTGATTGAGGGTATCTCATGGACTCAGAGAGCACTGATGCTTTTTTTCTCAACACATTCTGCTATTTTGTTTTTATTCTTCTATTAACAGCTACTCTGTACCAAAACTTTCATTATTAATACTATCATTCTCACTGCCTTTGTCTCAAGTTCAATGACATCTTTGTCATTCAACTACTTTCGCCCCCGAACCTATCCGTGTCTTTCAATTTTGCTCCCCACTTTTTCAAGGCACAAACCCATCACATTTCTACATCTCTCCAGCTTCAATTAAGAATTGAATTGGATTTGAAACATTGGGGTGATTCTCAAGCCGCGTTATGCCCAGCACCATCCCACTGTATTGGGAGAATAGCGGAAGAGGCGCAAAATGAGATTTGCGCTAGGCAGCAAACAGTTTGCCATTGTCCCGGCCTGCTTTAGTTGCCATGTTCAGGATCTCACCCAGAAAGGGGGAGAATCTGATCACACCTCATTTGCATTCATTCTAATCACATTAGCGACATTAAAGTAGAATTGTACGGCAGCCCGGGAATCACCTCTCTGGCCAGCGGGAAGTCACACGATCATCATTTAGTACTGCTCTACAAAAACATGGACCAGGTGCCGTGGACACTGATGGGGAGTGAGGAGGTAAGTACCCCTATCCACTTACCTCCATGCAGCTCAGGGGCACCATAGCTGCTGGTCAGGTGCTGTGAGGGGCTGGGGGGAATCCTTCAAGAATCCTGGGGATTGGGGGGGGTTACAGGGGCCAGGTCAGGGATCGCCCTTGGGCCGGGTAGGAGTGGAGGATTTGGGTATGAGAAGCATTGAAGCCAGCTTTATTTCTTGTGAACACCTGTAACAGTGCAAACCACAGCTGCAGCCTGTCAGTTTTATAAAACTTCATCCTCTGATGTTAGTTTCCCTGCTGCTTGACCTTTCACATTTTTTGAACTCTCTGGGGACTGCCATTAACACTCTTTCCCCTTAGTATCTGTGGCCATTAGCACCCAGTTTCCCTGGGTTTCTGTGGCTATGACTCATATTTCATTCTCACTCCACAGTATAAATATTTCCCACTCTCCCTGTCTGTTTGCTTTGACAAAGAGTCATTGGACTTGAAACGTTAGCTCTTTTCTCTCCCTACAGACGCTGCCAGACTTGCTGAGATTTTCCAGCATTTTCCCTGTCGCTACAAAACTCTCACCAGTTTGGCTCTTGAAAACCCTTGAAGTTTCCCCTTTGTACTTGCTTGTTTAAAGTCAATTTCATCCCCCTTAAAGTTTCAATGCAACATGTGTGACTTCTGTTCCACCTTTGTACTTGGGTACTCACATTCCATTTTGCATCCCACTGATTGTGACCAGTTTCTAACTTGACAGCTGAAGCCATCTCAAAGGAGAGATTAGCCTTGTTAGTTGCGATAGCACTTGATGGTCTCTGAACTGTGAAATGATTTATTGAGAGATCAGGTGCCCTATCGGAGGGAAATTTTCTAGACTTGATGCCTTGCAGCCTTCGATGGCTGAACAGCGTGCCTGCAGAGCCAATGCATCAGCACTATAGAGGCAGCTGGCAACACTCAAACATAAAGAGCAGGGCACACTGCTGAGGACACCCTTGTGGCCCAAGGGCAACTATCTAGATGAGTGGAAAAGAACTGGGCATGACGTCCCTGGTATTGGTGCCAGTGGCCTGTGGTTTAAGGGCTCCTGATCTGGGCAGGATTGGACACGCAGAGCGAAGGTTGCCAGCACAAGTGGCTGGCTGGTTGGCAATCTGAGGGAAGGCGGGACTGTCAAATTAAGGTCGGGGAGGATTGCCCTCCACAACTTGCCACAGCAGTGAGGTGACACGTTAGATGAGGAGGAGGAGGAACATACGGCCTTATCTGAGGAGGAGGAGTACCAGGTGGGATAGAGGATGAGCCCAAGAAGGACCCGGGGGATGGAGGATGGGCGGCAACACAAGTTTAACATGCTAGGATGACCAGTGAGGCCCTCATAGCCTCCAGATTTGAATGACATGATGCTCTATATCCATCAGCTCATCACTGCCCACCCTCCCACATCAAACCGCCCCTTTCTGATCACCCTCTTACCCCTACCCGATCACCCTGTTTGTTTGGGGGGCGCGGCAGGGCAACATTTGCATCCAATGAGTGATGGGGATTGCATTCCAGGATGCCTGTCATTCTGGCTTTCATGGGTTCTTACTTGTGGCATCTTTTGGGGGGGGGGGGGGGGAGTCTGTGGAAGGAAGCGAGTCCAAATGGGAAGCGAGACCCACCCCGTTGTAAAGAGGCGTTATATGTATCAGGTGTTACATATTTTAATGGTGAGGATATCATGTGATAATTGTGCTTTCCCTAACCACGAATACTGACCACCAGTGCCCACTCAGTGCTCTTATAACTTCTTAATCTTCTGTGGTTTACTGCTTAATCTAGCTGTCTTCGCACGATTCACGTCAGAGGTAGAGGCGGCATATAATAATTCTAGGGAGAGGAGGGATCCCCCCTCCCCCCCTTCCCCCCTCCCCCCCTCACCCCCCTCCCCCATCCTCCCCCCAGCCCCCCCCCCCCCTCCCCCCCTATCGCAGGCATCCATCTCTCTGATATTGTAAAAAGAAAAGGATTCAGAGCAGTTTGGATCGTACCATCCAATATCGTCACTGAATGTGGATGCTATGTTGTTACCGAAGGTGCTGGCTTCGTGAATTGAGGACTGTCGCCAGGGGGTGATAGGTGAGGACCAAACGGGGTTTATGAAAGGAAGACCGATGTCGGCAAATATGGGGAGGTTGCTTGACGTGATTATGATGCCCCAAGGGGCAGGAAGTGGAAGTGGCAGTGACGCTGGATGCAGGGGAGGCTTTCGACCAGGTGGAGTGGGAATATCTGTGGGAGATGCTGGGCCGGTTTGGGTTTGGGTAGGGGTTTGTGGACTGGGTCCTGTTGCTGTACAAGGCACTGATTGCAAGTGTGCAGATGAACCGGATGAGCTTGGTATATTTTGCACTGTGGGACAAGGCAGGGGTGCCAGTGCTCCCCGTTATTTTTTCCCTTGGCTATAGAGCCATTGGCTATGGCGCTTAGAGCATTGAGAGATTGTGCGGGCGAGGGGGCTGTCGAGCACAAGGTTTCGTTGTACGCAAACATCCTGTTGTTATATATTTGGACGCATGGGGGGGCATTGGCAGCATTATGGGGATTTTGGAGGACTTTGGTTGGTTCTCCGGGTACAAGCTGAACATGGATTGTTGGCACCATCTCCTGTGCCTGAAGCCTTTGGGACTCCTCCAATTGGAAGGAATATCGCTGACACCCTGTCCTGAATCTCTCAGCTCTGGCTTATCATCTTTAGCAGCTCTGGAAGAACCTTATCTGGCTGGGATCCAGAAGACCTCCGACTGCTGTCTCCTTTGGATGTTCCTGCCTCCACCTGACGTGCATCAGGAGTTGTGTGGTACTCTCTAGATAGTGACCCAGAAGCCTTTCTGCTAATCATAGAATTTGCAGTGCAGAAGGATGCCATTCGGCCCATAGTCTACACGGCCCTTTGAAAGAGCACGCTACACCACCCTATCCCCATAAGCTAGTAACCCCACTTAACTTTAATTCAGTAAGGGGCAATTTAGCATGGCCAATCCACCTAACCTGCACATCTTTGGACTGTGAGAGGAAACCGGAGCACCCGAAGGAAACCCACGCAGACGTGGAGAGAAAGTACAAACTCACACAGTTACCCGAGGCTGGAATTGAACCCGGCACCCTGGAGCTGAGGCAGCAGTGCTAACCACTGTGCCACCATACAGCCCTTAAAATACCTACCGAGGTGTCTCTGCGATGGTGTGATGCAGTGGATCCTCACTTCTCTGGTGCACCTCTCCTCAGCTACTCCAATGATCTCCAGGGTCTTTTCTTCCTAGGGCAAGAGAACTCTCAACATGGGGAAACTAGCCCCCCCCCCTTCCATCTTTTCTCTCTCCCTCTTATTATGGGCTATATTATCCTGCGGGGACAAAAGGAAAACATTATGAGCCACACACTGTGACAGGTCGGCGACTGTATAGCAGGTGGCATGTGTGGGCATGCTGCCTAAACAGAAAGGGGTTATGATGATGAGTGCGAGGCGGGTTCTGAGTAAATCTGGAAGTCGGATGTTTGGAGGGTGTGAGGAGTCAGCCAATGGAGTGGGGGGGGGGGGGGGGGTGAGGGAATATAGGGGTGGCAGGTGGGACTGATGCCAGGAGGAGTGAGGTGGTAAATTACCCTTGCTGCCCATAAGAGGTCATTCATCTTCTTTCTACATTGGAAGCCGGCTGCCCTTGTCATGCTACTGGCACTAACTACAGCTGCCACTGCTTCCCAAGTGGGATTTGTCACAGTGCTCTGGGGTCTCCTATCCCCTCAGGGGTACAGGGTGCCCCTGCCTCTCCTCCACAGCATCCAGAACTCAGCCAGGTCTGAATTCAGAAATTGTGGAGCAGGTCTCTGCATTGCCATCCTCCTGGCTTGACTGGGAATGGGTGCTGAGGGACTGTTTAAATGTAGCCCTCCTTTGTTAGCAGTAAACAGCTGAGCCCCAAGTGGGCAAATCAGACACCTATGGTCTCTGGCTCAGCCTGATTCACACGGGGGATCATTTTGTCCATTAATTGTTGGTGAATTGTGATCTGGGTTGCACCCATCCACACGGTGGGAATCACCCAGAATCGCATCCATTAATTCTTTCTCTCTCCACACATGCTTCCAGACCTGATGAGTTTTCCCAGCATTTTCTGTTTTTATTTCAGACTTCCAGCATCTGCAGTATTTTGCTTTTCTTATTATTATTGTCTAATTAGTCATGTGGAACTAATCATTTTACGCAAACTGAATGGTAGTGAAATTGTAAGCAATGATTTTTTTCCTCAGTTGCAGCCTGATTTTGTTTGGAATTTAAAGAGCTTTGGAATTGAAATGCTTTGGCAGCTTGACAGTTCCACTGAGTCTATCCACTTTATATGCACATTCCATCTACTTTTAATATTCCCAAAGGGCACCTTACCTCTCCTAAAGGAGTACCTGGCGTCTTATCAGGAAGAAGTCTTATAACAGCAGGTTAAAGTCCAACAGGTTTATTTGGAATCACTAGCTTTCGGTTTAATCAGGTTTTCACATCAAGGGTTATTGCAGAAAATAAAAGTTTATGGTGTCGGGGGTAATGTGTTAATCTGGATAGAAGATTGGCTGGTTGGCAGGAAAGAGATTATGCATAAATGGGCCTTTAACTGATTGGCAGGATGTGATGACTGGAGTCCCACAGGGGTCTGCGCTAGGGACCCAGCCTTTTACAATTTATTTCAATGGTTTAGATGGTGGGGTAAAGGCATGGTACCTACATTTTTCAGATGACACAAAGTAGGAAAGTATATTATTACAGTTAGGAAAGTATGTTGTGAAGAGGACATAATAAGGTTGCAAATCGATATAGATAGGTTGAATGAGTGGGCACAAATCTTGCAGGTAGAGTATAATGTGGGAATAGAAAATTAGTTGTCACTGGAGTTGATGCACAGGCAATTGGCTGTTGAGAAAAGAGTTTAGTTCCCTCTGGCGGGAAGAATAGAAAGGCAGAGTGTTACTTAGAGAATAGCTGCAGAATTCTGAGGTGCAGAGGGATCTAGGTGTTCTGGCACATGAGTCACAAAATGTTTGTGTAGGTACAACAAGTAATTAAAAAGGCTAATGGAGCGCTATCCTTTATTGCAAGAGGAATTGAACATAAAAGTAAGGATGTTATGCCTCAGTTATATGGGGCATTAATGAGACTACATATCGAATACTGTGCGCGATTTTGGTCTCATGAATTTGGGAATGATGTAAATGAATTGGAGACAGTTCAGAGGAGGTTTACTAGACTGATACCTGGAATGAGCGATTGTCTTATGAGGAAAAGTTAGACAGATTGAACTTGTTTCCACTGGAGTTTAGAAGAGTGAGGGGTGACTTGATTGAAGTAAAAGTTCCTGAATGGTCTTGACAAGGTGGATGAGGCATCCTCTTGTGGGTGAGTCCAGAACAATGGGAATAACCCTCATGAGACCCACGGGGATGACCCAATTGATCTCCCCATGGGACTCATGAAATAGAAACACCCCCGCTGAGGGGCAGAGGCCTAGCAGTTGGTGCTTATGAAACGAATGTGGGCATCATTTACATTCATTGCCCATCCCCCTTTTCCCAGACTTGTTCGACCATTTCAGAGTCAATCATATTGCTGTGGGTCTGGAGTCACATGTAGGCCGGCAATGGCAGCAGATTTTCTTCCCTGAAGGACATTAGTGAATCAGATGTGTTTTATGACAATCAACAATGGTTTCATGGTCATTTTTAGACTTTTAAGTCCAGATTTTAAAAACTGAATTCAAATGTCACCATTTGCCATGATGGGATTCATCCCAGGTCCACAAAGCATCACCATAGATCTCTGGATTATTAGTCTAGTGACAATATAACTGCACCACCGCGTCCCCATATGTTCAAATCCTATCCCCAATTTTAATCACTCCATCATTGTTGACCATGCCTCCTGTAGTATTACAGTTGAAAGGCTTAATAGGTAGTGTTGTGTAAGTAGCACTGACCAAAATGATTACGTGGCAGGCACATGACTAAGAGTTGAGAGAGAGAATGCTTCTAGCATTGGCAAAGTAACACTTGGTCTTGTATATCTGTATATAGTTCGGTGGGATCCAATAAACCAGTTATTATTTCAACATCAATTCCTCAGCCAGTCACAACCAACATACAAGTCTTTCAGCTGCCTGGGCTCTAAGTTCTGTAATTCCCTCCCTAAACCTCTCCACCTCTCTCCCTCTTCTTTAAGTTACTCCATGAAAACCACCTCTTTGATCAAGATTTTAGTATTCTTCCCTTACATCTCCTTATGCAGCTCGGTGCCAAGTCTTGTCTGCCTACACTCATGTAAAGCACACGGAATGTAATGCTATGTTAGAGATGCTATATGAATGCAAGCTGCTATATGATGGGTAGTTGAGTCACAATGTTGAATTTATCGTTTGCTAGAAAAGTAAAAACCTGCCCTTCCACAACACATGTCCATCTACAGTTTGATAAGGAATGAGAGAATGAAGACTGAGAGCTCATTGAAATGAACAGGTTAGATGCAAGAATGTTGTTTCCTCAGGCTTGGGTGGTGGGGGGTGGGGGGTGGGGGGGGGGGGTGTTGTGGTCTAGAATCAGGGACACAGTCTCAGAATAAGAGGTAGGGCACTTAGGGCGCGATTCTCCGCAAATGCGGCGAGTCGTAAAGGCTGCCGTGAAACTGGCCGTGTTTCACGGCAGCCTCCGCGCCCCCTCCCGGGACCCGATTCTCCCCCTCCGGGCGGAGCTAGCAGCGCGGCCCCGTGAAGCATGGCATCGCGGGCTTAGCGACCGTCGCTAAGTCCACGCGCGAGCGTCACGGCGGCTGACGCGCACGATGACGTCAGCCGCGCATGCGCGGGTTGGACGGCTCAAACCCGCGCATGCGCGGATGACGTCATCACGCAGATGCGTCAAACCCGCGCATGCGCGGGCCGCCATGCCCCTCAGCCACCCTGCGGACTGATCCTGCGGGGTGGCGGAGGAACAAATAGTGCGCGGGTATCGGACCCGCTGCCCGTGATCGGTGCCCACCGATCGCAGGCCCATGCCACCCTTGGCACGGCCGCACCACGATTCGTGTCGTGGGGCGGCCGTGGGGGGGGGGGGGGGTGGAGAATAGCGGGAGGGCGGGAAAAATGTCGGGAAGGCCCTCCCGCTATTCTCCGACCCGTCGTGGGCAGCGGAGAATCGCGTCCTTAGCACTTAGGATTGAGAAGAGGAGAAATGTATTCACTTTTCTCTTTGTCGCTTTGACAAAGAGTCATCAGACTCGAAACGTTGGCTCTTTTCTCTCCCTACAGATGCTGCCAGACTTGCTGAGATTTTCCAGCATTTTCCCTTTCGTTTCAGATTCCAGCATCCGCAGTAATTTGCTTTTATTCAATGTATTCACTTAGTGGGTGGTGAATCTGTGTAATTCTGTGCCACAGATGGCTGTGGAAGCCAGGCCACTGAATATATTTAAGATGGAAATTGATAGTTTCTAGACTCTAAAGGTGTCAAGAGGTATGGGGAGAACACGGGAGTATGGCGTTGAGATCAAGGATCTGCCATGATCACACTCAATGATTTTATTTTTTAAATTTAGAGTACCCAATTATTTTTTTCCAATTAAGAGACAATTCAGCGTGGCCAAACCACCTATACTGCACATCTTTGGGTTGTGGAGGTGAGACCCACACAGACAGTGACCCGGGGCCAGATTCAAACCTGGGTCCTCGGCGCCCTAGGCAGCAGTGCTAACCACTGTGCCACCGTGCTGCCTGGATCATACTGAATGATCGAGAGGCTTGAAGGACCAGGTGGCCTACTGATGCTCCTAGTTTCTATGCTCCTATGCATTAAAAAGAGGAGATAGAGTCCGATGTTGTCATGACATCACATGCAAGTCATGAAGTAATGTGATCCAATTGATCATTCTAATGCGCTGTAAATAAATAGGAAAGACAAGCCACACGTGCTTCCTGATGTGTTTCTTTGCATCAATAGTTGTGACATTGCAAATTTACTCTGCCCAGCTGAAATCAAGGTACTACCTTGCATTCTTTCAGGTTCTGACTCCACAACAGCAAATATAGTAATAACTAGCTTGACATCAATGCTACCATTTTATACTTGCTAACCTTAACCAATGTCATCCGATTTTGCAGAAATACAAGATCATTAATCTATTCAGTGATTGGAGATTGAAAGCAGACAAGGGATTTAAAAATGTAACTTTTGTGTAATGCCAAGGTCCTAAATACTGTATGTAATTGTAGTCACATTTAACCATCTCTTTTGACATGAAAATAAACCTTTTTTGTTGGGAAGTATCAGGAATGGACGGGATGTCTTTTGAGGAAAGATTGGAGAGGTTAGGTTTGTATCCACTAGAGTTTACTGGAGTAAGAGGTGACTTGATAAAAACCTTTCAGACACTGAGGGGTATTAACAGGGTGGATGTGGAGAGGATGTTTCCTCTTGTGGGATAATCCAGAACTAGGGGTCACTGTTTAAAATTAACGGGTTGCCTGTTTAAGACAGAGATGAAGAGACTCTTTTTCTCTCAGAGGGTTGTTCCTCAAAAGGCGATGGAAGCAGAGTCTTTGAATATTTTTTTAGAGCAGAGGTAGATATATGTTTGATTAACAAGTAGGTGAAAGGTTATCAAGGGTAGGCGGAATATGGAGTCGGGGTCACAATCAGATCAGCCATGACCTTATTGAATGGCGGAGCAGGCTCGAGGGGCCAAGTGGCCTACTCGTGCTTCTAATTTGTATGTTCGTATGTATGTAACATAATCCTGTAAAAAAATAATGGAATGGTTTTGACTGTAGGACAGGCACGTGGAAGGATATGATAGTGTGGTGATTATATTGCAAGACTTGTATTTCAGATGCCTGAACTAATCATCCAAGTGGAATGTAAATTTGCTTCTTAAGTGGAAAGTTGAGAATTTGAATTAAGTTGAAAAAGATTTCAGTGCCAGGAAAGTGACTGTGGAACTTGTCAGGTTGTCATATAAACCAGACTTGTTCATTCATAACCATGACCCTGAGCAAAGGAAACCTGCTATCCGACCGAGTCTGGGTAACTCCGTTACCACACCAATGTAGATCACTTTTAACCGCCCCCTCAAAATCTTCTAATAAGCCACTCAATTGACTCTTCCTGGAGCAACTAGGGATTGGCAATAAATGGCAACCTTACCAGCAATGCCCACATCCTGAAAAATAAATTTAAAATTTATGTACGACAGACGTACAGTTGAACAGAGTGGTTTATACACAGTAGTTACAGAGTTCTGCGCAGACTGGCACCATTGATTTGATGTTTTCTTTTGTCGGGTTCACATAAAGGCCTCTCCATACAGTATCAAAAAGTGCTGCTGAAATGGTGTCTGTTTTGATTGTTGCTTTTTATCTTGTTGCCTTTTCTTTTGTTTCCTTTTATCCTCTGCCAAAAAGGGCCATTCCTTTAGATTCAGTCATCCTTTTAAAAGATGACATGCTCATTTAATCCCCTGTAAATGGAACTGCCTCATGAGCTATTTTACAATGAGCCTCGTCTGCAACTATGTTGTGATGGAGCAGGCTCTCCAAACATGAGCTTAATGAGCCTCACCAGTCGATCAGCTCAAAAATACTGCTACCAGCACTGAACTTTCACCTTCATTATCTTTACCTCTTAAAGTTTGTCTACATTAAGAGATAGAGCCATGAAGTTAATATTATTTACATCAGGCTATCATAAATGTAAAGCAGATCGTAGCTAATAATATTATTGCTGCGAAAGTTGTGATTAGTAACTCTCTTACCTCCAAGAGAGAAGATAGGTTTTAGTCCTACTCCAGAGACTTGAGCATGAAATCTAAGCTGATGCTCCAGTGTAGTACTGAGGGTGTGTTCCATTGTCAGATGCAATGTCAAACCGATATTTTGGGTGGGATTTTCCCCCAACCCCCCCCCCCCACCCCCCCGTGTTTTGCGACGGCAGAGGCGGCCCGCCATTTGCTGCTGGCGGGATCGTTCGGTCCCACCACTATCAACGGGGATTCCCATTGCTTGAACCTTCCGTCGCTGGGGAACCCACGATAGAGGAATCGCCACCGGCAAAGTCGGAAGATCCCACCAGTGGGAATGACCGGAAAATCCGGCCCTATGTCTGCTCTCAGATGGACTTTAAAAATGTCAAGGCACCATTTTGAAAAAAACCAGGTTAGTTATCCCCAGTGCCCTGGTCAAATATATCCCTCAACCTATATCACTAAAACAGACAGACGAGTCATTATCACAAACCTGTTGTCCACAAACTGGCTGCCACATTTCTTCCATTACAAACGTTACTACACATGGTAAGAGGTCCAGGGTCGCAGGTTCGATTCCCGGCTTGGGTCACTGTCTGTGCGGAGTCTGCACGTCCTCCCCCTGTGTGCGTGGATTTCCTCCGGGTGCTCCGGTTTCCTCCCACAGTCCAAAGATGCGCAGGTTAGGTGGATTGGCCATGATAAATTGCCCTTGGTGTCCAAGATTGCCCTTTGTGTCGGGTGGGGTTACTGCGTTATGGGGATAGGGTGGGGGTGTGGGCTTGGGTAGGGTGCTCTTTCCAAGAGCCGGTGCAGACTCGATGGGCCGAATGGCCTCCTTCTGCACTGTAAATTCTATGATCTATCTATGATCTACTTAATTGGCTGTAAAGCACTTGGGGCATCCTTTGGTTGTGAAAGCTGCCATACAGATGAAAGATTTTTATTTTTCTTTCGAGATTAAAATTTCAAGGAATTGTATAATTTAGACTCAGAAGGCGAACACCTCAAGTAACAGACAGCAGTCCTCAAGAAATCTACA
This sequence comes from Scyliorhinus canicula, assembly GCF_902713615.1. Classification (NCBI taxonomy): domain Eukaryota; kingdom Metazoa; phylum Chordata; class Chondrichthyes; order Carcharhiniformes; family Scyliorhinidae; genus Scyliorhinus; species Scyliorhinus canicula. The sequence goes on along the minus strand of NC_052165.1, from coordinate 48,466,627 downwards.
AACTACTTTTTAAAAATAGATTCCTTCCACGCAAGCTCCTCGGAGCTATTTATAGAAACCAATATAGTTGGCTATCACAGTTGTTTTTCTAAAGAAAATAAAGCTTCAAGTCCTTTACATTACTAATGCCTGAACAATGCGTTTCAACCAGTCTGTGTTATTAAACATGCAGAATTTGCAGCTCTATTAGACAGCAGGATTCACTTCATTACTACCAAAGGATAAGGCACTATTGAATACCCTGCTTATTTAGCAAAAACTCTTAACCCAGGCTGCAGCTCTCATTGCATGTAGATTTAATTTTTCAGTTCACTCATATCTCGGTCTCTGGTGTAGATTTCTCTTAATATGAGAATTAAACCTTGCTGATTTTTATTTCTGTTCTTTTTCTAGTGTAGTGTGCAGGATGTACACATATCAAATTTATCAAAATAAGCAGCATTACCTCAACCTTTTTTGGTTATCAAAGAAAGACCTGCCTTTATAAAGAGCCGTACTCAACCTCAGGATGTCATAAAGAACTCCCCTTGTCTGTGTGGGTTTCCTCCTGGTGCTCAGGTTTCCTCCCACAGTCCAAAGATATGCAGGTTAGGTGGAATTGCCATGCTAAATTGCCCTTAGTGTTCAAAAAGGTTAGATGGGGCTACTGGGTTACAGGGATAGGGTAGAGGTGTGGGCTTAGATAGGGTGATCTTTCCATGGGCCTGTGTAGAATCGATGGTCCAAATGGCTTCCTTCTGCACTGTAAATTCTATGATCTATGAACTTTACAGCTAACAAAATGCTTTTTGAAGTGAGTCACTGATGCAATGCAGGTAACATTACTGATGTTGCCTCTGTTCACACTATACATTGGTGTGTCAGGTGTGCTGTGTTATTCATAGAATCCCTACAGTGAAGAAGGAGGCCATTTGGCCCATCTGCACCAACTCTCTGAAAGAGAACCCCACCCAGGCCAACTCCCCCGCCCTATCCCTGTAAACTCACCTAACCTTTGAACGCTAAGGGGCAATTGATCATGGTCAAACCATTTAACCTGCACATCTTTGGGCTGTGGTAGGAAACCGGAGCACCCGGAAGAAACTCACAGGGACACGGGGAGAAGGTGCAAACTCCACATAGTCACCCAAGATCAGAATCAAATCTGGGTCCTTGGCGCTGTGAGGTAACAGTGCTAACCACTGTGCCACCGTACTGCCCCAATTTTAATATTTTATATAAGCTGGCTTGAGATGTAGCAAAAGGTTCCCTCGGCTTAGTGTTGTCATGAGCAACACTTGACGAACAGAGGACTCCATTATCACTTCATTGGCTCCCTAATGCTGGATATACTCAGCAGATCAGGTAATATCTGTGGAGAGAGAAACAGAGTTAATGTATGACCTTTTATCAGAATTGGGAAAAGTAAATAATATGTTTTAAGTAATGAAGGGGTAAAGAATAAAAGGGAAGGTCTGTGATAGGTTGGAGGACGGGAGAGATTAAATGGTGAAACAGTCCTAGGTCCAAGGAAGTGTTAATGGGACAAATAAAGAATGCCAATTAAGTTACTTAATAACCACATTTTAATGCTTCAGATCACCATATTCCAATGTGCAGCCCTTGCTGCTAAAAAAACTGCAATCTTTTCGTCTGTGCTCTCTGGATGTGGGCATCATTGCTAAGGCTGATATTTATTGCCCATCCTAATTGATCCAAATTGTTTGACTGCTGCATGATTTGCCAGACTGTTAGAGGGCTGTAAAGATTCATCTACCTTGGTGTGAGACTGGTGTAAACCCAGTCAAAGTGGAGAAGACAGATTATTTTATTCTTTCATGGAATAGGTGTCATCGGCAAGGTTGCCCCACGAGGCCCACTTTCCGTGACCGTGAATAAATCAATGTTTACCTTACCGCTCAGCTTCCTGGATCTTAATACTGGCGATGAGATAAAATGAACTTTAACTCCAATTCTGGACGTTCCAGCCACTCCGGAAGATTGCTATGCAGCAACGTGAGGAACTGACTTATAAAAGTGCTGTTTTTCAGGAAATTGGTGGCCTTCAATGCAGGCCTGGAAGATTGGACTTAGTACACAGAGCAGATAAAGTACTTTTATCCTTGGAGAGGATCGACAGAAGATAATCCTCCTGACTGCCTGCAGGACCCCACCCTTTGTCATTATAAAAAAACCTCACGTACACAGCTGCTCCAGATTCAAAATTGTTTGATGAATTGGTAGAGTTGGTGTCCAACCATTATGATCCGAAATCCTCTGTAACCATGCAATGGTACCAGTTCAACTCTGCCGTTCGGACTCCGGGAGTGTCAGTTTAGATTTCCTGCCTCGACTCCGACGGCTGGCTGAGCGTCGTGAGTTTGGGCCATCCGTATTCCGAGATGTTGAGGGATCGGCTTGTGTGTGGGATTAATAACACGGCCACACAGAGGAAGCTGTTGGGGGAACCTACGATGGATTTTAAAAGTGCCATTCTGCTCGTGCTGTCCCACGAGAACACGGAAAAAGGAGTTCAGGAACTCCAAGGTTCCATAGCCTGCAGTGTCCGTAGTGTTGCTCCATCTCCATAGAGTGCAACACCATGTCCGGGTTCAATGTTCAGGGATCACCAGTTGGACACCTCCTGCAGACGAGGGGGATTTTTGGCAGCATTGCCAGGTCGGCAGGCCAAGGCCGTCAGAATCGGCAGAGAGCGCGTCACCTTGGGCAGACAACGAGGTCACCTCGGGCCAGGGCCTTGTACGTAGCCCCACCTGAAGATGAAAACTTGATCAAATGAACTGCATCACGGCACCAAAAGTGGTACAAATTTGACTTAACCAACAGGTAAATGGACATCCCCTAATGATGGAGATAGGCACAGGGACTGCAGTCTTTATCATCAGTCAAAGACCTTCCGTCGGCTTTGCACGGGAATCTTGCCACTGAACCTGTGTGACACCAAGGCCAGATTTACAAAGTATATTGTGGAACCACCGTGCTCCCAGTAACCCACTGGCAAAAAACAGTCAGGCTGCCTTTGACTGTGGTGCAAGGGCCTGGACTCAATAATAATAACCTTTATTAGTGTCACAAATAAGCTTGCATTAACACTACAATGTCCTTGTCTTCGTCGACAGGTTTGATATACACTTGCCCAAGAAGTTTACGAAGCACAGAAATCTTAGCACAGTTTTTTAATCCTGTGGCTGTTTCATCTTCTGGATTGCAGAAGTTTTATCATCATCTGGTCTGACACCTTGAGCTGATATTGTATCCCCAAAGAAGTTTAAAGATGTTTGGGCAAACATGCACTTTGAGTAGTTTAGTTTCAATCCGTACTGGGGGATTTTTTGAAACACTTTTTTCAAACAGACCATGTGGTCTTCTGTTGTTGACCATATTATTATGTAATTGACAGACACAATCGATACCCTCAGTCATTTGCTCCATTATTCTGTGATGATCCCAAAAGGCATGCTATTAAAAAAGAAGCATCCAAATAGAGTATTGAATGTGCAGAGCAATTTACTTGAATCAACGAGCTGCATCTGCCAGAACCAGAATCCTTGCGAAGCGTCGAGTTTAGTAAAGATGCGAGCATTCTCCATCTCGCATGTGATCTCTTCACGCTTAGGGATAGGGTAATGTTCTCTGGGAATGTTTTTGTTGAGATCTTTTGGATCTATACAGATTCTGAGATCTCCCGATGGTTTCTTAACACATACTAGAGACGTCAGTCGGTTGCGTGACTCTGGAGATGATTCCTTATGACTGTAGCCTTTCTAGCTCTAAGTTCAGACTCTCGCACAAAGGAGCTGGAACCTTCCAAGGTGGATGAATTACAGGTTTTACATCTTTTTTCAGCAAAATATTATATTGGTACGGTAAGGTACCTATACCTCTAAATACGTCAGGGTATTCTTGAAGTATCTGCTGGATCTCATCTTCCAGTCGCGGTATCCTTCGTATTCATGGAAATTCTTTGAACAAACCTCAAGCCCTTGCAGGCCTGAGCACCTAACAGTGAAGTTTTCTGGTTGGCCATGATCTCATACCGTGGTATCTTTTCGACCTTCTTATTTGCTGCCTTTAAATGGCACGATCCTCTTGAAGCAATCTGGTTGCCATTGTAGTCTTTCAGCCTACATACAGCAGACATCATCTTGTGTTCCCCTAGAACCGATTCAAGATTTTTGCTTGTCAGTAAGTTGGCTGAAGCCCCAGTGACAAGCTGTAACTGGATTGGAAAGTTGTTGACTTGCACTGTTGAGGTCCATTCACTGTAGGAGTCGATTATATTGATCTGTTGAGGAGCATTGGTCATTGCTTGAAGTTCCTCAGTCTTGTCAATAATTCCTAAAAAAAAAATATTCTCTAAGGAAAAATGATCCTCTTCGGCTGAAAATCTTTGTTCAGAATTTTGTTCTCCGTTGTATCTATGCTGCGAACATTGATGTTCTTTTGTCTTGGTGTCAGAGATTGATATATCGCTGTAGAATTGCACTAGGAGGCAAAGTGATCGGCTCGCCATGTTTCTGCAACCTTTTGTGAAATCTAAAGGCTGGATTCTCCAAAAATGGAGCTATGTCCCCATGCCGGCGTAAAAACGTTGCCATTTCAGGCCAGACTTTCCTTAAAAAATGTACAGCTGAGGGACTTCCGGTGACGGTGGGCAGGAGGCAGCCGCACAACAGAGGGCTCCTGTTCGGGAACGGCATTGTCAGGGCTTTAAGCCCGCTTCCAGGCTCCATGGATGCAGAAAAAGCAGGCAAAAGGTACGTGGAAGCCACACAGGAGGCACAGCAGAATAGGATGTCCAGGATCAGCAAGAAGACCGTCGTTAAAAAGGCAGCTGAGGGTCCGTCAGGGAGTGGAGAGGTCACCACGGGGTCAGCTAGGAAAATGGAGGCTGGAGCACCAGGGGAGGCCGCATTGCCTATGGCTGAAGAAATAACCAAGGTGATGGCTGCAGAATTCAAAAGGCAGTTTACAAAACACTTGGAGGCGATGAGGAAGGAGATGACGGAGGTATTGAGTGTGCTGGTGGAGGAGGCGATTTCCCCGGTGACGAAGGCGGTGGCAGGTGCAGTGGCAGAGGTGCGGGTGCAAGGTGAGGCGCTGAAGGAAGTGGAGGAGACTTACCTCGATGGGGAAGGAGATGTGGAAGGTGATGGAGATTAACAAGGATCTGCGAGGGAAAATGGAAGACCTGGAAAACAGATCCAGGCGACATAATTTGAGGATTGTGGGGCTGCCCGAAGGAGTTGAAGGGCCAAGGCCGACTGAGTATTTTGCCGCTATGCTGGCGAAACTATTGGGGGAGGGGGAGGATCCCTCCCAATATGAACTGGATCGGGCTCATCGGTCGTTGAGGCCTGTACCAAAGGCAAGTGAGCCGCCAAGGGTAGTGACTCTGTGCTTCCGTAGGTACAGTGTGAAGGAGAAGGTCCTGTCCTGGGCCAAGCAGAAGCGGGTGGTGCAATGGGCTGGAGCTGGTATACGTGTATACCAGGACTTTACGGTGGAGCTGGTGAGGAGGCGGGTGGCTTTCAACCGGGTGAAGAGGGCACTGTACATTAGCAAGATGTAGTGCAGCATTCTATATCCAGCGAAGCTGAGGGCGACTTATAAGCTCAAGGACTTTTATTTTGGAACAGCGGAAGCAGCGGAGGAGTTTGCGAAGGCAGAAGGACTGTGGCAGAACTGAGAAATTGAGAAATGGCCATGTGCCGATGTAACCTCAGGACTGTATTTTCTTCTTTTTTGTTTCACTGCATGCGGGTGTGTGGGCTAAAGGAGCCAATGTTGTAAATACTTGGACAAGGGAAGTGATGGGACTTTCACTCTAAGTGAGGGCTCTTTGGGGTGTAGGTGGATATGCGGGGTTTGTGTGCTAAAAGGGGATTTCTGGGCTTTCCTCGGGCCGGGCAAGGGGCAAAGGGACCCGGGCAGGGGCCTCCACGCTGGCCGGTTTAAGCCGGCCAGTGAACGGGAGTGAGCTGGGGGGAGGGGCTGCGGTCATCGGAGCCTGGCAGAACAGGGTCCGAGTGGTCTAGCCGGGGTGGAAAGTTCGGGGGAAGGAACCGAGGTTGGGGGAGGAGTTTTACATGAGGCAGTGGATGGGAGGAGTTGGAGGGGGGGGGGTTTACAACTCTTGTGTATCCCGTACGGTACTCTTTCAGAGGTTGGACGGCGTTGAGTGGGGGTGGGGGGGAGTGGACTCTATGGTGACCGTGGGCGATCCCGGACTCCTTTTTTCTTTTTTCCCTTTTGTTTTTTGTTTCCACCGTGGGAGGGTTTGTTTTATTGTATGCATATCTTGACAGGGGGGCCGTTGTTTGGGGTTGTGGGAGGATGGGATCGTTGTTATTGTTAAGGGGATTGATTTTGTATTTGTTACCATTTACTGTTTGTGGGTGGGGTGTAAATTTTGGAGGAAAATGTGAAAATGGAGAATAAAAACATTTATTTTTTTAAAATGTACAGCTATTCACCTTGAAGGGTCTGGCAGGGCCCCAGGGTGCTTCTCGCAGTTTCAGTTGAGGATACGGGCCCCCGCATTTCCGTTTGCGAGTCCACGTATGTACACGGCGGCAGCCTGCAGCGGCCACACTGAACACGATGGCAGACTCAGCCTGCGGACCTGGACCAACAAAGAAGGTCCCAAAGATCTGCCCCGCGCCGCTAGATCTAACCCGCCTGATCACTGCCCCAGCAGGCCATAAGGCCCCCTCCCACCCCGGTACCTGATTCCCCCCCTAGCTCCCTCAACCTTTCCTCATAAGACCTATCCTGCAAACCAGGCAGCAACCTGGTAAATCTCCTTTGCACCCTTTCCAATGCTTTCACATCCTTCCTATAATGAGGTGACCAGAACTGCACACAATACTCCAAATGTGGTCTCACCAAGGTCATGTACAGTTGCAGCATAACCCTTAACACTCGTAGACATCCAATGAAAGCAAATCATTTATTGAGTAACTTAAACAAATAAACTGAGTTTGTTCCATCTCCAATACTTTTACTAGATATTAAATAAGATTGAATAAGAGTAAACTATGATTAACTACACTTGCACCCTGAGCTAACTGTCTATACCTCTGGTCACTAGTCACTATGCACACGAAGAGGCGGGAACTCAGATTGAGTCTGTCTTTTATATCCCTTGTTAGTGCTGCCATCTAGTGATCACTTAGCTGTTATGACTGTACATTAATATCTTGTGTATATACATATATGCAGATCACTACAGCAGGGAATTATGTCTAGTGGCCAGGGATCGATGGTGACATCAGGAGGGTTGTGAGAAAATGCCCGGTGTGTTAGGAAGACCAGAAACTCCCTCCTTCGGACTTTCTTCACCCCAGGAATGGCCAGGGCACCCCTGGGTAAGGCTACACGCAGACTATGGGATATTGGCACCAGTAATGGGGAAGAGGGAACCTGTTCCAATGGGATGGTCTTCATCTGAATCATACTGGGACCAGAGTTCTGGCGCGTCGCATAACTAGGGCTGTAGATAGGGCGTTAAACTAAATAGTGGCTGTGTGTGGGGGGGGGGGGGGCATATCCCCCACTACCATTACCACCAAACCAAGGGATCAACCCTGGTTTTGTGAAGTGAGCAGGAGAGCATACCAGAAACAGCACGAGGCATACTGAAAAATGAAATGTCAACCTGGTGAAGCTCCAATACAGGAGCAACATTAGCTGCAGGTGGTAGACAGAGCTAAGCGATCTCACAGCCAACAGATCAGATCTAAGCTCTGCAGTCCTGCCACATCCAGCCGTGAATGGTGGTGGACAATTAAACAACTCACTGGAGGAGGTGGCTCCACAAATATCACCATCCTCAATGATGGAGGAGGTCAGCACATCAGTGCAAAAGACAAGGCTGAGGCATTCACCAATCTTCAGCCAGAAGTGCCAAGTGGATGAGCCATCTCGGTCTCCTGCAGAAATCCTCAGCATTACAGATGTCAGACTTCAGCCAATACGATTCAGTACAGCTACAACAGCATCTACCCGGCAATATGGGTGTGTCCTGTACACAAGAAACAGGACAAATCAAACTCAGCCATACCGCCCTAGCCCTCAGTCTACTCTCCATCATCAGTAACTGATGGAAGGAATCATCAACAGTGCTATGAAGCGGCACTTACTTGGCAATAACCTGCTCACGGACGCTTAGTTTGGATTCCCCAGGGTCACTCAGCTCCTGACCTCATTATAGCCTTGGATAAAACATGGACAAAAGGGCTGAATGCAAGAGATGAGGTGAGAGTGATTGCCTTTGACATCAAGGCAGGATTTGACGAAGTATGGCATCAAGGAGCCCTAGCTAAACTGGAGTTAATGGAATCAGGGGAAAACTCTCCATTGGTTGGCACAAAGGAAGATGGTTGTGGTGGTTGGAGGTGAAACATCTCAGCTCCAGGACATCACTGCAGGATTTCCTAAGGGTAGTGTCCTCAGTTCAACCATCTTCAGCTGCTTTATCAATGACCTACCTTCCATCATAATGTCAGAAGTGGGGATGTTTGCGGATGACTGTCCAATCTGCAGCATCATTCACGACTCCTCAGATAATGAAGCAGTCCATATCAAAGTGCAGCAAGACCTGGTCAATATCCAGGCTTGGGCTGACAAGTGGCAAGTTACATTTGTGCCACACAAGTGTCAGGCAATGGCCATCTCCTACAAGAGAGAATCTAACCATCGCCCCTTGACATTCAATGGCATTACCATCGCTGAATCCCCCACAATCAACACCTTGGGGTTTACCATTGATCAGAAACTGAACTGGAGTAGCTACATTAATACTGTGGCTACCAGGGCAGGTCAAAGGCTAGAAATCCTACCTTCTGACCACCCACAGCCTGTCAACATCTACAAGGCTCATGTCAGGAGTGTAATGGAATACTCTCCACTTGCCTGGATGAGTGCAGCTCCAACAATACTCAAGAAGCTCAACACCATCCAGAACAAAGCAGCCCGCTTGATTGTTCCTCCTTCCACAAAGATTCAAACCCTCCACTACTGACGAACAGTGGCAGCCATGTATACCATTTACAAGATGCACTGAAGTAACTTTTTTTTTCAAATGCTTTTATTCTCCATTTTCACATTTTCCTTCAAAATTTACACCCCACCAATAAGCAGCAAACGGTAACAGATACAAAGTCAATTACCTTAACATCAACAACGATCCCATCCTCCCACCACCCCAATCAACGGCCCACCTGTCAATATACGCATCAAATAAAACAAACCCTCCCACGGTGGGGAAAAAAGGCGAAAAAGAGAAAGGAGTCCGCAATCGCCCATGGTCACCATTAACCCATAGAGTGTCTCTCTCCCCCCCCCCCCCCCCCCCCCCCCTACCGCCGACACTCAATGCCATCCAACCTCCAAAAGAGTGCTGTAAATGACACCCAAGAGTTGTAAACCCCCCCCCCCCCCCAGCCCCCCCGCCTCCCCAACTCCTCCCCTCCACTTCCTCTTATAAAAATCCTCCCCCACAACCTCGGTTCCTTCCCCCCAACTTTCCACCCGGCTAGACCACTCGGACCCAGTTCTGCCAGGCTCCGATGGCCGCAGCCCCTCCCACCACCTCACCCCCGTTCACTGGCCGGCTTAAACCGGCCAGCGTGGAGGCCCCCACCTGGGTCTCCTTCCCCCTTGCCTGATCCCAGGAAAAACCCAGAAGTCCCCTTTAGCACACAAACCCTGCATACACATCCACACCCCAAAGAACTCTCATTACGACTAAAAGTCCCATTTCTTCCCTTGTCCAAATATATACAACGTTGGCTCCTGTAGCCCACACACCAGCACGCAGTGAAACAAAAAAAAAGAAAATATACAGTACATGACCTTTTCTCAATTCTGTCACAGTCCGTCTGCCTTCGCAAACTCCTCCGCTGCTTCCGCCGTCCCAAAATAAAAGTCCTTGAGCTTGTAAGTCACCTTCAGCTTCACTGGATATACAATGCCACACTGCATCTTGCTAATGTACAGTGCCCTCTTCACCCGGTTGAAGGCAGTGCACTGCAGTAACTTACCAAGGTTCCCTAGTCAACACCTTCAGAACACACGACCACTCCCATCTAGAAGGACAAGAGCAGCAGATACATGGGAACCACCCCTCCAAGTCACTCACCACCCCGACTTGGAAATATATCACCGTTCCTTCGCTGGAAATGAACAGCATAGCCAGAGGAAAAATGAATTGGTTTTCGTATGGGCTTCTGTGGGCGAAAAACAGGTTGAGGAAACAAGCAGCCACTTTGGAGGATCCCTAAACAATGGGAAACCCCGGAGTGCAGAGGCGCACCCATTTGGCAGCCATGTTGAGTGCCCCTTAACAAAGGGAAACCCTGAAGCGCAGGGGCCAGGTCTCATGGTCAGAACGGTGACCGTGGCCATTTTGAGCGGCCCCCTAACAAAGGGAAACCCCGGAGTGCAGGGGTGCGTCCACCAGGTAAATATGGTTAATCGCACAGGAACGGGGGGGGGGGACAAAAACCCCGCCAACAGGATTATCACCTGGAATGTCAGGGGACTTAAGTCATCCTGCAGGAGACACACCTGAGGGAGAAGGACCGACTGCGGGTAAGAAAAGGCTGGTTGGGACAGACGTACCATTCATGCTACGTGACGAGGACTGGGGGAGTAGCCATTTTGATTAGTAAGAGGACGAGCTTCACTGGGACAATGATGGTTACAGACCAAGGGGGAAAACGGTACGTCATGGTCAGCGGTGACCTAGATGGGTAGGCCTGGTAAATGTGTACGTGCCTAACTGGATGACACAGATTTCGTAAAAAAGACCACATAGAATCATAGAATCATCGAGTCTGCACCAGCTCTTGGAAAGAGCACCCTACCTAAGCCCACATCTCCACCCTATCCCCATAACCCAGTAACCCCACCCAACATTAAGGGCAATTTTGGACACTAAGGGCAATTTATCATGGCCAATCCGCCTAAGATGCACATCTTTGCTCTGTGGGAGGAAACGGGAGCACCCGGAGGAAACCCACGCACACACAGGGAGAACGTGCAGAATCTGCACATCAGTGACCCAAGCCGGGAATCGAACCTGGGACCCTGGAGCTGTGAAGCAATTGTGCTAACCACAATGCTACCGTGCTGCCCTAAGTCGGGGATTTCCTACCATGTAGGAAATCCCCAACATTGACATACACCAACTGATCATGGGGGGGGACTTCAACTGTGCACAGAATCCACTGATGGACCGATTGAATGCCAGATTGGGGAAAAGGACAGGCATGGCTAGGGAGCTGGGAACATTCATGGAGCAGCTGGGTGGGATGGACCCCAGGGCATTTCCTACACCCCAGTGAGAAGGGATTCTCGTTCTTTTTGCTGGTTCACAAGTGGGAAAAGGGGTGCTTCCAAGAATAGTAAGAGCGGAATACTCTGCAATAGTGATCTCCGTCCACACTCCACATTACGTGGATGTGAAGTTGGAGATGGGCCATGCCCAATGCCCTACGTGGAGCTTGGACACGGACCTATTGCCGATAAGATCTGCCAGAAAATATCACAAGGAACAGGTGATAAATAACCAGAATGGGGAAGTCTCACCTTCCACATTCTGGAAGGCATTGAAGGCGGTGATTAGGGGAGAGATCATAGCTTACAAAGCACGTAGAGATAGGGACAAAATGGTGGCCAGACAACAACTGATTGACTCCTGGAGCTTGACAGAAACTACTCCGAGGCCGCGACCGTAGAGCTTCTGGCAGAGAGGCAACCATGAGCAAAGCGGAAACGACAACCTCCTCCACTCCCAGACTTATGGACTTTGGGGGGAGAGAAGTTATAACTCCCCCGAGGCTCATGGTGATAACTGATTGATCTCCCCAAGGGGCTTGTGGAGTACGAGCCCCCCCCCCCCCCCCCCCCCCCCCCACACCGCTGAGGGGCGGAGGCCCAACAGCGGACTCGTTAATTCCCGAGATAAATACTGGCCCAGAAGAGGCCGGCATCTCAGGATGGTCCCGGCTGGGACTTGGACTGTTGTTTAGTTGCTGTATTCCTTTCTGTGAGTAGAAATAAACCATTACTGACTCATCTTTTCAGGACTCCTCATTGACTACAATAAAGACAGAGGAAGATAACACAATTTCAATCAAATAGACAACTTTAAGTCCCAGTTTCATTGCCTGAGACTGTGTATTTGAGTGTCAGTGACAGTCACTCAGGAGAGTATTGAGGAGGATGTTAATAAATTATGAGGATAGATTACATATATGGAAACATAGAAACTGTTGTAACCTGCCTGCTTACCATTGGCTGGGGACTGATGACAATCCCACAATCCTGTGGGAGTATGAGCTTCCCCAAAGAGGGGGGCGGAGAAATCATTAGCAGACTCCCTGCATAAATAGAGCTGGCCAGTTTGGAACCATCAGAGAGAGAGAGAGAGGAGTTAGCTGCAGGGGAAGTTGCTGCTGTTGTGTATATATATGTTATTGTAAATAAATGTTATTTCTTTGTATCCTGAAGACTCGTGCTGGATTCTTCGTGGCCCTCACAAAACTGGCGACAAGGGTTAAAGTGAATAGCTGTCTACGCTGCTGAAGCCACCTCCCTGGATTTTTGTTGGATACAGGTTGGAAGTTGTTTTCTATCACACCATGCCTCTGTATGGACGTTTGGATGTTTTTGATGCTGCGCTGGAAAGCTGGAACCAGTACGCTCAACGGATGTGTTACTATTTCCGGGCAAACAATATCACCGAAAACGAGCGCCAAGTGGTCATATTGCTCACCGCCTGCGGCCGGCATACGTTTGGGGTGATTAGGAGCCTTACGTACCCAGCTGCGCCGGACACCAAAACGTTTGATGAACTTGTGAACTTAGTGACACAACATTTTAACCCAACCCCATCCACAATAGTCCAACGTTACCGGTTTAATACCGCTGAGAGGACCCCAGGAGAATCCCTTGCCGACTTTCTATCCAGGCTACGGAGGATTGCGGAGTACTGTGACTATGGTGAGACCTTGTCAGAAATGTTACGTGACTGTTTGGTTTGCGGTATTAACAATGCGGCCACCCAGAGAAAGTTGTTAGCTGAGCCAACATTGACTTTTCAGCAGGCCATTCAAATAGTATTGTCCCGAGAGAGCGCAGAAAGAGGAGTGCAGGGAATGGAGGTGCATGCCTTGGGGCACAACCCCTTCCGTCCGAAAGCGTCTCCCTGCACCCTGCGGTACCTTGGGCGAGGAGACGTCCGGATCGACGCCAGTGGCCGTCGGACATTCCTCCCTGAAGGGAGCCTTCTCCAGAACCAATGGATGAGGAGCCATGTCCGTGTCAGACTTGTGGGCGCCGACCCCGTCGCGGACGCCGGTCTTGGAGGCGCCACCATCGTTCCGACCGAAACTGGGGCCAGCCCAGGGGCCGTACCTTCCATTTGGATGAACCTGCGGCGACTACTCCCGAGGACGTGGAGACGGAGGATGACTGCCTGCAGCTGTATTGTGTGGCAGCTCCCTGTGTGGCCCCCATTAAAGTGACAGTATGGGTCAATGGTCACCCGCTTGAGATGGAGTTGGACACTGGCGCAGCGGTCTCCGTGATCGCCCAGAGGACATTCGACCGCATCAAGCAGGGTATACAGACCCTTACATTAACCAACACACAGGCCAGGTTGGCCACCCATACGGGGGAACCATTGGACATTGCAGGAACTACGATGACCGCTGTTGTTTATGGACGCCAGGAGGAGCGTTTCCCACTTACCGTGGTGCGCGGCCATGGGCCCAGCCTGTTGGGTCGGGACTGGTTGCGCCATTTGCGGTAGCAGTGGCAGCTCATCCTCCAAACAGTTTCTGGAGGGTTGACTGAGGTGCTAGGACGATACCCAGATGTATTCCAGCCCGGTTTGGGGAAAATAAAAGGGGCTGTAGCCCGTATCCAAGTCGAACCAGGAGCCACGCCGCGCTATTTCCGGGCGCGCCCGGTGCCTTACGCCTTGCCTGAGAAGGTAGAAGGGGAGCTCACTCAATTGGAGACTTTGGATATTATCAGGCCTGTCCATTTCGCTGACTGGGCAGCACCAATTGTACCTGTAATGAAGCCAGATGCCACAGGTCACTTGTGCGGCGACTATAAACTTACAGTGAATATGGCTCCCTGACTCAACCCATACCCAATGCCTTGCATAGAGGACCTCTACGCAAAGCTTGCAGGCGAACTCTCGTTCACAAAATTAGATATGAGTCACGCCTACCTGCAGTTGGAGATGGACCCTGCCTCCCGGCCATATGTAACGATTAATACACTGATGTGACCATCAATTCACTTGAGACACGATAGGAAGTAAACTGTGGCTTTAATAGACTTACAACTGAGCCTGCCTGCGACCAGAAGAACTGAGGGCAGACTCACAAGGCTGCAGCACCTTATACTTCCGGTAGTGGGAGGGGCCATGGGCGGAGCCGAGAGTGGAGCCCTGTACAAGCTCCTCATCTCCCCCTGTGGGTAGAGCCGCGCAACGGCTCACAGACAGAGCCCACAAGGACACAATACTATACAGTGTGAACTCAATACTATACAGTGTGAATTACATGATGTACATTCACCACATACACACCGGGGCCTGCAAGAATATACACGTTAGCCCTTTGGAGTATCCTCTGCCTGCGCTATTTTTCACGGCGTCATAGAACATAGAACAGTACAGCACAGAACAGGCCCTTCGGCCCTCGATGTTGTGCCGAGCAATGATCACCCTACTCAAACCCACATATCCACCCTGTACCCGAGGAGGACGTGCAGACTCCGCACAGACAGTGACCCAGCCGGGAACCGAACCTGGGACCCTGGAGCTGTGAAGCATTTATGCTAACCACCATGCTACCGTGCGGCCCATATGGAGGGCATTTTGAGAGGTTTACCACATGTTGCTGTCTACTTGGATGACGTTTTGATCACAGTGATGTCGGAGCAGGAACATCTGGAAAATTTGAAGGCTGTCCTTCGACGCTTTTCGGAGGCTGGAGTTCGTTTACGTTGCACAAAGTGCGTTTTTCAGGCGAAGGAAGTAGTCTACCTGGGTTATCGGGTGAACCGTGAAGGTTTGCACCCCGTCGCAGAGAAGGTGCGCGCGATTCAACAGGCCCCCGCCCCGACTGACACGTCGCATCTTCGTTCGTTTCTCGGCCTCATAAACTATTACGGAAAGTTCCTCCCCAATCTGGTAACTACGCTGGCCCCGTTGCACTTTCTGCTAAAGAAGAATCACACCTGGGTTTGGGGTCAGCCACAAGAAACCGCTTTCCGGCAGGTAAAACAACAATTGTCATTGTCTGGGTTACTAACCCACTAAGATCCTGGAAAGCCTTTGCTCGTCACATGTGATGCATCCCCGTATGGTACTGGGGCTGTCCTGTCCCACAAGATGGAGAACGGCCGATAGCTCTCGCCTCCTGCACATTGACTGCAGCGGAAAAAAAGTACGTGCAGATCGAGAAGGAGGGCCTGGCAGTGGTCTTTGCGGTGAAACGTTTCCACCAGTACGTGTATGGCCGCCACTTCATTATCGTGACTGATCATAAGCCTCTGCTGGGACTTTTCAGAGAGGATAAGCCAATACCGCCCATTGCTTCCGCATTGATCCAGCGCTGGGCTTTGTTGCTCGCTGCATACGAGTATTCTCTGGAGCACAACCAGGAACCCAGAGAGGGAATGCCGACCCGCTGAGCTGATTGCCTTTATCGACCGGCCCCATGTCGACCCCCACGACCGGTGAGGTGGTTGCAACCCTAAATTTTATGGACACCTTGCCTGTCACAGCATCACAGATCCGTGAGTGGACCCAGGCGGAGCCAGTCCTGTCAAAGGTTCGGCACATAGTCCTGTATGGTGGGCAGCATAGACAGCTCCCAGGCGAGTTGCGGGCATTTTCCTCCAAGCTGTCAGAATTCAGCGAGGAAGACGGCATCCTCTTGTGGGGGACGTGTGTGATTGTCCCGGAAAAAGGACAGGAGCTGATACTGAGAGACTTGCACAATGGGCATCCAGGTGTGACCAAAATGAAAATGCTGGCCCGGAGTTATGTCTGGTGGCCAGGCCTCGACACCGACATTGAGAAGGTGGCCCAAAACTGCTCCATTTGCCAGGAGCATCAGAAGCTTCCGCTGGCCGCGCCCCTACATCACTGGAAATGGCCAGGGCGGCCTTGGGCGCGCTTGCATGTGGATTCCGCCGGCCCTTTGCAAGGATCCATGTTCCTGCTATTATTCGACGCCCAGTCTAAATGGCTAGAGGTGCAAAAGATGGGAGGCACAACGTCCTGCGCAACAATCGAGAAGATGCGTTTGTCTTTCAGTACGCATGGCCTCCCCGAGGTGCTGGTCACGGACAACGGCACTCCGTTCACAAGTGAGGAGTTTGTGAGGTTCATGAAGATGAATGGCATATGCCACATCCGCACTGCCCCTTACCACCCGGCTTCAAATGGGTTGGCGGAGCGCGCAGTGCAGACATTCAAACAAGGCCTCAAGAAGCAGTCTTCCGGGTCGATGGACACGAGACTGGCTCGTTATTTGTTTTCGTATAGGACCACCCCCCATGCGGTGACTGGGGTAGCCCCACAGACCTCCTAATGGGCCGGAGACTTCGCACCCGCCTTAGCATGGTTTTCCCGGACATTGGCGCAAAAGTACACCGCACAGAAGAACGGCAGGGACATGGTTTTTCTCGACATCAGCCGATTCGTCAGTTTACGCCCGGTGACCCAGTGTTCGTTCAGAATTTTGCTGGTGGTGCCCAGTGGGTCCCTGGCGTAATCGTTCACCAAATGGGCCCTATCTCTTATCAGGTGCAAGCCCAGGGGCGTCTCCAGCGCAAACATGTAGACCATGTTCGGTCCAGAAGACTATCACTTCCAAAGGTTCCCTGCCCCAGGAGCTCATTTCTACAGCCACAGAGACCAGATACAATGGAAAGTATTCCTCACAGTCTTCCTCTGGTGCCTCACTCAAAGCCTGCGCAGGTCGAGACAGAACCGCGTGGAGATAAAGACACCGAGGTGACGGAGGCAGCAGATTCTGACTCCGAGATGGAGACACAAGACACCTCAGAGGGGGAATCCTCGGGCCCACGGGCCGTGGATGGACAACCGTTGCGACGTTCATCATGGAAGCACCAGTCGCCATCTCGTTACACGCTGCCCGATCCAGCGCCTCGTGCAAATGGTGTCCGGCCTGCGGCAAAATGAGTCCGATGCCCTCCTTCGCCAGTGTCTTCGGTGGATTCTTTGGACTTTTGGCGGGAGGGATGTTATAACCTGCCTGCTTACCACTGGCTGGGGACTAATGACAATCCCACGATCCTGTGGGAGTATGAGCTTCCCCAATGAGGGGGGCGGAGAAATCATTAGCAGACTCCCTGCATAAATAGAGCTGGCCAGTTTGGAACCAGCAGAGAGAGCGAGGAGTTAGCTGTAAGGGAAGTTGCTGCTGCTGTTGTGTGTGTGTGTGTGTGTGTGTGTGTGTGTGTATGTATATATATATATATATATATATATCCTGAAGACTCGAAAAGAAACATAAAAAATAGGAGCAGGAGGAGGCCATTCAGACTTTCAGTCCTGCTATGCCATTCATTATGATCATGGCTGATTATCCAACTCAATAGCCTAATCCTGCTTTCCCCCATATCCTTTGATCTCCTATATTTATTAAATGTTAGGAGGTTATGGGGTGATTTGATTAAGTTTTCAAGAGAAGAAGAATTGATAAGGTGGATGGACAGAAACTCTTTCTTTTTGTTGAGGAATCCAGAATACGGAGCACAGTCTAAAAATTACTGCCGGGTTTGTTGTTTTGATTCCCATATCTAGTCGTGCATAAGGCAGATTTCCATCTGTTCCCATAGCAACATTTCTCCTGGACCAGTACGCTAGCCTGTCACCAGAGACTTATAGCCTGAGGAGAGCCACACCACATTGGCAGCTAACCTGCCCACCAGTCATGGGTCCTGGCAGTAGGTCTTCCATCCTCATGCTGCCTCTTTAGAGCAAATATAAATTGTATATTTCTCATCCGACACCCAAAGATTGCAGTGAGCAGCGAACAATTGCAGGCACTTGGGTTGTTAACAAGCTTAATGGCTTGTTAATTAGAGATTTCTAAGTGGCGCGCGGGCTGCCAATTTCCTTCGGTATTTTTGGGAGACTGACATGACGATGTCATATTTCAACCCAACACCATCAGCAGTGGTGGGTGGGTGTGGGTGTTGGGGGGCAGGGGGACTGATTCAGGAGGTTAAATTCTAATTCCATGCCGTTCGGAGTGAAAGGTGAAAGTACCGATTCACTGACCCACGGCATGAGCACTTCCTGGTTTGTGAATGAAGAGAGGTTTGTTATGTTGCCTATACTTAATGCTGTCTGAAATAGCCATTCACTTGCATAAATAAAAACAGAAAGTAGCGGATGGAGGCTGCTTCGTGCAGGGGCACTAGCTTAGCAGCCCTGGTCACACGCCTCTGCCGCTTCCGCCGGCGCGGTACTCCACCAGCCCGATAGTGGTGGCGGCTCTTCGGACCTGGGGCCAGCGGACGTGGCAGGTACGAGCATAGGTGTGGACCCCAATCTGCGGCAACCACCGATTTGCCCTGAGAAACATGGACGGGGGGGTATCGATTGTGGAGGAGGGCGGGGATTGTGAGGATGGGGGATCTGTTCCTGGAAGGGAGATTTCTGAGCATGAGGGCGCTGGAGGTGAAGTTTGGGCTGGCGAGAGGGAACGCCTTTAGATTTTATACGCAGACTGGTGCCGTCCTTCCCACGTCTCCCCCGAAGGGGAGGCAGGACAGGGTAGTTTCTAGGGGAGAGGTGGGAGAGGTTAGAGTCTCAGACGTCTACAAGGAGCTAATGGGAACTGAGGATACGCAGATCGAGGACCTGAAGCTTAAGTGGAAAGAGGAGCTCGGGGGGGGGGGCGGGGGGGGGGGGGGGGGGGCAGATGGAGGACGTTGTCTGGGCAGAAGCCCTGAGCAGAGTAAACACGACCGCAACATGCGGCAGACTCCGCCTGATCCAGTTTAAGGTCGTGCACCGGGCCCACATGACGGGGGGCCAGATGAGCAAATTCTTAAGGCTGGAGGACGTGTGCTAGATGCGCCAGAGGGCCGGTTAACCATGTACACGTGTTCTGGTCGTGCCCTAAACTAAGGGAGTATTGGCAGGGATTCGCAGATGTCCTGTCCCGGGTATTGAAAACTGGGGTGGTAATGGGCCTGGAGGTGGCAATCTTTGGCGTTTTGGAGGATCCGGGAGTCCAGGAAGAGAGAGAAGCCGACGTTCTGGCCTTTGCTTCCCTGGTAGCCGAGTGACGAATACTGTTAGCAGGGAAGGCAAGGGCTGAGGTATGGCTATCGGACATGGCGAGCTTTCTTGACCTAGAGAAAGTCAAGTTCGCCTTGAGAGGTTCGCTATTCGGGTTCACCCGAAGGTGGCAGCCATTTATTGACTTCTTCGCAGAGGAGAAAGCGTCAGCGGGGGGTGGGGGGGTTTCTAGGGTAGAGTAGAGTAGGGGGGACATTGAGGCAGGTACAAGACGCAACTCTTATACTTTTACCTCTCCCTTCTTTGTTTTATTCATTCATGGCATGTGGGTGTCTCTGGCTAGGCCATCATTTATTGGCCATCACTAATTTCCCCTTGAGAAGGTGAACAGAGCCGTGCTTTGCACTATGTTTAATTTGTGTCTTGACTTCTTTTTTTTTGTACTGTACATGTCACTTTTTCTATATGCCTAAAATATCTTAGTAAAATTGTTTGTTTAAAAAAAAACATAAAGTATTGGAAAAACCCAGCAGGTCTGGCAGTACCTGTGGAGAGAGAGAAGCAGAGTTAATGTTTCGAGTCCGTATGATTCTCCATGAGAACTGAGCTGCATAAACACTGGGGATAATAGGGCTAGTCAGTAAATGTGGCTCAGTCAGTACAACTGCCCTCCTGAGAATACATTTTGAAAATGAGAACAATGACAAACGAGTTCATTCGCAGCATTGATCTCATTTCATCCAATTTCCACATATTACTGGCAGAAAAGAATGGGAGGTGTCAGGCATTTGCAGGATTGACCTTGGACTTCTGGCTTTAAGGTCTTGTCCTACACATGAAAGGAGGTGATCTATCCCATTCCGCGCCAGGGAATTAATTTTCATCATTATCTCAAATAGAAATGTTTTTACTGTAAATCATCAGCCGATGTCACTGTTCCTCATCATAAAAGCGATTATATTTGAGCGCCACAATGGAAAATTAATCATGTTTCATTTCATTTTAATACATTAGGTTCTAGATCAAGGAAAATTATTTTTAACAGCCGATGCAAGATTGACGTCATTCTCTTCTCTGCTCTGGGAGACTGGCAAGGACATCCAGACAAGATAGAATTATTAACGACAGGCCTGTTGAAGGGGTAGAAAGCCAGTTCATTCAGGACGTGCTTTAAAAAAATCAAATTGTAGGAGTGGATAGCACATGACTAATCGTAGAACATTACAGCTCAGATGGAGGACACTTGGCCCAATATGCTTTTGAAACTAGCTACACTCGCCATCTACAGCGTAATGTCACCACCAAACATAGCATTTTCTGCCCTTCCATTTCAGCAATCTGAAGGAAATATTCCTGTGTGACACCTGGTGTATTTCTCAGTTACCTATAACACCCCCTCCCTTTCCCACCACAACTTTCCATACAAGCACAAGAGACGCAACTCTTATACTTTTACCTCTCCCTTCTTTGTTTTATTCATTCATGGCATGTGGGTGTCTCTGGCTAGGCCATCATTTATTGGCCATCACTAATTTCCCCTTGAGAAGGTGGTGGTGAGCCACATTTTTGAACCGTTGCAGTCCATGAGATGCAGGTCCACCCATAGTGCTGTTAAGCGAGGAATGCCAGGATCTTGACCCAGTGGCAGGACAACATGAACAAGCTTTATTAATAAGATAAGAGAACATGAAAGCAAGAAATTTGTAAAACACACTGGTTTGACCTCAACTGAAGGTTGGAGAATATTGTGCTATTCTGTAAAGACAGCTGTATGTGTCACTGGGAAAAGGTTGACAGGGGCAATTTGTGTGGGACAGTTGAGAGATAAAAGGGATAATGATGCTACGTACACACATTGTAAGGAGAAGCTATGGTGAAGTGGTTTTATAAGTAAATAGATTAGGTTTAGAAATTGGCATTAGGAGATAGATAGGGAGCGGAATTCTCCCATCGGGAGACAAACAGCTGATGCCGGAGTGAAACCCGGAATGTTTCACTCCGGGGTCGGAGGCCGCTCCTCGCCCCCTATTCTCCCCCCCCCTCCCCCCCCCACCCCGGGGCTAGGAGTGGCGGCACGTGAATCTCGGGCGCCGGGCCTTGACATTTGCATCAAAGCGGCGCGCCGGGAAGGACGTGGCCGGCGGCACCTAAGTGACGTCAGCCGCGCATGTGCAGGTTGGCTGGCGTCAACCCCCGCATGCGCGGTTGCCGTCTTCCCCTCCGCTGCCCCGCAAGACATGGCAGCTTGATCTTGCGGGGCGGCGGAGGGAAAAGAGTGCGTCTTTTAGAGACGCCGGCCCGACGATCGGTGGGCACCGATCGCGGGCCAGACATTTCCTGAGCACGCCCGTGGTGCTCGATCCTCCCTCCGCACCCCCCCCCCCCCCCCCCCCCCCCCCCCACAGGCCCCATACACAGAGGTCACACGCTGTTCATGCCGGCAGCTACCAGGTGTGGTTGGCACCGGCGTGAACCGGTCGGGTTGGCAGGCCGTTCGGCCCATCCGGGCCGGAGAATCGCCGGTCGCCGTGAGAAACAGCGAGCGGCGATTCTCCGAGCGCCTGTCAAAAAACGCAACACGCCATTTTGGGGGGGGGGGGGGGGTGGGAGAATCGTGGGGGGTGCCAGGGCGGCGTGGCGTTATTCGCCCGGCCCTCCCGCGATTCTCCCACCCGCCATGGGGTGCGGAGAATCGCGCCCAGGGAATTAGCTTCAAAGGAGAATAAGGGACTTTTACACCCTACAAAGATTTCATAAGTAATCTAGGGAATATTATTAAATTTTATTTGACCTGAAAGTAGAGGCAATAGAAAAAGATGAAATATTTTTATATTTTCAAAACATTGTGTTCAAAGAGGACAATGAAATTGAAGATGAAAGGAAAAAAGGAGCGGAAAGGTTGCACAGTGCTGCCTCACAACTCCAGGGACACGGGTTCAATTCTGACCTCGGGTCTCTGTGAAGTTTGCACTTTCTCTCCATGTCTGCCTGGGTTTCTTCCTGGTGCACCGGCTTCCTCCCACAGTCCACAGTTAGTGGATTGGCTATGCTAAATTGCCCCTTAGTGTCCAGAAGGTTAGGTGGGGTTACTAGTTTACAGGGACGCTTGGGTTAAGTAGGTTGTCTTTTCCAAGGGGTGGTGCAGACTCGATGGGCCGAAAGGTCTCCTTCTGCACTGTACATTCTATGATTCTATAAATGACGTTGAGCTGAATTGTGCTGCCTGTGTGGGTGAGATGTCCAAAAACAAGCTCTGTGCTGAGAGGTGTGAAATCTGAAGCAGCCATCCAGAAACCAGGGGCGGGATTCTCCGAGTCTCCGGGTCGGAGAATCGCTGGGGGCCGGCGTCAATCCCGCCTCCGCCGTGTCCTGAATTCTCCGGCACCGGAGTTTCGGCATCACTCCGCGCCGGTCGGCAGGCCCCCCCCCGGCGATTCTCCAGCCCACGATGGGCCGAAGTCCCGCCGCTGTCAAGCCTCTCCCACCGGCGTGGATCAAACCACCTACCTTACTGGCGGGAGCAGGCGGTGCAGCCGGGCTCCGGGGTCCTGGGAGGGGCCGTTGGACGATCAGGCACCGGGGGGGGGGGGGTGCCCCCACGTAGCCTGGCCCGCGATCGGGGCCCACCGTTTGGCAGGCGGGCCTGTGCCGTGGGGGAACTCTTTTCCTTCAGCCTTCGCCATGGTCTTCACCATGGCGGAGAGGGAAGTGACCCCCTCCCCAGCGCATGCGCGGGGATACGTCAGCAGCCACTGACGTTCCGGCGCATGCGCGGACTTCCACCAGCCGGCGAAGTCCCTTCGGCCCCGGCTGGCATTGCGCCAAAGGCCGTCCACACCAGTCGGCGGAGTGCCAACCACTCCGGCGCGGGCCCAACCCCTCAATGTTAGGGCTTAGCCCCTAAAGGTGCGGAGACTGGTGCGCACCTAGGCCGGATTCTCCCCTACCCGGCGGGGTGGGTGGTCCCAGCGTGATGGAGTGGCGTGAACCACTTCAGCCCCCAAAGGTGCGGAGTGGTTCACGCCACTCCATCATGCCGGGACCCCCCACCCCACCGGGTAGGGGAGAATCCGGCCCAGGTGCGATTCAGTGACTGTATTCACCCCGCATGGATCCCGGTGCACTGGCTGAATAGTGAGTGAGGGTAAAAATCAAGATTTGCACTGGGACGAACCATTGTGCAATTCACCCGGCCTGCTCTCGATGGCGAGTTCCGGATCTCACCCAAAAACGCCAAGAATATCATTAAACCTAATTTGCATTCATTTCAATACCATTAACGAGATTGAAGTCGAATGCAGCAGCCTCCTGGGAGTTACCCGACTCATCGGCGAGAAGTCACTCCATTTATTTTATATTCTTATTTGTGTTATTAGTTGCTCATAAAGTAGAGTAGACAAACGTCTGTTGTTGTTCTCTTAATTACATTGTGTCCAAATCATAAAGAACCCGTGAAGTAATCTAAGACATTCACACAGTCCTGTTACGTGTTTGTGGGCAACTATAACATGGAGGAATCTCTCCTCCATAACTTTGCACCCAAATCACGGATTTACAGGGGGCATGGCGTCATTGTCAGTTCTCGGTGCGTGACCTTCTCTCTGCCAATGCCTCTGGCCGAAAATCTCCATCGTTCATATTTCAAGGCCGGTTGCATCCGGCCTTTTTTTTTAACTTTGAAGCTTTATTTCCAATATCTGATTGTTCCAAGGATATGAGTTTTACTGCTGAAAATTAAACACTTTCAATTGAACACGCTGATCCTTACATTTACACACAAACGTTGATTTGAATATATTCCCATTTCTTTAGAAATTTAAACAAGTACAGAAAAAAGTGCAATCTTGTTTTTACTTTCAAACTATGAGTCTGCACTGGCTCTTTGAAAGAACACCCTACTTAAACCACGCCTCCACCCTATCCCCGTAACCCAGCAATCCTACCAAACCTTTTTGGACACTAAGGGCAATTTAGCATGGCCAATCCACCTAACCTGCACATCTTTGGACTGCACCGCACAGACAGTGACCCAAGCTTGGAATCGAACCTGGAACCCTGGAGCTGTTAAACAACTGTGCTACCGTGCTGCCCGCGTTACTGGTTCCACTGCATTGCACCATCCAAACATCCAAGTCATCTCCTTTTCCATTCTCACCAAAAGCACTGACTTCCTGGTTTTCAGAGTCGGGACACAAAGTGATGACTGTCGGTTTCTTTCAGTGTTGACATGTGTCAGCCGTATTGACTGGCCTCGTTTGTTCAATACTCCTCGCTGACAAACCTGGCCTGTCGGTGACCAGCACACAGCCCAGCCTCACGCTGACCCTCCCACTCAAACGCAACCATTCGAGGACTGCCCGCGGCCGGCATTCTTAAAAGCCGGTCGCGGCAGTTGGGACTTCTTCCCACGATCGGGAACTCCACATCCGATCACTGCAACCCTTCCAACACCTGCTCGCCAGCCACCCGTGGGTCACGTCACTGAGTTTGAAAAATCCTGGTGTAATAAGGCACCCAGGTTTTGTTGCACATTCCACTCTCTCAACCTATAGCCATTCAGATAATAATATACCTTCCTGGTTTTGCTACCAAAGTGGGTAACCTCACATTATATTGCATCTGTCATGCATTTTCCCAGTCACTCAACTTGTCAAAGTCAAACTGAAGCATCTCTGCACCTTCTTCACAGCTCACCCTCCTACCCAGATTTGCGTCATCTGCAAATTTGGAGATATTACATTTAGTTCCCTCATCTAAATCATTAATATATTGTGAATAGCTGGGGTCCTATCATTGATCCCTACAGTACCCCACTAGTCACTGACTACCATCTGGATAAAGACCCGTTTATTCCTATTCTTTGTTTGCTGTCGGAAATAACGCCGGCTGCAAGCGGCCTACAAAATGGCCGTAGAACGTGTTTTAAAAAATGCAGCCACACTGCGCATGTGTGCCATATCATCGGTGCGCATGCGCAAAACTATGCGCATGCGTGCCCGATCACCGGTGCGCATGTGCATATTTTTGCGCATGCGCACCGATGATATGGCACACATGCGCAGTGCGGCCGTTTCTTTTTAAACGGTCGTAGCTATTTTTTACATGTTCAGGGGAGGTTTTATTCATTTTATTTTATTCATTTATTTTATTAATTTAATTTTTTTCATTTATTTTATTCATTTTATTTCTTTTTTACAAGTTCGGGGGAGGATTATTTGATAACATTTTATAGGAAAAATTCAGAACTTTGGACAGATGGAGACTCCATACTTTCCGACACAGGAAGGCTTCACCTTCATCCAACAGGTTCCATTGGAGGAGCGTGTACGAGGGCCAAAGGGACCCAAAACCATATCCTCCATTTTTGTCAGCAGCAAACAAGGTAAGAGAAAATGGTGGGTCGCTCAGCTCAGCCGTTGTAGGCCACAAAGGTTGGCTGTTATTGGTCGCAAAGGTCGGATGGTGTGGACCGCAAAGGTCGGCCGGCGTGGGTCACAAATGTCGGCTGGCGCGGGTCGCGAATGTCGGCCGGGTTGGGTCCTGAAGGTTGGCCGGTTGGTAAAAATGGATCCCCGGAAAAAAAATTTGAATAGCACGTGGCACTGGTAGTAACCCTGAAATCATTACCATTGAGTTCCTACTTTTGTCCTAACTACCTATACTCTGCTTTTAGGACCTCAACCCTTTTTTTTACCTATGTCGTTTGTACCAAAGTGTACCATGACCACTGGTTGTTCACCCTCCCCCCTCCAGAATGTCCTGTAGCTGCTCTGAGACATCCTTGATCCTAGCACCAGAGAGCAACATACCATCTTGGAGTCTCATTTGCAACAGAAATGCCTACCTATTTCACATATAACTACTGCATTCCGACACTTTTTATTCCGTGTACTGCAGAGCCATAAGATCATAAAATGTAGAAGCACAAGTATGCCATTCGGCCCATTTAGTCTTCTCTGCCATTCAATGAGACCATGGATGATCTGCTATAATCATCAACTCCACTTTCCTGGCTTACCACCATAGCCATCGATTCCCTTACTGAATAAAAATCTGTCTATCTCATCCTTGAATGTACTTAACAACTCAGCCCCTACAGCTCTGTGCAGTAAACAATTCCATTGGTTCACTGCCCTCTGAGAGAAGAAATTCCTCTTCATCTCTGTTTTAAATGGGCGACCCCTTATTCTGAGATTATGCCCTCTGGTCCTAGACTCTCCCACAAGGGGAAACAACCTCTCGGCATCTACCCTATCAAGCCCCCTGAGAACCCTATATGTCTCAATAAGGTCACCTTACATTCTTCTAAACTCCACTGAGAACTGGCCCAACCTACTCAACCTCTCCTCATAAGAAAATACCTGGGATCAACCTCGTAAACCTTGACTGCCTCCAATGCCAGTGTATCTTTCTTTAGATTAGGGGCCCAAAACTGTTCACAGTATCCCAGTTGTGATCTAACTTGTGCTTTATATAGTTAAAGGCCAACATTTCATTTGTCTTCCCAATTATTTGCTGAACTTACATGCAAATGTTTTGTGTTTTAAGCACAAGGACCTCCAAATCCCTTTGGGCTACAGTTTTCTACAGGGGCAGCACAGTGGTTAGCACTGCTGCCTTACAGCACCAGGGACCCGGGTTCGAATTTGCCCATGGGTGACTGTGTCTGTGTGGAGTTTGTACATTCTCCCCGTGAATGCGGGTTTCCGCCAGGTGCTCCGATTTCCTCCCACAGTCCAAAGATGTGTGGATTAGGTGGATTGGCCATGATAAATTGCCACTTTGTGCAGATCAGGTGGGGTTACAGGGATAGGGCGGGAGAGTGGACCAGGTGGGCTGTTCTTCCAGAGGGTCGGTGCAGACTTGATGGGGCAAATGGCTTCTTTCTGCACTCTAGGGATTCTATGGAATATTCAGCTCCTTTATTCTTCCCACCAAAGTTCATAACATCGCATTTTCCGACATTATATTCCACCTGCAAAGTTTTAGCCCATTCACCTAAACTATATCTATATCCCTCTGTGGACTCTTTGTGTCATCCTCACCACTTACCTTCCCACTTATTTCTGTGTTATCCACAAACTTGGCAATAGTGCATTCACTTCCCTCATCCAAATTGTTAATGTATATTGTAAATAATTACCCCGGATCCCTGTCACACTCCACTAGTTAGAGGTTGCTATCTTGAAAATTTCCCTCTTATCACAACTCTGTCTTCTATCAATTAGCCAATCCTCTATCCATGCTAAAATACTAAACCATGGATTTAACTAGCCTTTTGCGTGGTATCTTATCAAACACTTTTTGAAAATCATTTACTGGTTCCCCTACATCTATCCTACTCAAAACCACATCAAAGAATTCTAATAAATTTGTCAGACATGATGTCCACTTCATGAATCTCCGCCAATTCTGCTTAATTACATTATGTATTTCTAAATGCTCCACTGTTACACCCTTTGTAATTTTATATGATTCCCATATAGAGCATGAGAAGCACACCACAGCTTTGAGATCTCCTGCTATGACATACCCCTTTAAATCAAACCTTTTACAAGACACTTAAAATTAAATAATATCAATTATTCTAGGGTTCTTCTTTCCTGGTCCTTTTCACAAAGTGGAACTCCGACTACACCTTACAAAGGCGAGAATGAGTCGATTTGTTTTGAACGGTTGGATGATAGTTGCGATCGGCGTGTGGGGGACCCTGCACGTCGTGTGCACATGTTCTGGTTGTGCTCAAAGCTGGTGGACTTCTAGAGGTCCTTTTTTGAGACTATGTCGGCAACCCTGAACATTGGGTTCAAGCCTTGCCCATTGGTGGCAGTTTTGGGGGTTTTGGTTGTGTCAGAACTCTGGATGTGGGCAGGGGCAGACGTCTTGGCCTTTGCCTCACTGGTGGCAAGGAGGCGGATCCTCATGGCCTGGAGGTCAATTGCAACGCCAAGTGCGTTGGCGTGGCTGGGTGACTTGATGGAGTTTTTACATCTCGAGAAGGTTAAGTTTACAGTGAGAAGGTCAGTGGAAGGATTTTATCACAGCTGGCGGCTGTTTATATTGTACTTTAAAGATCGGTCACTGTAAGCCGTTTTGGGGGGAACAGAGTGGTTGGAGGGAACGTAGTAATGAAGTTTTACTTTTCTAAGGAAAGAGGATTGGTAGGAGAGGGGACTCTTACTGTTTAATTGTTTTTCTGTGTTTTTGTACTAAAATTGTTAAAAAGCATTAATAAAAATATATTTTTTAAAAAGTATGTTCAAGGCTGAGATATAGAGATTTTTAATCAGTAAGGGAATCAAAGGTTCTGGGGATAAGGCAGGAAAGAGGAGTTGAGGATCACATTAAATATGTCATGATCTCATTGAATGGCTGAGCAGAGTCGATGGACCGAATGGCCTACTTCTGCTCCTACGCCACATGGCCTAATTGTACCCTTTATTTTATGCTCCACTCATTGTTCTTCTGACCAAAATGTATTTCACACTTCTCTATACGTGTATGCCGATTCCCCCAGCCTGTATATATCCTCTTGAAGTCTATCATTATCCTCCTCATAATTCACATTACTTCCAAGTCTTGGATCATCTTCAAATTTTCAATTTGTGCCCTGTACAGTCAGCTCTACGTTATTCATATGAATCTAGAGAACAAATGCCCACTCTACATATTTTCCACAAACCAGATGTAACATTTTCTGCAATTCATGTTTTATTAGGCTTCAATTAAGTAATTACACTGTTGTTTAGTGAGATTCCAGCTATACGAAAGGCTAATGGTTCAAAATACCACATGGTTCAAAGTAAAATGACTACAAATATTTTTCACTTAAAAAGCATTGATGACTGGGGACTCATCAACATTTCCCAATACACCTGGGACTGGGATAAAGTCCCACAACACTGAGGTGGGCCCTTTAAGCAGCATGTTCCCGCCCCTGACAACCCCGTGGCTGCCTCCAAACTTGGTCCCGGTCCGACTGCAGCCACTCCCCCTACCCCGGTATGCAAATTCCATCCTCCCGAGGTGCGCGGACTGGGACGCTAATGTTTCCGACTACTGCTACCTGCCTCGAGGATGAAAATCCAATCTATTAACTCGTTTTCTCTCTCCACACATGCTGTCATATGTGCTGCATATTTCCAGCATTTTTCTGTTTTTATAAGCACGTCATAGATTTCATAGAATTTACAGTGCAGAAGGAGGCCATTTGACCCATTGAGTCTGCACCGGCTCTTGGAAAGAGCACCCTACCCAACCCCACACCTCTATCCTATCCCCATAACCCAACACGAAGGGCAATTTTAGACACTAAGGGGCAATTTAGCATGGCCAATCCATCTAATGTGCACATCTTTGGACTGCGGGAGGAAATCGGAGCACCCGGAAGAAACCCACGCACACACGGGGAGAACGTGCAGACTCCGCACAGACAGTGACCCAAACCGGGAATCGAACCTGGGACCCTGGAGCTGTGAAGCAATTGTGCTAACCAATATGCTACCGTGCTGCTCTGGGTTTCCCACGGAATTTACACCAATAGATCAGGGAACATCTGTATAATTATCTACCCTATAATTTATAATGTACAATTATGCTATAAAGGTGGAGTTTATTTGAAGACTTTAAATCTAATTGTTATTAAGTCAACACAGCCTCAGGTCAGACAGAGTTAAATTGTAGAGTCATCAGAAATTAGAAAACGTTTATAAATTCCAGGTTCACTACCAACTTTCATGTTTGCCATTAGAAGCACCAGCATTATTTTCTCTCCAAGGTTGTTTACCTCTGCAACAAATGTTTAAAATGTGTTGAAAGGAAGTATTTTAGTTGCATACTTGTAGAAGTATAGGTAGATAGAACATAGAACATAGAACGATACAGCGCAGTACAGGCCCTTCGGCCCACGATGTTGCACCGACATGGGAAGTCAAAAACTAAAGGCCATCTAACCTACACTATGCCATTATCATCCATATGCTTATCCAATAAACTTTTAAATGCCCTCAATGTTGGCGAGTTCACTACTGTTGCAGGTAGGGCATTCCACGGCCTCACCACTCTTTGCGTAAAAAACCTACCTCTGACCTCTGTCCTATATCTATTACCCCTCAATTTATGGCTATGTCCCCTCGTGCTAGCCACCTCCATCCGCGGGAGAAGGCTCTCACTGTCCACCCTATCTAACCCTCTGATCATTTTGTATGCCTCTATTAAGTCACCTCTTAACCTTCTTCTCTCTAACGAAAACAACCTCAAGTCCATCAGCCTTTCCTCATAAGATTTTCCCTCCATACCAGGCAACATCCTGGTAAATCTCCTCTGCACCCGTTCCAAAGCTTCCACGTCCTTCCTATAATGAGGCGACCAGAACTGTACGCAATACTCCAAATGCGGCCGTACCAGAGTTTTGTACAGCTGCAACATGACCTCATGGCTCCGGAACTCAATCCCTCTACCAATAAAGGCCAACACACCATAGGCCTTCTTCACAACCCTATCAACCTGGGTGGCAACTTTCAGGGATCTATGTACATGGACACCGAGATCCCTCTGCTCATCCACACTACCAAGAATTTTACCATTAGCCAAATAGTCCGCATTCCTGTTATTCTTTCCAAAGTGAATCACCTCACACTTCTCTACATTAAACTCCATTTGCCACCTCTCAGCCCAGCTCTGCAGCTTATCTATGTCCCTCTGTAACCTGCAACATCCTTCCGCACTGTCTACAACTCCACCGACTTTAGTGTCATCTGCAAATTTACTCACCCAACCTTCTGTGCCCTCCTCTAGGTCATTTATAAAAATGACAAACAGCAACGGCCCCAGAACAGATCCTTGTGGTACGCCACTCGTAACTGAACTCCATTCTGAACATTTGCCATCAACCACCACCCTCTGTCTTCTTTCAACTAGCCAATTTCTGATCCACATCTCTAAATCACCCTCAATCCCCAGCCTCCGTATTTTCTGCAATAGCCGACCGTGGGGAACCTTATCAAACGCTTTACTGAAATCCATATACACCACATCAACTGCTCTACCCTCGTCTACCTGTTCAGTCACCTTCTCAAAGAACTCGATAAGGTTTGTGAGGCATGACCTACCCTTCACAAAACCATGCTGACTATCCCTAATCATATTATTCCTATCTAGATGATTATAAATCGTATCTCTTATAATCCTCTCCAAGACTTTACCCACAACAGACGTGAGGCTCACCGGCCTATAGTTACCGGGGTTATCTCTACTCCCCTTCTTGAACAAAGGTACCACATTTGCTACCCTCCAGTCCTCTGGCACTATTCCTGTAGCCAATGATGACATAAAAATCAAAGCCAAAGGCTCAGCAATCTCTTCCCTGGGTTAGATCACTAGGTTTTTCCTAGGATAAATCCCATCAGGCCCCGGGGACTTATCTATTTTCACCTTCAAGATGTTCAAGTTAGATTGGTTTACGATTCAAGACATATATTCAACTTCACCTCACCTGATGAAGGAACAGCGCTCCGAAAGTTTGTGATTTCAAATAAACCTGTTGGACTTAACCTGGTGTTGTGAGACCTCTTAATATATTCGACTATTCACAATATTTTCAATCAGCACATTTTCAATAAATAATTCATGAAAAATTTAATCAGTCAACACAGCTAAGGTACAATGACAATAGTTTTCTCTTTTTTAAATAGATTGAGTGCTATTCAAATGATACTAATATGATTGAAATCTTAAAATTAATTTCTTAGAATCAACTTCACTCACATGGCATATTTTTGAATCAAAATGAATTGGTTTTCGTGCATCAGTTACTATGTAGGAAAAGTTGGCATTACTTTTTTTTAAAAGGTATTTTATTCCAAAAACATGTAACAACAGCAAAATATATAATACACACACCAAACAATCGCGGTCCTCAGTTTGTACAAGCTTTCCCCTTTTATCCCCTCCCCTTCCTCCCTCCCCCCCCCCCCAAATGAATAATTCTTCAAATAGCGTCATGAACAACTTCCACCCCAACTCGAAGCACTCCGCTGACCCCCTTAACTCAAACTTAATCTTCTCCAACTGGAGAAAGTTGTACAAATCCCCCAGCCAAACCACCACGTCCGAAGATGTATCTGACCTCCAATTTAATAAGATCCTTTGCCGGGCACAACATTGGCCCCCTTCTCCTCCATCGCTACCATAGGGTCTGGCTTGAACTCCACCCCCTCTATCTTAGATAGCGTCCCAAACACCACTGCCCAGTATCTCTCCAGCTTCTCGCAGCCCCAGAACACATGCGCATCAGTGGCCGGCCCCCGCCCAAACTTCCCGTACCCATCAGCCACCCCCTGGAAGAACCCACTCGCCCGAGTCATATGTACCCGATGCACCACATTGAAGTGAATAAGGCTCATTCTCCCGCAGGAGGAGGTTGAGTTCACCCGCCACCTCGCCTTGCACCACAGCTCCCAACCTATTTTCCTCCCCAATCCCTCCTCCCATTTACTCTTGATCCATATATATCTCCAATCCTGCTCTCCCCCAACTCATCCGGGAGCAGCAATTGCTCCAACAGTGTGTACTCTGGCAGCTAGGGAAACACCTCCTATCCTTCCACGCAAAGTTCTGCACCTGCATGTATTCTTATGCAAAAATGAAGAAGGACAATGGTCAAAAGATATAAAATAGAAAATGAAATAATTTAAATGAAATGTAATCAAGTGCAGCAGAATTCAAGATATTGCATTTGAATCTTCATTCTCATTTTCAACAAAGCCTCCTCTATATCAGAATCCTGCAAATTGAGTTGGCTCGTTGTTAGTGACTGCGGTATCATGAAGTGTGTGTATACTGTCAATTCCTGAACATTATTTACAGTAAAGATTAAATTCTAATGCTGTTAGCGTGAACAGCAGTAAGTCCTTTCATAATTCCTTGCTCAGCAGCTTTTGTTTTGTGTTACTTGTTCCACCTAAAACTGTAGCTTCATCTGGGTGCTGTTCAAGGAAGAGCATGTGCGTTCTCCCAATGCGCTGTCCAAATGTATCCCTCAATCAAAGCGCAACAACTAACCTGACCTTTGCTGAATGTGGGAGCTACTGATCTCAGTCTAGATGATATTCAATGACTGAGGATCCAAGTGTTCTCTGGGCTGGAGAATTCCAAAAATTCACAACCCTCTAGTTGAAAGAATATTTCCTCATCTCAGTCCTAAATGGTTGACTCCTTAGCCTGAGATTATGACCCCAGCCAGGGAAATAATTGTTCTGCCATTTAACCATCTCCTGTTCTCCAGCCAACTACTTTACAACTCATCCATCTTTTGTTCTGTGTTTCTCCCCATAGCCTTGCCCCTATTGATAAGTTCTTTATCTTTTCTCACAAAGGCCTGAACTTTTAAGCATTAACTTTTTGTTTCTCTCCACGGATGATGCCTAACCTGAATGTTTACTGCAATGTCTGTTTGTATTTCAGGTTTTCAAAATCTGCAGAATCTTTTTAAAGTTCAACATAACATGTTAGCAAATTGGCCTGAGGATATGTCTCGCTCTGTTTTCTTTGGCAAGAGGACAATTGAAGTTTTTGTTTATGCTGAAGCAAGGACTTTTCAAATCATTGTTTCACAAAGGTTATTACCCACAAACTCAATTAGCAATTGCTTTGAATGATTTGTATAGATTTGAGACCTCCATCAAGAAGCAATTTTCCATGCTGAAAGTGCCTTTGCTAGATTCTTTCTTGGCTGCTGGGACTGTGGCTTGGCCTTAGGTCCAGAGTCTGGGACATGTCTGCAAAGACATCCTCTTTGACTAAATATGTCATGTGTGCTCGGAAGGAACCTGTGGTGAATGTAACTCCGTAATTCATCCTGTATTGTATATACATGAGACCATGCATTTGTAAGCGCAGTTGCGTTGCCCGACCACTAGGGGGAGTAGCGCTGGGAATGCTTAGGAGTTTGTACAGGGCTCCACCCTTGGCTCCGCCCACGACTCCTCCCCCTGGACTGCTGTATAAATACCAATGCTCAGAGCCAGTCGTTCAGTTCATCGAGAGTTCAACACTGAACAGGCTGGCTCTGTTGTAAGTAGATTAAAACCACTGTTCATATCTTAAAGCACGTGTCTAGTGAATTGATGGTTCCATCAATTTAATCTACTTAAGAAACAGTCAGGATCAATCATGGAATCAGCCCTCAAGCCTGAGCGACTGGAACTCGACCCGCAGGATGCAGAGGCAAAAGAAATTTTTTCTCATTGGCTGCAGTGTTTTAAAGCCTACCTGGCGGAAGCAAGCACAGCCGAAACAACGGAGGAGCAGAAAATGAGCCTACTGCATGCGAGGGTGAGCCACAGAATCTCTACTCAACTAAACTGTGCCGGTACGTATACTGAAACCCTAGCACTACTCGACAAAATGTATGTGAGGCCTGTTAATTAAGTATATGCACGACACGAGTTCACTACTCGCCACCAGCGGCCTACGGAATCGCTCTCAGAATTCCTGAGAGAGCTTAAAACTTTATCTAGTGACTGTACTTACCAGGCGGTTACCGCGGCAGAACATAGAGAACTTGCTGTACGTGATGCCTTTGTTGCGGGCCTTAGGTCAAATTACGTGCGCCAGCGACTGCTGGAAAAGGGGGCCCTAAATCTTGAAGCGACTGTTGAACTTGCTACCACTATGGAGGTCTCCTTCCGCAGCCTCACCTCATTCCCCGCGGACCCTGCGACCCCGTCATGGGCCCCCGACCAGCGACTCCCCCAGGCTTGCACCGTGCGGCCGCCCAGCCACAATGCTGCCCCAGCCTGCCACTTTTGCGGCCAGAATCAGCACTTGCGGCAGCACTGCCCGGCCCGCAACGCGACCTGCAGCAGCTGGGGGCAAAAAGGACACTATGCCAGAGTGTGTCTGGCGAAGAAAGCCCCAGCCTCTAACCCTCCCATGGCTCAAAGCACTCGTTCCCTGAATTCACAGGCCCGCAGGCCCCGAAATGCTGCAGCCTGTATGCCGACTCCGCCCCCACCCGACATGTGCGACTCATGGGGGCGGCCATCTTGGCAATCCTCCTTCACGCGGCCGGCCATGTGCGACTCATGGGGGCAGCCATCTTGGCAATTCTCCTCCATGCGGCCGGCCATGTGCGACTCATGGGGGTGGCCATCTTGGGATCCATCCCCTTCAAACTCTGAAACTCACCTCAACGACTACGAACTCAGAGGGCCGTCATCATGGGGCCACTCCAGCACAGCTGATCGAGCCGCCGACTACCCGCAACTCAGCGCAGTCACCCTGGACCAATCGCGCCCGAAGCATCTGCGAAACTCGATGACAGATGTCCAGATCAACCGGTACAGCACGCCATGCATTTTCGATTCCGGGAGTACGGAGAACTTCATACACCCAGAGCTGGTAAGACGCTGTTCGCTCCCCGTTTGCCCTGTGCGGCAAACTATCTCTCTCGCTTCAGGCTCCCAATCTGTCCAGATCCAGGGGCGCACCGCCGCGACACTCACAATCCGAGGCGCTAGCTATGCAAAATTTTAACTCTATGTCTTGCCCGACCTCTGCGCGCCACTCTTATTAGGCCTAGATTTTCAATGTAACCTTAAGAGCCTCACCCTCAGCTTCGGCGGGCCCCTGCTCCCACTCACTATCTGCAGCCTAGCCACGCTGCGAATCTCCCCCCCCTCCTCTCTTCGCCAATCTCACACAGGACTGTAGAACCGTAGCCATTTGCAGCAGGCGGTACAGCCTGCAGGATAGGGTGTTCAT
Organism: Scyliorhinus canicula; assembly: GCF_902713615.1. Lineage (NCBI taxonomy): Eukaryota > Metazoa > Chordata > Chondrichthyes > Carcharhiniformes > Scyliorhinidae > Scyliorhinus > Scyliorhinus canicula. The sequence continues at coordinate 48,430,548 of NC_052165.1, read as the reverse complement.
CAGATCGGAGGTCCAAAGGCTTCTCAGTGAGGGGATCATAGAGGCCAGCAACAGTCCCTGGAGAGCTCAGGTGGTGGTCGTGAAGACCGGGGAAAAATTCCGTATGGTTGTCGACTATAGTCAGACCATAAATAGATTTACACTCCTTGACGCGTATCCCCTCCCCAGGATTGCAGACATGGTAAACCAGATCACCCAGTATCGGCTCTTTTCCACGGTGGATCTGAAGTCTGCATACCACCAGCTCCCAATCCGCCTGGAGGACCGGCACTACACGGCATTCGAGGCCGATGGCCGCCTCTTCCATTTCCTCCGGGTCCCCTTCGGCGTCACTAATGGGGTCTCAATGTTCCAACGAGCAATGGACCGAATGGTGGACCAGTACGGGCTGCGGGCCACGTTTCCGTATTGGACCATGTCACCATCTGCGGCTATGACCAGCAGGACCACGGCGCCAACCTCTACCGTTTTCTCCAGACAGCTCAGAAATTAAACCTCACTTATAACAAGGAGAAATACGTTTTCCGCAAACCAGACTAGCCATCCTCGGCTATGTCGTGGAAAACGGAGTCCTGAGCCCAGACCCGGACCGTATGCTCTTAGAACTCCCCCTCCCTCATTGTCCCAAGGCCCTCAAATGGTGCTTTGGTTTCTTTTCCTACTACGCCCAGTGGGTCCCTCAATATGCGGACAAAGCCCGTCCACTCTTTAAGGCCACACTATTTCCCCTGTCAGCTGAGGCGCGCCAGGCCTTCAACTGCATCAAGGAGGACATCGCCAAGGCGGCCATGTGGGCGGTGGATGAATCCACCCCATTTCAGGTTGAGAGCGACGCCTCAGAGGTAGCTCTAGCAGCCACCTTAAATCAGGCAGGAAGGCCTGTTGCATTCTTCTCCCGAATCCTCTCCGCTTCGGAACTCCGACACTCGGCAGTCGAAAAGAAGCACAAGCCATTGTGGAGGCTATTCGTCACTGGAGGCACTACCTCGCAGGTAGGAGGTTCACCCTCATCACCGACCAACGATCGGTTGCCTTTATGTTTGACAACTCGCAAAGGGGCAAAATTAAAAACGATAAAATCCTGCAGTGGAGGATCGAACTCTCCACCTATAGCTACAATATTAAGTATCGACCGGGGAAGCTCAGCGAGCCCCCAGATGCCCTATCCCGCGGGACATGCGCCAGCGTGCAGACCGACCGCCTGAAAGTCATCCACTACGACCTCTGCCACCCGGGGGTCACCCGACTCACCCACTACATCAAAGCCCAAAATCTGCCGTTCTCCACTTAGGAGGTAAAAGCCGTCACCAGAGACTGCCCGATCTGTGCGGAGTGCAAACTGCACTTCTATAGACCAGACAGGGCCCACCTGGTCAAGGCTTCTAGGCCCTTTGAACGCCTCGCGATCGATTTCAAAGGGCCACTCCCCTCAACTAACAGGAACGTTTACTTCTTAAACGTCATAGATGAGTTCTTCCGCTTCCCATTTGCTATCCCGTGCTCCGATATGACCTCCCACACAGTCATTAGGGCTCTGCATAGTATCTTCACCCTGTTTGGTTTCCCCAGCTACATGCACAGCGACCGGGGTTTGTCCTTCTTGAGCGACGAGCTGCGTCAGTACCTGCTTGACAGGGACATCACCTCGAGCAGGACTACCAGCTACAACCCCAGGGGGAACGGGCAGGTGGAGAGGGAGAATGTTACGGTCTGGAAGACCGTCCTACTGACCCTCCAGTCCAGGAATCTCCAAGTCTCCCATTGGCAGGAAGTCCTCCCAGACGCGCGCCACGCTATTAGGTCCCTCTTATGCACAGTGACCAATCAGACCCCTCACGAGAGGTTCTTCATTTTTTCCAGGGGCACTACCATGGGGGTCTCACTCCCAGCATGGCTGAAGACACCGGGCCCTGTACTCCTGAGGAAGCACGTCAGGATGCACAAAACCGACCCCCTTGTTGAGAAGGTGCGTCTGCTTCACTCCAACCACCAGTACGCCTTCGTCGAGTTCCCCGACGGCCGTCAGGACACCGTATCCCTCCGGGGCCTTGCACCCGCCGGATCCAGCATACCCTCTATCACTACAGATGCACCCCTCACCCTACGACCCATCCTGCCACCCCCTCAGGCTCCCGAGCCCACTAGCTCGCTGCATCAGTTCCGCGCAACCCAGCGGCCCCCTCGCGCTCCCGAGCCCACTGAGCCCACTAGCTCGCCCCACCTGTTCCGCGCGCCCGCACCGGCTAACCCCCAGTGCCCTCAGTCCCCAGTCGTACCAGACGGGTATGGAGCTCGGACGAGATCTTCCCTGGAGTCCGCCATCGTACCCCAGCCCACAACACCCGTCCAGCCACCGCAAGAGGCTGCAACCCCGGTGCTCCGCAGATCAGTGGACAGTCCGACCACCGGACAGACTCAATTTATGAACCACCAACCCCGCCGGACTTGATTTTTTTGTAGGGGGTGAATGTGGTGAATGTATCTCCGTAATTCACACTGTATCGTATATACATGAGACCATGCATTTGTAAGCGCAGTTGCATTGCCCGGCCCTAGGGGGAGTAGCGCTGGGAATGCTTAGGAGTTTGTACAGGGCTCCGCCCACGACTCCTCCCCCTGGACTGCTGTATAAATACCAATGCTCAGAGCCAGTCGTTCAGTTCATCAAGAGTTCAACGTGGAACAGGCTGGCTCTGTTGTAAGTAGATTAAAACCACTGTTCATATCTTAAAGCACGTGTCTAGTGAATTGATGGTTCCATCAGAACCGGTAATTTTGGACCTCTGGTTCTCAAATCTCTCCTCCACTGGTGATTTTCTGATGTAGATTGATTACTCTGATTGGTCAGTAACTCCAGTATCATTATATCATGTGGCTATCAGAATGGTGGAAAGTGATGGAGATGGATCCTGACCTTTTCCTTCTCTAGAAATTCCTGTGTTCTTTTCCCCTTCACTGGCATTTATCTCCCAGTGAAAGTATTAGGTTTTACAGGGGAACACTGGAGCAGGTGGAGGCCATTAGAGCACATGATGTGGGGCTAATATTCTGGCACAGATTAAAAATTAGTTAATGAACAGAAAACGGAGAGTAGGGATAAACGGGTAATTCTAAGGTTGTCAGGCTGTGATTAGTGGAGTACTGCAGGAATCAATACTTGGGGCCCCAGCTATTCACAATATACATCAATAATTTGCATGTGGGGATCAAATTTAATATTTCCAAATTTGCAGGTTTTTATTTTTTTAAATTCAAATTTTCACAAAAAAGAAAACAATACCAGAAAATTCTAAGAACAAAAAAAAACAGAACCCCCCCGCTGTAAATACAAAAGAGAAACTATAAATTAACGCCCGTCTGGTTGCCATCTCCTGAAAAACACCTGCACTGACCCCTTAGGGCAAATTTCACCCTCTCTAATTTAATAAATCCCGCCATATCATTGACCCAGGCCTCCACGCTTGGGGGCCTCGCATCCTTCCACTGAAGAAGAGTCCTCCGCCGGGCTACTAGGGACGCAAAGGCCAGAACACCGGCCTCTTTCGCCTCCTGCACTCCCGGCTCCACTGCAACCCCAAATATTGTGAGTCCCCAGCCTGGATTGACCCTGGATCCTACCACCCTCGATACCGTACTTGCTACCCCCTTCCAAAATTCCCCCAGCGCTGGGCATGCCCAGAACATGTGGACATGGTTTGCTGGGCTCCCTGAGCACCTAATACACCTGTCCTCGGTCCCAAAAAACCGGCTCATCCTTGTCCCGGTCATATGAGCCCAATGCAGCTCCTTAAACTGTATGAGGCTAAGCCTCACACATGAAGAGGAGGAGTTCACCCTTTCTAAGGCATCCGCCCACGTCCCCTCCTCAATCTCCTCACCCAGCTACTCCTCCCATTTATCTTTCAGCTCCTCCACCGAGGCCTCGTCTACCTCCTGCATCACCTGGTACACTTCCGAGATCCTCCCCTCTCCAACCCCCACCCCCGAGAGCACCCTGTCCTGGACCCCACGTGGCGGCAGCAGGGGGAACCCCGCCACCTGCCGCCTGACAAACGCCCTTACCTGCATGTACCGAAAGGTGTTCCCCGGGGGGAGCCTGAACTTCCCTTCCAGCTCACCCAGGCTCGCAAACTTCCCGTCTATGAACAGGCCCCCCAGCCTCCTGACACCTGCCCTGTGCCAACTCAGGAACCCGTCATCAATTCTCCCCGGAACAAACCGGTGGTTCCCTCGTATCAGGGACCCCATCGAGGCCCCCACTTACCCCCTGTGCCGCCTCCATTGCCCCCAAATCTTGAGGGTAGCTGCCACCACCGGGCTCGTGGTATACCTCGTCGGAGGGAGCGCAGCGGCGCCGTTGCAAGCGCTTTCAGGCTCGTGCCCACACAGGATGCCATCTCCATCATTTTCCATGCCGCCCCCTCCCCGTCCATTACCCACTTACGCACCATCGCAACGGCAGCACCCCCCCCCCCTCCCCATCCCTGCCCCGCTCCAAGAACACCCGTCTTACCCTTGGAGTCCCGTGTGCCCACACAAACCCCGTAATGCTCCTGTTAACCCGCCTGAAAAAGGCTTTCGGATAAGGATGGGGAGACACTGGAACAGGAACAGAAACCTCGGGGACTGACTGCACCCTACCCGCCAAAGACAGCAGCAGCATGTCCCACCTCTTAAACTCCTCCTCCATTTGCTCCACCAGCCTTGTGAGGTTTAGCTTATGCAAGGCCCCCCAGCTCCTGGCCACCTGAACCCCCAAGTACCTGAAGCTCCTCTCCGCCCTTTTCAGTGGGAGCCTCCCAATCCCTCCCTCCTGGTCCCCTGGGTGTACCACAAACAGTTCGCTTTTCCCAAAGTTAAGCTTATACCCTGAGAAATCCCCAAATTCCCGGAGAATCCCCATCACCACCGGCATTCCCCCCAACGGGTCCGCCACATACAACAATAGGTCATCCGAATAGAGTGACACTCGGTGCTCCTTCCCACCCTGGACCAGCCCCCTCCAATCCCCAAGTTTGCAGGTTTAACGAAACTTGTGGTATTATGAGTTGTGAGGAGGAAGCAAAGTGTCTTCAAGGGGATTTGAACAGACTGAGTGAATGGACAAGAATCTAGCAGATAGAATATAATGTGGATAAATGTGGGGTTCTCCACTTTGGTCGGTGGAATGGAGTTCCGGTGCATTTCTTAAATGTTGAGAGATTGGGAAGTGTTGCTAGCCAAAGGGACCTGGGTGCTCTTGGTCATGAGTCACTGAAAGCTAACATGCAGCTGCAGCAAGCATTTAGAATGGCAAATGCTACAGTGGCCTTTATTGCAAGAGGATTTGAGTACATGACTAAAGATGTCTTGCTTCAATTGTCTAGAACCTTGATTAGACTGCAGGTGGAGGACTATTTCCAGTTTTGGTCTCCTTATCGAAGGAAGGACATACTTGTACATAGGTGCGAAGTGGAGGTTCACCAGATTGATTCCTGGGATGGTGGGACTGTCCTATGATGAGAGATTGAGGAGGCTGGCACTGTATTCTCTAGAGTTTAAATGAATGAGAGGTGATCTGCTTGAAACTTACAAAATTCTTACAGGGCGTGACAGGGTAGATGCAGATGCAAGGGCGGAGAGGAGCTTCAGGTACTTGGGGGTTCAGGTAGCTGGAGGGTCTAGAACCAGGGGACACAGGCTCAGATTAAGGGACAGCCCATTTAGGACCAAGGTGACGAGGTGTGTCTTCACTCAGAGGGTTGTGAATCTTTGGAATTCTCTACCAGAGTCTATGAAGCTCAATCATTGCGCATGTTGAAGACTGAGATTGATAGATTTCTAGATACATCAAGGGGTATGGAAACAATAAGAACAATGACATCAAGGTAAATGATCAGCCATAATCTGTTGAATTGCCTAGCAGGTTTAAGGGGCTGAATGGTCTACCTCCTCCTATTTCCTACATAATTCCTTGAATCCACCATGCAATGAGAATATGGTTCCTCTGTACCTATCTCCATTTAGTGACTTTGATTCTATAATCTGTTAATATCCTTGACTAGCAAAAATGTATTGATATCAGATCAATAATTTATTAATTATTAATGAAGCTATTATCACCAGATTCCTGCAGCAACAGCCTTCCCAGCTAACCATTCTCTTATTTGGGCCCGGGCCACAAGGCCGTAGGGATGCACAGTCCTGTTGTGCTGGCATGAAACTGTGCGAGAGTGCTGCAGGGCCCAGTGTGACCTTCCTGACCCTGTTGGCTTCATGAGGAACAAACAATTTTGATTTTGTTGGTAGGGGCATCCAGGGGTGGCTTTGATGTATCTTTCAGATTAGCAAACAGACTGTCCTCACCATTTTAATAACTTTGTATTTGGTACCAGTCTGCAGCCTCCTCCTTGGACAAACAGTTGAGGGAAGTGGTGGACTGGGAGACCATGCTGCAAATCAGTTATGTCAACAAAGTGGGATCCCCAGAATGTTAGGGCCCTAATATCCGAAGAATATTAATGAACAAAATTTCTCGATGGTCCAGTTAAATTCTCTCGAGAATGAAGATTAAGAGATGACCACTTGCTTGGATGAGTAGGGATCCCTAACATGCATAAATCCCCCTAAATCCAGGACTACAGCAACTTAATTGCAGTGTTACTGTCAGCCTAATTGTGACAATAAAAGATTATTTTTTAAAAAGTGAGTTTTGTCTTGTCCAAACCCTTGACCAGGCCATGTACTAAACCCATATTTCTTGCCTTGCAGGAACATCAACCGAAGTGCCTGGTCCATCTACCAGCAATGCCATACCGCCTAACCTTAATAGCACCTCAGAGGAGATATCAGCAGGACACGACTGAAGCGTCACAGCTATCTCACACATCATCTACCATCGCAGATACACACACACACTCACCACTTAGCATGAAAGCTTCAGGGCGGTTATCTGGCGAACACAACACAGCTTCTGATGCACATCAGGTGGAGACAGGAATGTTCCAGGGATTGACAGTTGGAGGTTTGCTGGATCCGGGGACTCAGCTGTGTCCCAGCCTCTGGACACGTTCATCCCTCAGCTGCTGGAGGTGCAAAGGTAAATCCAAGAATTCCAGGAGGGGTTGTCAGTGACATTCCTGTGACTGCAAGGCAGAATGCAGGAGTCCCAAAGCATTCTGTTGCAGGAGGTGTTGCCGGCGATACCTATTTCATAGGTATGAGGGGAGTGCTGACTAAGTTTAATTGAATGAATAGACTAACAGTCGTGGTGATAAACAGTGGAAGACATAGAACATAGAACAGTACAGCACAGAACAGGCCCTTCGGCCCTCGATGTTGTGCCGAGCAATGATCACCCTACAAGCCAACGTATCCATCCTATTCCAGTAACCCAACAACCCCCCCATTAACCTTATTTTTTTAGGACACTAAGGGCAATTTAGCATGGCCAATCCACCTAAGACATTTTTCAAAACTTAAAAAGTTCAACAAAAATACATTCCAATGAAAAATAAAAATTCAGTCAGAAAAATACATCCATGGTTCCTTCTTCCTTAACTGAGGAAGTTAAGGATAGTATTAGATTAAAAGAAGAGGCTTATAGTATTGTAAAAAATTGTAGGCAATCTGAGAGTACGGCGTGTTTTAGAAACCAGTGTTACAATCACAGTTGATGTTACTACTGGACAGGAAAGTACCAGAAAGGAACACTGGCTCAAAAGACCGTTAACTTCTACTGTTTTTAGAAAACGTGGATGAAGAGAGTCACAGGATGGCCGATTAGCTATTACCAATAGAAAAATAATAGGGCAGCATGGTGGCGCAGTGGTTAGAACTGCTGCCTCACGCCGCCAAGGTCCCAGGTTCGCTCCCGGCTCTGGGTCACTGTCCGCGTGGAGTTTGCACGTTCTCCCTGTGTTTGCATGGGTTTTGCCCCCATAACCCAAATATGTACAGGATAGGTGGATTGCCCAGGCTGAATTACCCCTTAATTGGGAAAAAATGAATTGGGTATTCTAAGTTTATAATAAATAAAAACAATAGAAAAAATTATTAAACACGAAAGGTTTGACTATAATACAATATTTCTTTGCCACCCCTATACCTTCATAAATTATTAAACACAAAAGATTTGACTATAATACAATATTTCTTCGCCACCCCTACATCTTCATAAATGTATGCAGATTTTGCGAATAAAATAGGTCACAAAATAAATATATATTTTTTTAAATTTAGAGTACCCTATTCTTTTTTTCAATTAAGGGGCAATATAGCCAATTGATCTACGTTGCACATTGTTTTGCGTTGTGGGGGTGGGACCCACACAGGCACATCACAAAATATACCTTATGTTGTAATGTCCTCAGTCAATACACAATCCCTGTAAACTAACAGGCCAACTTTGGTCAGACACACTCCGCTCGGAAACCAAGTTGTAAATGCTACCCTCTCGAACTTCAATACATTTCTCCTAAAATCCCCCCTTCCAGATGATTACACTGTGCACCAGCTGGCTTCCACATGAGTGTTTCGAAAACTCCACTCTCGAAAAGACATGCCTTAGAATCTTCTTTTAAAACATTCCAACTCTCCTTTCAGTATTCCTTATTTGTGAATTGACACGTGCACTCAAGTTTTCACACAATCTCTCAGGTGTGCAGCATAGAACACTCCTGCTTTACAGGAAGCTCAAAGGTCACCAGCCTTAGGATTGTTTCAGATATCTGGCTTTTCTCCAGCCAACATCACCAGGTCTGCACTTTTCAACTCTGTCTTTAATTTCAATGGACAGTAACTTCTTCAAATTCCAGTTCCCTTTTGATCATTTGACTTCAATTTTCGTGAAAACTCTCTTTTCATCCCCGTTTTTAGAACTAGCTGTTCTTTAGTTTCTGACACTCATTTTCTTGCCCACTACTCCAATGTTCCGCTTCTTCTCCTGGCAGAGCTGTGAGGGTTGTCTTCTCTCTCACCACCTAGCTCCAACTGCCTTGGGTCCAGTTAAAACTTAGCTCAAAAGTATTTCCTAACCTAAAGGTGGCACCTGGTTGCTAAGCAACAGCTCAGCCTGTCTTTACATTTGTTTATTTTTCACACCATAGACTCTCTTAAGCACAATGCAGGCACAGTTTGAAATTAATCTAAAACTCCCATATATGCAGATACCTTTGTTTAACATGACCGAACCAGAATTATACCATTTTGTACACAATACAATATTATTGTATTGATATACAACCAATATATTGATTTCAATATATAGATTTAATAAAATGTATCCCTTATTTTGGACACTGAACAGAACAAACATACTTAAAACTATCTCTGCATCCTAAGAGCAGCAAAAGGGCTCACCAAATAGTTGATAAAAAACAAAAATATAGAATTTAAGAGTGTAACCAGTGTAAGAGAGAAACTCACGGAAATTAAATCGCACAAATTCCCAGGACATGGTAACCCTACATCCTAGAGTTCTAAAAGAAGTAGCTACAGAGAAAGTGGGTGTGCTTGCTATGGTTTCCCAAAGTTTCTTAGATTCTGGAACAGTTCCAGCAGATTGGAATTTGGGAAATGTAACACTGCTACTGTGTTAGGTATTTCTAAATGCTCTGCTAGTACATCCTTTATGATGGACTCTAACAGAACTGAGGTAGCGGCATAGTGGTATTGTCTTTGCGACTGTAATCCCGAGACCCTGCCTTATGGTCTGGATACCCAGGTTCAAATCCTATCATGGCAGGTGGGGAAATTTGAATTCAATGAAAATATGGAAACCATTATCGATTGTGGTGAAAATCCATCTGGTTCACTAATGTTCTGTTGGGAAGGAAATCGGATGTCCTTACCTGGTTTGACCTACATGTCCAGGTCCACAGCAATGTGGTTGACTCTTAAATGTCCAAGGGGAAATAAATGCTGGCCCATTGACTCCCAAAAATAAATTTCTTCTCCATTCGTCATCCCCACCCTCCCCTCAGACACCCCCAGCCAAAATGTTTCTTTGTGAAAGTGTAATTCTGCCTGAGTACTGCAGCACAGTATGTCCTTGTGGACAGTGGTGGAAGCACCAGGGGCAGAAGAACCTTGTGTTCCTCAGCTCCAGCCACAGTACCGGTCAGTGTCTGAAAATGGATGTCTGTAGCATAGTGGTGTCCTTGTGAACATCATTAGCAAAGAACAGGAGCAGACCACTCCCTAAAGCCCCGGCAATGTTCATTGCAGCAAGAGTGAAGCAGCGCTATGAAAGTTGGGCTTCACCCTGAAGTCACAAATGACTTGTACACAGCATTTATTTTCAAACAGGTTTCAGGCCAACTTAATTTCCCGCTGGTGTGAAGCAAGATTGGAAGGCATGAGGAGATCGCGACGAGTTGCTGATTTATTGAGCATTCATAAGATTTAAATGATTCACCCCATTAGGCAGCGGGGTGACCAACTCACCATTAACCCAACATCGGTGGAATTGTAAACTGTTTTTATGCTAGCAGGTTTCTGACATTTTGCTTGCTGCTAGATTCTCCGTTCCTACCCACCACCAAACCCACCATGGGCAGGATAGGAAAACTCCACTCCAAGTGATTCTTTTTTGGATTGAGAGTGTTTTGGGCCCAGGTCCATTTATCAACATTTTCAGGTTTAAAGCATATGATTGCAAAGTCCTTACATACACTGTGTGGACATAACGTAATGTAATGTGTAACAATGGCTCCATCCTGTACATGTGTGGCTCCCATGATTGGCGGAATAGCTGATTGGCGATTTGTAAAGAGGGCAAGAGCCAGATTGGACCATGTGGCAGGGTTATTTAAGTTAAAGTCATTCTTTGCAGTGTAACTGAATTGATAGTTTGAAATCAGTAGAGTCTTGTAAATATGTTAAATTGCACTGAATAAAAATGATATTGAAGCAAACAATATTGGAGTGATTCAAATCAATAATTCAATGGATTGTGAATCAAAAAATCTGATTTAAACAAAGCAGTAAATGCAGGTGAAAGTTTACCTCACAGAAGTTTTCAATAACTGGAGTTCATTTGAATTTTCCACTTGACGCATTCCATCCCTAATGAATGGTGCATAGAAACTGTGGCATGTGCAAGTATTTATGCTCCGCACAAGCTTAAATCCTTCTTCACCCAACTCCATCAGCACATCCTTCTATTCCTTCCTGCTTGTCCAACTTCCCCTTAAATGTACTGATCCTGCTGACCTCAATCCCTGTGGGAGCGAGTTTCACATTCTCACCACTACAGAAATGAATCCCAGTACTTTCTTTGCTGTCTTTAAAGAAAAAGGATTTCATTTATATAGCGTTTTTCATAGTTACCAGACATCTAGAGCTTTGCCGTCCATGAAGTGTAGTCACTTCCTGGTAGTGTAGGAATACCAGGAAGACCAAAACTACATTGGAGATTTTAACCCTCTCCCCATTCTCTCTGTCAATCATTTCTTTTTAAAAACAAAACAAATTTAGAGTACCCAATTATTTTGTTTCCAGTTAATGGGCAATTTAGCGTGGCCAATCCGCCTACCCTGCACACCTTTGGGTTTTGGGGGCGAAACCCACGCAAACACGGGGAGAATATGCAAACTCCACACGGACAGTGACCCAGAGCCGGGATCGAACCTGGGACCTCGGCTCAGTGAGGCAGCAATGCTAAACACTGCGCCATCGAGCTGCCCCCCCCCCCGCCCCCGTTAATCATTTCTACTCATTTTATTCTGCGTCAGCTTGACTTTTTAAAGTTATCAGTTAATGTTGATACTTCCACATTAGTGGTGCGAATAGAAGGCAATGTTTTCATTCAGCTCCATAGGGAATAAAGCAATGCTTGCTTAATTATTTCTCAGTTTTGTAGAAATCTATCAATACAGCATGAACAATCTTATAGTCCGAATAGCCCCACGTAACGAGAAAGATCTTATTGTAAGAAAAATAGCAATTCGGAGACAGTGCTAAAATTAAACAATGTTAAACTTTGTACGGGGGCGGCATGTGGCACAGTGGTTAGCACTGGGACTGCAGCGCTGAGGACCAGGTTCGAATCCCGGCCCTGGGTCACTGTCCATGTGGCATTTGCACATTCTCCCCATGTCTGCATGGGTTTCGCCCCCACAATCAAAGATGTGCAGGTTAGGTGGATTGGCCACATTAAATTATCCCTTAATTGGAAAAAAATAAAATAAATGGGTACTCTAAATTTAAAATAAAACTTTGTACGGTGTCATATTTATGGATTATTTAGATGCCTTAATGAATAGATCTTGTGAATTGCATATTTAAAATGAACCCTTTATTGGTAGTCTTTAACCATTTACAAATCAAAGTTATGGTTATGCATGGTGCTGCCCCATGCAGGTAGGCTGCTTACTTACAGAAGTTCACTCTAGATTGTTCGCTCAGAGTCGCTTACCATGTGACTCTATACATCATGCCATGGACAGTGAGATTCTCCTGTCCCATGCTAACCCTTGCTCTGCCAAGAATCTTTACATGATAGTCGCATGCAGGCTACATCATAACACACAGTATGCCACATAATCAGACTGATCAATGCCAGGTGCTGTATGTGTTAATACATGTTTAGTTAATGTGAAGTCAGTACAGACAGATGGTCCCTAGATGGCAACACTAACAGGAGCTACATAAGGAGTTTCCCACTCTTTCTTTAGTTAGTGGTGTGTAGGACAGCTGTGGTGAAGACGTGACCAGATCAGAGTGTAGCATATTATCATAATTGTTAGTTTAATCTAATGTTGCTTATTTGTTTTACTAGTCAAAGTATTAAACTGAAAGAACTCACAAGTACATTATTTTATTACTCAATAAATAATTTGTCATCATCCGGAAGACTTCGACTATTATCATCAGAACTCAATACAACTCGGCAAGACAAATGAGTAATATTTATATTACAATTCAGTAATGTAACAGGTGCCTTAACTTACACCGATGCATACACATTAGTAGTTCCTCAGCTTCAGTTTTGAGAAGTGCTTTTGCAGTGCCAGTTTGAGGCAGTTTCTGTTAACAACCAAAGCCCTGTAATTCAGTACATACAGGTCAATGCTGCATCAGGTCCCTATGAAGGACCCTGTACTAGTTGTTGCAGACACCTTTGCTGCTTCAAAGACTAACTCCTACACTGATAAGCCTCACACACATGCAGTCACAGGCATTATCCCTTGCCAAGGAGGGAAGCTTTAAATAACAAATCAATCATAAATCTAAAATAATTTCCCACTGCTCCAAGTAAAATAGGATTCTTTTAATTCCATAATTGGACATGCTCAGCTTATTAACAAATAGAACACAATGACAGGAAAAAGATTTTGATTGATGTCCTAGCAATGATTCTGAATCTGGGATGTGCAGATGGCTGATGTTCCAGAGAAATGCTCTAATGGGCTTACGAGTGGATCCTCTGGGTAATGTGTCAGTTAAGTGAGCTGTGGCCAGGGACATGTTCTACTCTCCCACCCCACCCCCGCCCCTGTCCTCTTTAACCTTCTACTCTCCAGTTACTCTCCTGATGCTCTCTTTGTGCTCTTGCCAAGAGTACACAGACTCTGCAGTGAGAAGAAAACACTGCTATCTCACAGTGTGTCCTCAAAGGCAATTTACAATACTCTACATGACTTCCGGTGGCGGCTATGAGGGAGTAAGTCGCACATTTGGTGGCTCCCGCTTGGGTCGGACTTTTGGACCTTTTCCCCCAATTTTTTTACCGGACTTGATTTGGAAAATCGATGATAGAAGCAATTGTGTACTGGATTCCCACATCAATACATGGAGAGGCGGACTAGAAAGTGCTCGGACAGGCAGAAACAGACGGAAAGAGAAGGCTTGGGCTAAAGCTGCAACGGGAGAAAGCATGGCGGATGACCGGAGCTCCGGCTTGTTGACCCAGCCGCCAACGGAGCAGCTGATGCAAGTTATCCAGGAGGGCTTCGCCAAGCAGAAGTAGGACTGCTTGGACCCGATCAAAGAGTCAATTGTGCGGCTGGAGCTTATATTGGATGCCTAAGATCGGGCGATCCAGAAAATGGAGAAGGCGCTGGCTGAGCAGGAGGAACATCAAACTGCGGTGGAGTTGGAGGTGGGGATGCTGAGAGACCAGCAGAAAAGGCTCCTGGAAAAGTTGGAGGACCTAGAGAATAGGTCCTGTCGGCAGAACTTGAGAATCGTTGGGCTCCCGGAGGGGTCTGAAGGAGCGGACGCCGGGGCATACCTAGTAGCCATGTCCGAGAAGCTGCTGGGGAGGGGACATTCTCCCGCCGCTAGGAGGTGGACAGGGCTCACAGAGCACTCGCGAGGAAGCCGCGAATGGGAGACACCCCCCCCCCCCCCCCCCCCCCCCGGAGGGCAATGGTGGTGGGATTCCACAGGAATTTGGATAAGTAGCATATTTTACAGTGGGCCATGCAGATACAGAGCTGTAAATGGGAGTACAGTATCTACCAGGACCTGAGTGCGGAGGTGGCCAGGAGAAGAGCGGGGTTCAACCAGATAAGGTCGACACTTTTTAAGAAAAAGGTGAAGTTTGGACTGCTGTATCCGGCCCATCTGTGGGTCACGTACGAGGAGTAACATTTCTATTTCGAGTTGCCTGTGGAAGCGCTGGACTTCACGAAAAGGAAAGGGCTGGGGCGGACTAAGAACTTTGAACTTTGCTGCAACGTTCATGTTTTAAAAGTTCTAATTTTTTGTTCAGTGGACGTTATTTGTAATGCCTTCTGTATTAATTTGGGGCCAGTTGCAGAGCTGAGTGAGTTAAAGTTTACATTTGCACTGTTGGGGGATGGAGGTGTGTTTGTTAGATTCTGGATCTTTTCTTTGTTTAGCGTTTTTTTTTTGTCGGGCAATTGTGTTGGGATTGTCTTTCATTTGAATATGTGCGTATGAGCGGGGGTGGGGGGGAATAGGTGGGAGAATGTCTGGCGCCAGGGGTGGGGGCCACCATGCTAGCTGGGCGGGCTAGCTCACGGAAGTGCAGTGGGGGGTGAGCAGATGTTAGGCTTATCGAAGGGGTTGATTTACTTTGTGCTGTTACTAAGGGGGGGGGGGGGGATGAGGGGGAGAAATGTTCCGCTGATGAGGGAGGGACTTTTGCTGAGGGACAGAGAGGAGGTCGTGGGCAGAGGCTTCCTGGGGGCAGGCCGGTAGAGGCGTAGAGTGTGGGCTGGAGACTGGCCCTAGAAAGGGGATGGCTGATCGGCGAAGGGGGCGCGATGAGCCCCCCAACTAGGCTGATCACCTGGAATGTACGAGGGCTAAATGGGCCGGTCAAAAGGGCACGCTGGTTTGAGAGGACTGAAGGCGGATGTGTTAATGCTACAGGAGATGCACCTTAGATTAGATTAAGGAAGCGATGGGTCGGACAGGTTTTTCACTGGGGACTGGACTCGAAGACCAGAAGGGTCGTGATCCTGATCAACAAGCGAGTGGTGTTTGCGGCAGGAAGAATAGTTTCGGATGTGGGAGGCTGGTACATTATGGCCAGTGGGAAATTGGAGGGGGTGCAGGTGGTACTAGTAAATGTATATGCACCAAATTGGGACGATGTGGAGTTTATAAAGAGGATGCTGGGGAAGATACCAGACCTGGATTCGCCTACGTTGGTCATGGGAGGGGTCTTCAACACAGTTACCAACCCCGGCTTGGACGGGTCAAGCTCAAAAACGGGCAGGGTGCCAGCAATGGCAAAGGAACTAAAAGGGTTCATGGAGCAGATGGGGGGAGGGGGTGGACCCATGGAGATTTGGGCAGCCGAGGGTGAAGGGGTTCTTCGACTCTCACGTGCATAAAGTGTGCTGCCGGATTGATTTTTTCATTTTGAGCAGGGCTCTACTGACAGGGATGGTGGACATGGGGTACACGGCGATCGCAATATCAGACTATGCCCCGCACTGGGCTGACCTACAGGTTAGTAAAGACAGTGGGCAGCCTGGTGGCGCAGAAGGATAGCCGTGCTGCCACACGGCGCCGAGGTCCCAGGTTCGATCCCAGCTCTGGGTCACCGTCCGTGTGGAGTTTGCATATTCCGTGTTTGCGTGGGTTTCACCCCCACAAGCCAAAGATGTGCAGGGTAGGTGGATTGGCCACACTGAATTGCCCCTTAATTGGAAAAAAATGAATTGGGTACTCAAAAATTATTTTTAAAAAGTTTAGTAAAGACGGTAATCAGCACCCGCACTGGAGGTTAGACGCGAGGCTTTTAGCGGACAAAGAGGTGTGTGGGCGGCTGAGGAAATGTATTTAGAACTACCTGGAAGTCAACGACATGGGGGAAGTTTCAGCAGCGGTGGTCTGGAAGTCATTGAAGACAGTGGTTAGAGGGGAGCTGATGCCCACAGGCAGACAGGGCAGAGACAGATCGACTGATAAAGGAGATACTGCAGGTTGACAGGAGGTATGTGGAGACCCCAGAGGCAGGGCTTTTAAGAGAATGGCGGAGGCTACAGGCAGAGTTCGGCTTGTTAACCACAGGGAGGGCGGTAGAGCAGCTGAGAAAGGCGAAGGGGGCGATCTATGAGCATGGAGAGAAGGCCAGCAGAATGCTTGCACAGCAGCTTAGAAAGAGGGAGGCAGCCAGGGAGATAGGGAAAGTAAAGGATGGGGACGGGAGCCTGGTTGGGGACTCAGCAGGGCTGAATAAGTCGTTTAAGGAGTTTTATAGTCGGCTGTATGGGTCGGAACCCCCAACTGGGCCAGAGGGGATGAGGCAGTTCCTCGGGGGGGGGGGGGGGGGGGGGGGGGGGCTGAATTTCCCTAAGGTGGACGGAGAGTTGGTAGAAGAGCTGGGGGCCCCGATCAGGATGGAAGGGATAGTGGAGGGTCTTGAAGACTATGCAGCCGGGTAAAGCCCCAGGGCCGGACTGGTACCCAGTGGAGTTCTATAAAAGGTTATCTGGGATATTGGGGCCTCTGTTGATGAGGACATTCAAAGAGGCAAGGGAGCATGGGGTGCTTCCCCCGACGATGTCACAGGCTACGATTTCACTGATCCTGAAGCGGGACAAGGACCCGGAGCTGTGTGGGTCCTACAGGCTGATATCGCTATTGAATGTCGACGTCAAACTGCTGGCCAAAAGCTTGTCCTCTAGGATTGAGGACTGTGTGTCAGACTTTATTGCAGAGGACCAGACAGGGTTTGTTAAGGGAAGGCAGTTGGTGGCCAATGTAAGAAGGCTGTTAAATGTGATCATGATGCCCCCAGAAGGTAGGGAGGTGGAAGTAGTGGTCGCAATGGATGCAGAGAAGGCTTTAGATGGAGTAGAATGGGAGCATCTGTGGGAGGTACTGGGACGGTTCCGGAATTGGGCAGGGCTTTATTGTCTGGGTCAGGTTGCTGCATCAGACTCCTATGGTGAGGGTAGAGACGAATAGGACAACATCAGACGATTTTAGGCTGCACGGGGGACGAGACAGGGATGTCTCCTCTCCCCACTGCTGTTCGCGTTAGCCATCGAGCCGCTGGCAATTGCACTGAGGGCTTCAAGGGGTTGGTGCAAAGGGGCACAAGAGTCTAGCTCTATGCAGATGACCCAGCAGAGGGAATGGAAGAAATCATGAGGATTTTGGGGGAATTTGGCTGGTTTTCAGGGTATAAACTAAATATGGGGAAAAGTGAGATGTTGCGGTCCAGGCAAGGGGACAGGAGAGGCGACTGGGGGAACTTCCATTTAGAGTAGTGGGGGAAGCATTCGGTACCTAAGCATCCAAGTGGTGTGGGAATGGGACAACTAAATCTGGCCCGACTAGTAGACCAAATGAAAGACCGTTTTCGGAGGTGGGACGCGCTCCCATCGTCATTAGCTGGAGGGTCCAGACGGTGAAGATGATGGTCCTCCCCAGATTCCTGTTTGTGTTTCAGTGTCTCCCCATCTTTATTCCGCGGTCCTTTTTTAAACGGGTCAACAAAGTGATGACTGGCTTTGTATGGGCGGGCAAGACCCTGCGAGTAAAAAAGGGGGATGCTTGAATGGAACTGGGGGGGGGGGGGGGGGGGGGGCGGGCTGGCGCTGCCAAACTTCAGTAATTACTACTGGGCGGCAAACATAGCCATGATCAGGAAGTGGGTGGTGGGGGGTTGGCACAGGAGCGTATGGAGGCGGCTTCATGCAAGGGCACTGATAACGGCGCCTCTGCCATTCCTGCCGGCACGGTACTCCACCAGCCCCGTGGTAGTGGCAGCCGAGAGAGCCTGGGGCTGTGGAGGAGACATGTGGGAGCGGAGGGAGCATCGATCTGGTCTCCAATCTATAATAATCACTGGTTTGCCCCAGGAAGATGTTTTGGAGATGGCAGAGAGCAGGGATTGAGAGGATGGGAGATGTGTTTATAGAGGGACGCTTTCCTAGCCTGAGGGAGCTGGAGGAGAAATTTTGATTGGGGAGGGGAAACAAGTTTAGGTTCCTGTAGGTGCGGGACTTCCTCCGAAACCTTCCTACGAAGGTTTCAACCTTCCCGCTCCTACCACCAAGGGGGATACAGGACAGGGTAGTTTCCAGAGTGCGGGTGGGAGAAGGGAAGGTCTCCGACATCTACAGGGAACTCATGGGGTCAGAGGGGACGCAAGCGGAGGAGCTGAACCGCAAGTGGGAAGAGGAGTTGGGTAGAGAGATAGAGGATGGTCTATGGGCTGATGCGCTGAGTAGAGTCAACACGTCCACATCACGTGCCAGGCTCAGCCTGATACAGTTTCAGGTTGTTCACCGGGCTCACATGACAGTGGCCCGGATGAGCATGTTCTTTGGTGTAGAAGATTGGTGTGCAAGGTGTGCGGGAGGGCCAGCGAACCATGTCCACATGTTCTGGACATGCCCAAAGGGGATTCTGGCAGGAGTTTGCAGATGTCATGTCCATGGTGCTGAAAATAAAGGTGGCACCGAGTCCAGAGGTGGCAATTTTTGGGGTGTCGGATGATCCTGGAGGAGAAAGAGGCAGACATTCTGGCCTTTGCTTATCTGGTAGCCCGGAGACAGATATTATTAGCTAGGAGGGACTCAAAGCCCCTGAAGTCAGAGACTTGGCTATCGCACATGGCTAGCTTTCTCTGTTTGGAGAAAATCAAGTTCGCCTTGAGGGTCACTGTTAGGGTTCACCTGGAGGTGGCAACCGTTCGTCGACTTTACGGAAAATTAATCGTCAGCAGAAGGTTGGGGGGGGGGGGGGGATTGATTAGCTAAGTCTAGTGTAAGGGGGTTAATACAGGTGGGACCTGTAAAGGAGGAAGACGGCTTTTGCACCATAAATTCATGTACATTGTTCATTTTGTTGTTGTTGTAAAACCAAAAATACCTCAATAAAACATTTATTAAAAAGAAATAAAACACTCTACACGCAGAACCTTCATAGTCGGAGTATTATATAGTGTTAGAATTTAGATGGTGGGGATGATGTGTCTGTGTTTGCTAATCCATTTGAAACACAGAGGCTGACCAAGGGGGGAGCAAAGACAGAAAAATTCTCCTCATCTGTTTGTGTTCTTAGCAGGTTTTATAGCACTGTAATTCAGTGAGTTCCTTCCACTTCATTTGATACATCTCATTGTGTTGCAGCAGGGTGAATGATTTGGCTCCATCTCCAGTTACTGTCCCATCAATCTTATGAATCAGTCTATTAGGAAGAAGTGATACTCTATCAATTACAGCAGCATAAAAGCACAATTGTGAATGAGTATTAATTACAATGAAAACCAATAGAAGGCGAGCATCCTAGTTGTCTTAATTCGATTACAATCTGTGAATGGTTGACTCTTAACTGCCCTCGGAAACAACCTAGCAAGCTGCTCAGTTCAAGGGAAATGCTGGCCTCAGCAGCGATGCCCACATTGCATAAAAAAGTTACTCTCTAATCCATTTAATCCGAATGGCCAGAAACTAGAGATTCACGGCAGATTGTGCTGAGCAGTTGCTGGATCCTCAACTAAACCTGTGCAAGTGTGTACCATCTACAAGATGCACTGCACAATTCACCAAGGCTCCTTCGACAGCACTTTCTGAACCCCCGACCTCTACCACCTAGAAGAACAAGGGCTGATGTGTGGTAACACCACCACCATGGAAGTTCCCCTTCCAGCCACTCACCATCCTGACTTGGAAATATATCGCCGCTCCTTCACTGTCTCTGGATCAACATCCTGGAATCCTTCCCTAATAACATAGTGGGTGTATCTACACCACATGGACTTCAACAGTTCAAGAAAGCAGCTCACCGCCACCTTCTGAAGGCCAATTGGGAATGGGTAGCAAATGCGGACCTAGCCAGCAAAACCAATGTCCAAAGAATGCATTAAAAAGACAAAGTTTTTGAAAGGACTTTACAACAGAAATATGATTTTTATAGCTCCAGGAGAAACTACCTAATCCAGGAATTTACCAGAAGATTAACCTATTGCTGAAATTAGGCTCGAGTTCGATTTGTAACATTCTGACTGCATTAATGCTGCAACTATAGTCAGTGTTGGTTTCATCTGCCAGTATTGTACAGTGTACAAACCCCCCCTCAACAAATGTAGCCTAGCCAGTGACGCCCTCACCTCATTAAATAATAAAGAATTGTGATTAAGCAGAAAAGCTTACTTACAATTTTAATAAATAATGCATTACCTGCATTTGGCTCTCCTAAATTTGTTTTTTCCCTTTTTGCTTGATTTTGAAAGATCAAGATGGATCCGCACCGCTTCCTCCCACCCCACCACAAGCCATGATAAACTTTAACAATCTTAAATTTCGAGATTATATCTAACAGGATCAATCCTGTAGCACTTCAATTTGATTGAGGCAAAATGCCAAATTTCAAGGTCTTTCTGTCTGCAGAATCATCTTATACATTTTGTGGCCAAAATGGTGATCATAAATCTTCATTATATTAGTGATCATAAATATTGTGATGCAAATGGTTATTAAAGGAGTGAGACCCTAAGTACTAGATACACATTTATTCTACAGCAACTTTATTACATTAGCAATCCATGCTTAACCAAACATAAACCTCAAGTGGAATAAATGAAAGTGACTGTGCTGCTATGTCCATTTGCTTAGATATTTTATTGGTTAACTGAACCTTGTGAAAATACAGAATTTATGGAAACAAAGAACTTTGATAAATTTTAGTTAACAAAAGGCTGTTTTATGAATAAATACATAGGTATTTTGATAAAACATTCACATGATCCCACCAATGGTTTTCTTCAATCACACATGTCCAACCTCTTAATACATAAAAAAGTACAACACTGGCCCTTTTAAGCATAATCAGTTTTTTTCTAACAGTCACCATAGGTTAATGCAACAATAACATTGAGAAAGACGCTGGTTTAAACATGTGCCAGATTTGCAGAAATAACCGTTGTATAGTACACCCAGAATCAAAACTGCAATGCAATCCTGTTATATGCAATAGGTTGGGACGGACAAAAGAAAAGTTACATACAACCAGATTTGCACACAACAGGAATAACTGATGCGGAATAAACTCAACTCGTTAAAGGTATGTTGAGATAAATCTTACTATAAATGATCAGAATAAAATCTGACTTTACAAGCTACCATACAGGTATTAATGGCAGTGTTAGGTCATGACAACTTGAGACATGAAAACAAACTTAAAGACAAAATTCCACATTTGGAATGTTATAAGGCTTTTTTCCCCCCTATGGCACAGCCCCAACATATTTGTTATTAGCATATACTGAATACAATGTGAAGTCATCCAGAAGGCACTGCTTTACATTCTTCCAACATCCTGCCTTACAGAAAACATTTTGACCGTTTAAATACAAATATACTTTGGATCCTGCTACAAGTACTTAAATCCAAACTAAACATGTATGCTAAGCTCACTTGTCTCTCTTAAGGGACTGTAACATTCATAAACAAAGCATTAGTTAACAGGGAATACTGGAAACAGCATTCAGAAATTCTTGAAAATGCCCTTCTGTATATCAGACAAGTATTTCTGCTCTTTGTGGTATTCTAACATTTGCACATTATTTAATATATGGCTTCTGCTAAAATTGGCTTAACTACAGTAGTTGTAAAAATTGATCCTTGTATCTAGCCAGTTATGTATGGAGCGTTTGCGAGCGTGGAGTGTTTTTTTTAAAGCATTGTATTTCATTGTAAGATAATTAAATATACATAATATAATACACACAATGAAAAGTTTTCAAAGCACTTTGTCATCAAATTAGAAGCACATTTATTTCAACATACTGTCTGGCACCCTTATAGTCAGAGATCCACATGTGATGAAGAACGACTCTTCAGAAAGTTGATCCTGGTCGCTCCACTATATGGCTTTGTTTGGTTCTGGTCATGGTTAATTAAATATGGAATTAATAATAATCTGAAGCAGGATGAGGAAGAGAATAACCACATAGTCTCTATGTTGCAAAAGGGAGTGATTTGAATGAGACTGACTTGCTGTTGTTCGACTCCGTAGAGCTGTCAAACTTCTAAAATAGAGAATGCACCATTTAGTCCAAAAATGCTAATTATACTGGCTATCACAAGTATTTCAAGCACAGTGTAAATTTTAAATACTAATTGTTAAATTATATTTGCATTTTGTTTGTATGTCCATACAGTCTCACTGAACAATGGTGTCCCGAACAAATTTTCCACCAACAGTTATTATCTTTGCATCTCTTCTAGGCTTTACATGTGCCATATCGATCAGTGGAGTTGATTATGATACTGGGGAGGAAATGAACAATTTGACATTTACCCAGAGAGGGATGATGAATGAGGAATAAGAAGTAAGAAGGAGATGGGGAGAAGGCAGAGGAAGATGAGGGTGACTCTAACTTGCATTTATATAGCACCATTAATTCAGAAAAAAATCCCCATGTCTTTTTATTCGTTCATGGAGTGTGGGTGTTTGAAGAATTGCTGTAGCGCGTCTTGTAGATGGTACACATTGCAACTATTGTACCACAAAGGCAGAAGGAGTGAATGTTTAAAGTGCTGGAAGATGCGAACCAAGTGGCCTACATTGTCCTGGAGCATGTCGAGCTTGACCGTTGTTGGAGCTGCATTCATCCAGACAAGTGGAGAGTATTGCATCACACTCCTGACTTGTGCCTTGTAGATGGTCAACAGGCTTTGGGGGCTCAGGAGGTGAGTTTCTCGTCACAGAATTCCTAGCCTATGAATTGCTCTTGTAGCCACAGCATTAACTAGTCACATATCACAGAAAAATACAGTGCAGAAGAGACCCTTTGGCCTATCAGGTCTGCACCAACACAAGTCAGTCCAGTTAGTTTTCTGGTCAATGGTAACTCCCCTAGGATGTTGATAGTGAGGGATTCAGCAATGGTAATGCCATTTGGGAGGTGACGGCATAGTGGTATTGTCACTGAACTAGTAATCCAGAGGCCCAAGGACATGCTCTGAGGACCGGTAATCAAATCACACCGCAATAGATGGTGAAATATGGATTCAATAAAAATCTGTAAAATTCTTATAAATAAAAATTTTAAATTTAATGATGACCAAGAAACCAGTTAATTGTCATAAAAACCCATCTGGGTTCACTAACGCCCTGTATATAATAGAATCAAGAATCCTACAGTGCAGGATGTAATTTGTCCCATTGAGTCTGCAACAGCGCTCAGAAAGAGCACCCTACCTGAGCCCACACCCCCGACCTACCCCTGAAACTCTATAACCCACCTAACCATTGGACTCTAAGGGGCAATTTATCATGGCCAATCCACCTAATCTGCACATCTTTGGACTGTGGGAGGAAACCGGAGCACCCGGAGGAAACCCATGCAGACACGGGGAGAACATGCAGACTCTGCACAGACAATCACCAGAGGTTGGAATTGGACCCGGGTTCCTTGCGCTGTGAGGCAGCAGATCTAACCACTGTGCCATCCTTTAGGGAAGGAAATCTGCCTTCCTTACCTGGTCTGGTCTACATGTGACCCCAAATCCACAGCAATGTTGCTGACTTTTAAATGCCCTCAGAAATGGCTTGCAAGCTACTCAACTGTAACAAAAAAACTATGAAGTCTGAAAGGAATGAAACTGGACCAACCATGTGGCATCGTCGTACCAGAAACAACAACAGCAAACTCAGTCCTGTTGACTTTGGAAAGTCCCCCTTACTAACAATTGGGGGCTACTGTCAAAATTAGGACTGCTGTCTCTCAACAGCTTGACATGGTCATGCTCACTGAATCATACCTTACAGATAATGTCCCAGAATCACCATCACTATTTCTTGGTCTGTCCTGTCCCACCAGCAGACACATGCAGCAGAGATGGTGGCACAATGGTATAGTCGGAAGGGCGTTGCACTAGGAATCCCCAACATTGACTGCGGACTCCATGAAGTGTCATGACATCAGGGAAAACAAAGGCAAGGAAACCTCCTGCTGATTGCCACACACTGCCCCCCCACCTCCCTCAGCTGATGAATCAGTACTCCTCCACATTGAACATCACTTGGAGGAAGCACGGAGGGTGAAAAGGGCGCAGAATGTGCTCTGGGTGGGGGACTTCAACGTCCATCACCAAGAATGGTCTGTCTGCATGACTATAGACTGAACTGGGCAAGTCCTAAAGGTCATAGCTGCTAGACTAGGACTGTAGCAGATGGTGAGGACACCAGCAAGAGTGAAAAGCATACTTGACCTCATCCTCACCAACCTGCCTGCCGCAGATGCATCTGCCCATGGCAGTATCAGTAGTAGTCACCACCCCATGGTATTTGTGGAGACAAAGCCCCGACTTCACATTGAGGATATCCTTGGTTGTGTTGTGTGGTAGGTACTACCACAGTGTTAAATGGGAAAAAATTTGAACGGCTCTGCAATTGAAGCCTGGGTAACCAAGAGCTGCTGTGGGCCATCAGCAGCAGCATTGTACTCAACCGCAATCTGTAACCTCATGGCCCAGCATATCCCCCTACTCTACCGTTATCAACAACAGGGGGGTCAACCCTAGTTCGGTGAACTGCACAGGAGGGCATGCCAGGAGCAATACAAGGCATACCCAAAAATGAGGTGTCAACCTGGTGAAGCTACAACACAAGACTACTTGCTTGCCAAACAGCATAAGCAGCAAGTAATAGACAGAGCCAAGTGATTCCACAAGCAACAAATCAGAGCAAAGCTCTGCGGTTCTGTCACATCCAGCCGTGAATGGTGGTGGACAATTAAGCAACTCACTGGAGGAGGAGGCTTCTCAAGTATCCCATGATGGAACAGCTCGGCACAACAGTGCAAAAGGTAAAGTGGAAGGAAATCAAAGGAGATGGCCTTTGATTTGTAAGAGCAGTTAAAGGACAAAGGGAAACATAATGGTGAAGTTAGAAATAACTGGTCATGCAGAATTGGCAGAGTAATTTATAACTTGAATTCTGCTTGATATCTTTTTCAATTTACAAGAAGACAGAAAATTAATTTGATTACTTTAGCTGATGTCATTTATATATTGTCGAAATTAAAACCATGCCATCATTTGTTCACAATGATCCTGCCACATCTCTAACGTTTATCACTTCATGTTATAGAATAACATGAGCTGAAATCTCAGTAACCTGCTGGCCAAGTAGCTTAAAAGTCCCAGGGGAGCCCAGCCAGCAAGAGGTTTAAGGCTCACCTTAAATCACTCACCATTTTAAAGAGTGAAACACAGACATTAGTGGCAAGAAGCATTAAAATGGACATACAGTGGCTTTAAAACCTAGGCCCAAAACAAGAAAAGGAGGAATACTGATTTCCTGCTATATTTTTCAGTTAGAAATAAAACTCCCAAATTGATTTTACTACAACAGAGTGAGATAAATTGGTCAATCTCTGCCACTGGGGCCCGTGGATGCCATCAATTGCACACTGTGCTTTCCTTATCAAAGATATTATTCTATGGGTCAGTGAGTGCTCTGCTGTCCTCCAGTGGTTAGCTGAGGGAAGTTCAAACTCAACCAATGCAGAGCTTCAGGTGGAATTCCAAACTTGCGCATGGAGCTAGATGGAAACTTGGGTGTGAAACAACTGTGCCAGAAAAAGCGAATAGGGGATTTATAGCTTATGTCATAATGCTATCATATTTGACAAAGTGTAAAGTGTATGCAATAAATTAAAAACACTCAAAAGTGCAGTAAAATAATGAGAGTAATAGAGTTATCACAGCACAGAAAGAAGCCATTTGGCCCATCACATCCATGTCAGCTCTCTGTGGACAATCCAGTCAGCTACATTCTTTCACTCTATCCCCATAGTTTTAAAAGTTGATTTTCCTCAAGTGTCCATCAATTTTCTTATAGAATCATCCATCATGTCCACTTTCACCACCCTCGTCGGCAGGGGGTTCCAGTCTATTACCATTTGCTGCGTAGAAAAGTTCATCCTCTGCTCTGCATCTCTTGTCCAACACCTTAAATCAGTTGCTGCCTGCAGTCAACTAGCTGATGACCTGCACGGCAGCACTCCATTATAAAAGGGTCAGCAGTCTAAAGCAAACATCTAGGATCCAGCTATTCTGTGTTGTGGAGTGAGGGAGGAAGCGAGCAAGCATTGCTCTCGTCCCCACATAAAGAACCATCACTTTGGTGAGGTCTGGAAGCCTGTTTGTGTTCATAAAATGGTTTCCCAACATCGGTTACTTAAAGGCATGCTGTACAATGTAAGATTGTGTCAATGAAATGTGTGTTTCACTGCCATATACTCTCCCGTGGGAGGTGCATAAAATTTTGAGGCTACTCTGCCTGAAAATTAATTTTCAGATTACAGCACTCGTAGGACATGACAATTTTTTGTGAATGAATATAATCGCATTCACTGCACAATACTGCTGTAATCTGAATTTTAATTTTAATTAGCTCAGATAGTCAACATTGTTCTACATTGGCCCAATAAGGCAGCCCTCGCCGTTCTTTTTAAGTCTTCACTTTTTTTCATCACCATATGTGGTCACTGTTCTACTTGTTCAGTATTAGTAGTAAAGCTTCAAAAATTGCTATTGAATCTCAATTGTTAATAGTATGATTCCCGGGGCAGCATGTGGTGCAGTGGTTAGCACTGGGTCTGCAGCACTGAAGACCAGGGTTCGAATCCCGGCCCTGGGTTACTGTCCATGTGAAGTTTGCATATTCTCCTCATGTCTGTGTGGGTTTCACCCCCACAACCCAAAGGTGTGCAGGTTAGGTGGATTGGCCATGCTAAATTGCCCCTTTATTGGGGGAAAAAAATAATTGGGTACTCTAAATTTAAAAAATAAAATGTTATGATTCCCTCTGCAACCAAATCAGCTATCCTTACAGTCTTGGTAAGAAGAGCTCAGACTTTGGAGGAAATATGTATTCGAATGACACATAGTTTTCTTTAAATATAATACTCATTTCATACCTATTGATCTCCTCCTGTGCATGCTTTATTGAATCTATGGCACTCAGAAGTTCACTAAGATCACTTGCTTTCTTCCTCAATCTTGCGCTGTGCTTTGTCTTTTGTTCTGCAAGAAAGATATGAAGTCTCATAATAGCATACTTCACAGCTAAGGGAAACAGAGGCAGCTACAGTGCTAAAACAAGTCAAAGCATCAATCTCATGGTAACCTCACATGGCAAACATCAAACATCTTTAAATTTAACAACTTGCCTTCATACAATACCCTTAACATGGCAAAACATCCCAAACTGCTTCGGAAGACTGTAAATCAGATAACTGACACCAAAAATAGTCTTAGGAATGGCTAAAAGCTGTGTCAAAGAGATACATTTTAAAGGAGGAGAGAGAGGAGTATGCAGTGGAGAGGTTAAGAGAAGGAATTCCAGAATTAAGGGCCCTGGCAGCTGAAGGCTAGGTAGCCAATGGCAAAGAAAGTGGGAGAAGTGCAAGAGGTCAGACAAAGAAGTGCATAATTCTCAGAAAGGTGCAATACTGGAGGAGTTAGCGAGATAAGGAGACATGAGGCCATGGAGGGATTGTGAAGTCAGTCATCAAAGATTATAGAGGTCAGCTGTTAAACAATCCATTCAGCAGAAGTCTTTTCATTGATCGCTCCCACAGAAAGTGCTTACTGCTTCTGGTCACCACTATGTTTTTTCATATAATTTAAAGAGCTTAAAGTTGGCATCAGTCTGCCATTTCCCTCCAAGTAGAAAAGTCTCTTGCATGAATGTCTAAAGATGTTTTGCGATTGGTATTCAAATTCCAGTCCTCTTCTTGGGAATTTTATTACTTATCACTGAACCTGATTATAATGTCTGAAAAATAAAAACAAAAACATAACCCCTCTATTTAAAAAGGGAGGCAAACTATACACCAGTCAGCCAGACGGTGTATTGGGGAAAATTCTAGAATCCAAAGATTTAACAGCAGAGCACTTGGAAAACAGTGGCAGGATGGCTGGCTCGGACAGAGTCAGCATGGATTTTTGAAACGGAAATCCTTTGCTTGACAAATCTACTGGAATTCTTTGAGGATGTAACTAGTTGAGCTGATGAGGGGGAGCCAGTGGGTGTGGTTTATTTGGGCTTTCAGACGGTTTTCTATAAATTCCCACATCAGAGATTAGTGTGTAAAATTAAAGCATATGGGATTAAGGGTAATGTATGGAGATGGATAGAAAACTGGTTGGCGGACAGGAAACAAAGAGAAGGAATTAACGGGTCTTTTTCCAAATGACAGGCAGTGACTACTACCGCAGGGATCCGGCTGCGATCCCAGCTATTCACTATATTGATGATCTAGATCAGGGAACAAAATGTAATATCTCCAAATTTACAGATGACACAAAGCTGGGTGGGAGAGTGAGCTGTGAGGAGGTTGCAGAGATGCTTCAGTGTGATGTGGACAAGTTGAGTGAGTTGGCAATTGAATGGCAGATGTCATGGATAAATGTGAGGTTATGCACTTGGCAGCAAAAATATGAATGCTGATTATCTGAATGGTCATAATTTAGGAGAGGGGAATGTGCAATGAGACTTGGGTGACCTCGTACATCAGTCGTGGAAGGTAAAGCATGTAGGTGCAGCAGGCGGTAAAGAAGGCAAATGGTATGCAGGCCTTCATAGCGAGAGGATTCAAATACAGGAACAGGGGTGTCTTGCAACAATTAAACAGGGCCTTGGCGAGGCCACACTTGGAATAGTGTGTGCAGTTTTGGTCTCCTTATCCGAGGAAGGATGCTCTTGCTATAAAGGAAGAGCAGAGTAGGTTTACCAGACTGATTCCTGAGATGGTGGGATGATGTGAGGAAAGATTGAGTTAGTTAGGATTGTATTCGCTGGAGTTTAGAAGAATGAGGAGGGATCTCATAGAGACATATAAAATTCTAACAGGGCTAGATGAAAGTAAAATGTTCCCAATGGTGGGGGTGTTGTGACCAGGGGGTCACAGTCTGAGGATATGGGGTGGACCATTTAGGATAGAGATGAGGAGACATTTCATCACCCAGGAATTCACTACCACAGAAACCAGTTGAGACAAAACATTGTATGTTTTCAAGAAGCAGTTAGATATTGCCCTTAGGTAAAGGGGATCAAAGGATATTGGGGGGGGGGGGGGGGAAGAGGGGAAATCAGGCTATTGAGTTGGACGATCAGCCATGATCATAACGAATGACAGAGCAAGCTTGAAGGGTTGAATGGCCTCCTCCTGCTCCTATTTTCTATGTAACACAAATGTGGCATCATAGTAACACAAGCAACAGACCATTTATCCAAGATCAGATGGTCATAGGTCTGAGTCACAGGCAGATGTCATTTGAATCTATAAACCTCAGTCAGACGATTATGGAAACCTCTTTGGATTAGGCCACTGGATGGAATTCTACGCAACATGCCGGGGAGAGAAGAAGAAAATCAAACTGACATTAGCCTTAAACAGGACCTTTGTGCTCTCTCAAGTGTGGATCTGCACGGTAGCATAGTGGTTAGCACAATTGCTTCACAGCTCCAGGGTCCCAGGTTCGATTCCTGGCTTGGGTCACTGTCTGTGCAGAGTCTGCACTTTCTCCCCGTGTGTGCGTGGGTTCCCTCCGGGTTCTCCGGTTTTCTCCCACAGTCCAAAGATGTGCAGGTTAAGTAGATTGGCCATGCTAAATTGCCCTCAGTGTCCAAAATTGCCTTAGTGCTGGGTGGGGTTACTGGGTTATGGGGATAGGGTGGAAGTGTGGGCTTGAGTAGGGTGCTCTTTCCAAGAGCCGGTGCAGACTCGATGGGCCGAATGGCCTTCTTCTGCACTGAAAATTCTATTTGGAGAAACATTGCTGCCTCAGACCGAGCCACACACTGGCATGACAAGCCAGTGTATTCACAAACAGCATGCAACCGAGAAGAGAAAAGAAAGAGCAGAAGAACAAATATTGTGTTTTAATTTCTT
Source organism: Scyliorhinus canicula (assembly GCF_902713615.1). NCBI lineage: Eukaryota > Metazoa > Chordata > Chondrichthyes > Carcharhiniformes > Scyliorhinidae > Scyliorhinus > Scyliorhinus canicula. Next base: position 48,400,220 of record NC_052165.1, on the reverse strand, counting down.
TTTGGGTTATCTTTAGCTTGAAATAGGAAATGTAAACAATCTGAAAGACCCGAATACAAGAGAAAAACACGGCAGATGCTGGAAATCTGAAATAAATGTGGAAAATAGTGGAAATACTCTGCAAGGTCAGATGATTCTGTGGAGAGAGAAACAGAGTTAATGTTTCAGGTCGATGTTGTCAGACTTGCTGAGTATTTCCAGCATTTTTTGTTTTATTTGAGGAAAGAGTTAAGAGTGCTAATTATATAAATTAAAGATAGATCTATACAGGTGAGGGGAGGGACACCCATTGAATAATTATTTGTGCACCCCCCCCCCCCACTGAGCTGTTCTTTTCCCCTTTCAGGGCTGGTTCATTTGTTAATTAATTTAACAATAATAATCACTTATTGTCACAAGGAGGCTTCAATTAAGTTACTGTGAAAAGCCCCTAGTCGCCACATTCTGGCACCAGTTCGGGGAGGTTGGTACGGGAATTGAACCCGCGCTGCTGCATGGTGCTGCATTACAAGCCAGCTGTTTAGCCCACTGTGCTAAACCCCTGGTTTCACTGTACACAAGGCATAAAAAGACATTTATTGACACTGGTGGTGGGTTGTTGTAGAGTTAAGAGAAACACATTGGTTGCGGGTTGTTGTAGAATTAGGAGGTATACATTGGTGGTGATTTGCTGAAGAGTTCGGAGATACATATTGGTGGTGGTTTGATGTAGGGTTCGGAGATATACATACTGGTGGGTTGTTGTAGATTTAGGAGATATAGATTGGTGGTGGTTTGCTGTAGGGCTCGGAGATGTACATACTGGTGAGTTGTTGTAGATTTAGGAGATATAGATTGGTGATGGATTGTTGTAGGGCTCGGAGATATACATACTGGTGGGTTGTTGTAGATTTAAGAGATATAGATTGGTGGTGGTTTGCTGTAGGGTTCGGAGATATATGTTGGTGGAGGGTTGTCATAGGGTTTGGAGAGATACATTGTATTGTTTCACTGTGAATAACATAGAACATAGAACAGTACAGCACAGAACAGGCCCTTCGGCCCTCGATGTTGTGCCGAACAATGATCACCCCACTTAAACCCACGTAACCCGTAACCCAACAATCCCCCATTAACCTTACACTACGGGCAATTTAGCATGGCCAATCCACCTAACCCGCACATCTTTGGACTGTGGGAGGAAACCGGAGCACCCGGAGGAAACCCACGCACACACGGGGAGGACGTGCAGACTCCACACAGACAGTGACCCAGCCGGGAATCGTACCTGGGACCCTGGAGCTGTGAAGCATTGATGCTAACCACCATGCTACCGTGCCTAAAACGGATTTAAGGAACTGACTTCTGGTCTCCTTCACCAACTAGCTGTAAGATGATTAACACAGAGGCCCTGAAAAGTAACAGTTGATAGTGCCTGCCCACAGATTTATGCCTTATTTTCCTGGTTACGTACTCTTCTTTGTGTCTCTATAGAGTTGGGCGAGTGCTGTTGCATAATATGGGTGTGAGGAGAAATCCTGAAAATAATTAAAATTAAGACAAATGGAGGATAATAATTCTGTTTAAGACATAAATTAAAGGGGGGGGGGGGGGGGAATAGAGAAAGAAGAGAGGTTTGGAGGAAGAAAAGACAAAAAGAGAGCAAACTCACTTTCACTCTCCGACGAGTCCTGCCGATCTAGTTCTGGACTGGAGCAGCCACTTTCAGGACTCTGTTGCCCACTGTGCTTAGTCCGGGTACGTTTTGGTGCAGAGACCTATGACAATCAAATAGAACACAATCAGTATTATAAAAATGTCCAGCCTTTCTTAAGATAAAATCTCCTTATGATCTGCTATAAAATAGATATTCCCACAAAACTTGATCCACCAATGACTGTCAAATCAACAAATTCAGATTTGTAAATTGGTATTTCTTTACAAAGGAGATTAAACTCTTTCTCATCTGATGTGTAAAACCTAACAGTTGTGCATCAAACGGAACGACATGCTTAACATTTGTCACGGGTGATAAAATAGCAGAAGGGAAGGTGCTTGCTGAGAGACATCACTTGGGAATGTTGCTTTTGGAAAGTGTTTTTAAAAAATTCTCACGTGACGTTGGCATCATTAGCTGGGACAGTATTTGTGCCCATTCTTAATTGCCCTCAGGAAGTTGGTACAGTAGTGGGCCAGCTTCTTGTTCTCTTGCAGTTCATCTGGTGTAAGGTACACCCCCAGTTTTGATAGGGAGGGTTCAAGGAATTTGACCCAACTTTGCAGGGAAACTGAATTCTGATTCACCTTTTAGTGTATCCAACAGGTGGATGTGGTGTATCTAGTGACTGGATGAAGAGAGTTAGAATGACCTTCTGTTTTTGTATGCTAGTTTGTTTCTCATTTGCAGCCTACACTGCTGGCTGGCCGGAAATGCGAAAAAGACTGCCAAATTCAGGAGTGTCTCAATAGAAACCGCGGTGCAGAAAGAGGCTATTCAGCTCATCGTGTCTATGCCGGCCAAAAGAGAGAAAAAAGAAACAAATTTGCTCATTTTAATTCCATTTTCCAGCACCTGGTTGATGCAATTACAGGCTTCTTTTAAATGCCAGGACACAACCTCTGCATCAACAAATCTCAACTGTGTCTCCTCAAGGTGACACAAGGAAACTTGGTACCTTGTGGCTGCAGGCTAAAACTTCAGAGGAATCCAAAGGGGATTTAGCTTCCAGACGTGAAGTGTGCATAAACACTGATACAAGGTTAAAGCCTGGCATTCATGAATCAAGCTCCCAGCAATGGGAATAGCTCCACTGCCTTGTGGATACCTCAGGAGGGTTGAAGGCGAAGGGAGTAAACCCTGACAAAAAAAATGTGTGGAGCCCAAAGGTGGACTGATGTCTAAATATGTCATCTTTCCGAGGCACTGCGTGTTTTCCATTCCTATGGGCTCAACTGGGTCGGTCGAGAGGGAACTCCAGATATTAATACCCTGGAGAGGAAACAGCTGTATTGTGCAGAGCATTAATACAAAAGCTTCTATAAGCATGTAAAAAGTAGTGAAGACAAACATAGTGCCTTACAGTCCAAAACAGGAAGATTTATAGTGGAGAACAAGGAAACGGCAGAGCAATTAAACAACTGCTTTAGTTCTGTCTTCAGGGTAAAAGACACAAATAACTTCCCAGAAATGCTGGAGAACCAAAAGCTCCAGCGAGAAGGAAAAATTGAAGGAAATTAGTATTAATAAAAAAATAGTGGAGAAATTAATGGGACTAAATCCCCAGGGACTGATAATCTACATCCACAATACTAAAGGAGGTGGCCGTGGAGATGGTTGATGTATTGGTTGTCATCTTCCAAAATTCTGTAGATTCTGAACAATCCCAGCAGATTGGAGGGTGGCAAATATAACCCCATTATTTAAAAAAGAAGGAAGGGAGAAAAAAAAGAATTACAGACCGGTTTGCCGAGCATCAGTAGCAGGAAAAATGCGAGAGTCTGTTATAAAGGAGGTGATAACAGGACACTGACAAAATATCAATGGGGTTAGACAAAGCCAATGTGGATTTGTGAAATGGAAATTATGTTTGACAAACTTACCGGAGTGTTTGAAGATGTAACTAGTAGAATAGATAAGGGATGAGGTATATTTGGATTTTAAGAAAGCTTTTGAAAAAGTCCTGCAGAAGAGGTTCATGTTCAAAATTAAAGCACATTGGAATGGGGCACTATATGGGCATGGATTTAGAACTAGCTAGCAGCTAGGAAACAGAGAGTAGGAATAAATGGGTCTTTTTTGGACAGGCAGTGAATGGCTAGTGGGGTCCTGCTCAGGATTCAGAATATATCAATGATTTGGATGAGGGAACCAAAATGTAATATTTCCAGGTTTGCTGATGACACAAATTGGGTGGGAATGTGATCGGTGAGGAGGATGTACAGAAGATTCAAGGCAATTTATACAAGTTGAGTAAATGGGCAAATATGTGGCAGATGGAAGTATAACGTGGAAAAGTGTGAAGTTATCCACTTCAGGAGGAAAAGCAGAACGAACAGTATTATTTAAATGGTTATAGATTGGGAACCGTTGAGCTACAAAGGGATATGGATGCCCTTGTCCACCAGTCGCTGAAAACAAGACTCCAGGTGCAGCAGGCAGCTCAGAAAGCAAATTATATGTTGGCTTCGATTGCAAGGGGATTTCAGGGGTTGGTGAACAGCCAGCAGTGTGGTTCACACTGGTGCAAATGGCATCGGTGCAAAGAGGGATGTGGTCCTGCAGTCGGAATTTAGAAAGCCAGGTAGGAAATTAATAAATAGGACCTCAAAATTAGTAATATTCACAGTGCCACATGCTAATGAGCATAGGAAAAGGTTAGAGCCGAGATGAATGTGTGACCGAAGGAATGGTGCAGGAATGAAGAATTTAGATTCCTCTGCATTGGGACTTGTTCCAGAGCAGCTGGTACTACCTGGACAGTTTGAACCTCAACAGGGCCGGAGTAAATATCCTCATTGGGAGATTTGCTAGTGCTGTTGAGCAGGGTTTAAACTAGTTTGTTAGGGGAATGGGAACCCAAGGGTGAATTCAGATGGGATAATATCAGAAACAGAAATGGAAGGCAGGAGGTTAGTGATTGAGGGGAAAAAATGAAAAAAAGAGCTTGGCAGTGCTCATGGGTAAATACTTCAATGCAAAGTGCACAGCAAATAAAGCAAATCACCTGAGGACGCAGATATAAATGTGATAGTGTGCTATCACAGTTATTACACAAATGTGGCTTAAAGAGGGACAGTAATTGCAGCACAACATTCTGGGTTACAGGGTTTTCAGAGGGAAAAAGAGAGGGGGATAAAAAGAAGGGATGCTGGCAATTGTGGCAAATGAAACAATTGCAACTATGAGGAGTGATGATATATTGGAAGGGTCAATTGAGGCCTTATGGATTGAGGTAAGGGACAGTCATACTATTGGGAGTGTTCTATAGACCCCCAAATAGTCAAAGGCACAGAGATGAGCAAAGACGTCTGCAAATCTCTGAGGCGCAAAATCAATAGAGAAGTGATAGTAGGGATTTTAACTATCTCAATATTAACTGGGATAGTTTTAGTGTGAAAGGAATTGAGGGAGAAAAATTATTGAGGTACATTCAGGAGAACTTTTGTAGTCAGTTTGTAACATGTCAAATAAAAGAAGGTGCAGTTCTGGACTTAGTCTTCGGAAATGAAGCTGGGCAGGTGGAAGGAGTGCCAGTAGGAGAGAATTTTGGTAGTAATGATCATAATTCAGTTAGTTTTAACATAATTATGGATAAGGACAAAGATAAAACAGGAATTAAAGTTCTAAATTGGGGTAAGGCCAATTGTACTAAGCTGAGAAGTGATTTTGCAAAAGTGGACTAGAAACAGCTGCTTGAAGATAAACCAGTTTCAAAGTAGTGGGGGTATTCAAAGGGGAGATTCAAGGGGTTCAGGGTATATATGGTACCACAAAGAAAAAGAGCAGAACAGCCAAATTTAGAGTCCCTGGAACATAAAAGGCAAGATAAGGCAGAAAAGGAAAGCTTATGTCAGACATTGACAGCAGAAATCCAAGAGGAGTGTAGAAAGTGGAGTGTGCGATGAATGTAAAATTAATGCAATTTTTAAAAAAAAATCCTGGTTTAAAAGAAAGTCAGACTTTGTGGTTGCAAAACGCGTAATTAAGATGTTGTAAAAGTCAGATAATCATTATTTCAAGTCGTGTTGATGTTTACAAGGAGAAGCCTATTGTGATTTCCTCATGTTTTCTGGGGATTTCCTGGAGAGTAGATAATTAGAGACAGTGTTTAAAATTAAGCAAGTAGGTCACGGGATTTGAGTAGAATAATGATGATATAAGTAATGGGAGGAGGCACATCTTTAACAGTCAGTTTTTAGTTTGTTCAGGACGCTGTGAGCTGAAAAACAGCTTTCACAAAAGGGATGTTTGCAAGGGTGGAATACTCTGCAACAGTCATCTCCGACCACACTCCACATTACGTGGATGTGATGTTGGAGACAGGCGGTGCAAAACGCTCCACGTGGAGGTTGGACATGGGCCTCCTGGCCGATAAGGTCTTCTACCAGAAAACATCACACACCATAGGCGAGTACGTTACTAATAACCAGAATGGGGAAGTCTCACCTTCCACCCTTCTGTGAGGCACTAAATGCTATGATTAGAGGAGAGATTATAGCCTACAAGGCATGTAGCGACAGGGAAGAGGGAGGCCGGGTTTCAAATAATCGACTCCATTCTGCAGGTCGACAGAAAGTACTCCGAGGCCCTCACAGTAGAGAAAAAAGCTCCAAATGGACTTTAACATGCTATCCACCAGGAAAGCAGTGCACCAACTCTACCAGAAACGGGGAACCTTTTCTGAACACGGAGAAAAGGCTGGCCGCCTACTGGCCCACCAGGTGAGAAAGCAGGCAGCCACGAGAGAGATAGCTCAGGTGACGAATAGCAGAGGCAGACTGGTAACCAAGCAAAAAGAGGTCAACAGAGCGTTCGAGACCTTCTACCGATGACTGTATTCCTCTGAACCCCCTGATGGGGACCCGTCGATGAAAAGGTTCCTTGACCTACTGACGACCAGAAAGGCGGAAGCTCAGTGGAGGGAAGCACAGGGGGCGGTGTATGAATACGGGGAGAAGGCGAGCAGGATGCTGGTGCACCAGCTCCGGAAGCGAGACGCGGCCAGGGAGATTGGGGGAGTGATGGATAGAGCTGGGAAGGTGGTGCGGAGGGGGGTAGATGTCAATGGGGTCTTCAGGGACTTCTATGGGGAATTGTACCGGTCTGAACCCCCGGTGGAGGGGGGTGGAATGTGCGCTTCTTGGACAAGTTGCGATTCCCGAGGGTGGAAGAGGAGCAGGTGGAGGGACTAGGGGCGCCGATCGAGCTGGAGGAGGTGGTCAAAGGGATAGGGAGCATGCAGTCGGGGAAGGCGCCGAGGCCGGACGGGTTTCCGGCTGAATTCTATAAAAATTATTTGGACCTGTTGGGCCCCCTGTTGGTCCGGACCTTTAACGAAGCAAGGGAGGGGGGAGCTCTGCCCCCAACTATGTCACGGGCGCTGATTTCCTTGATCCTGAAGCGGGACAAGGACCCTCTGCAGTGTGGATCATATAGGCCGATTTCGCTGCTGACCGCCGACGCTAAGCTGCTGGCAAAGATCCTGGCCACTAGAATAGAGGATTGTGTGCCTGGGGTCATACATGAGGACCAGACGGGGTTTGTGCCGGAGGTGATGAGGATTCTTAGGGAATTCGGGGGTTTCTCGGGGTATAAGTTGAACCTGGGCAAGAGTGAGGTGTTTGTGGTGCATCCGGGGGATCAAGAGGAGGGGATTGGTAGGCTCCCATTGAAGCAGGCAGGGAAGAGCTTCAGGTACCTAGGGGTCCAGGTGGCGGGGAGCTGGGGGGGCCCTGCACAAGCTCAACCTCACAAGATTGGTGGAGCAGATGGAGGAGGAATTTAAGAGATGGGATATGTTACCGCTGTCACTGGGGGGGAGGGTGCAGTCCGTCAAGATGACGGTGCTCCCGAGGTTTTTGTTCCTGTGCCAGTGCCTCCCCATCCTTATCCCGAAGGCCTTTTTTAGGAGGGTCAATAGGAGTATCACGGGATTTGTGTGGGCGCATGGGACTCCGAGGGTTCGAAGAGTGTTCCTGGAATGAGGCAGGGATAGGGGGGGGCTGGCGTTGCCCAACCTCTGTGGGTACTACTGGGCGGCCAACGCAGTGATGGTGCATAAGTGGGTAATGGACGAGGAAGGGGCAGCGTGGAAGAGGATGGAGGCGGCGTCTCGTGTGGGCACGAGCCTGGAGGCACTAGTAACGGCACCGTTGCCGCTCCCTCCAACGAGGTATACCACGAGCCCGGTGGTGGCGGCTACCCTCAAACTTTGGGGGCAATGGAGACGGCACAGGGGAGAAATGGGGGGCTCAATGGAGGCCCCGATACGGGGGAACCATCGGTTCGTCCCAGGGAGCATTGATGGTGGATTTCTGGGCTGGCACAGGGCAGGGATTAGGAGGTTGAGGGACCTGTTTGTGGAGGGGAGGTTCGCGAGCTTGGTGGAGTTAGAGGGGAAGTTTGGGCTCCCCCGGGAACATGTTTCGGTACATGCAGGTTAGGGCGTTTGCCAGGCGGCAGATGGAGGGGTTCCCCTTGTTGTCCCCACGTGGGGTACAGGACAGGGTGCTCTCGGGGGTGTGGGTCGGAGGAGGGAGGATTTCGGACATATATCGGGTAATGCAGGAGGTAGACGAGGCCTCGGTGGAGGAACTGAAGGGTAAATGGGAAGAGGAGCTGGGTGAGGAGATTGAGGAGGGGACGTGGGCGGATGCCCTGGAGAGAGTGAATTCCTCCTCTTCCTGTGCGAGGCTTAGCCTCATACAGTTCAAGGTGCTGCATAGGGCCCACATGACTGGGTCAAGGATGAGCAGGTTTTTCGGGGAAGAGGACAGGTGTGCTAGGTGCTCGGGGAGCCCAGCGAACCACGCCCATATGTTTTGGGTGTGCCCAGCGTTGGGGGAGTTTTGGAAGGGGGTAGCAAGGACGGTGTCAAGGGTGGTGGGATCCAGGGTCGAGCCAGGCTGGGGATTCGCAATTTTTGGGGTTGCAGTGGAGCCGGGAGTGCAGGAGGCGATAAGAGGCCGGTGTTCTGGCCTTTGCGTCCCTAGTAGCCCGGCGGAGGATCTTGCTCCAATGGAAGGATGCAAGGCCCCCAAGCATGGAGGCCTGGATCTCTGATATGACGGGGTTCATTAAATTGGAGAGGGTGAATTCGAGAGGCTGGAGGAGACCACCGGCAAGGCAATGACCCTCTGGGCCTTCGCCATGACAGCGCTCCCATCCCCGACATAGTACACATCCTGCCCAGTGGTGGTAGCCACACTGAAGACATGGAACCAAATGAGGCAGCATTTCGGTTTAACCGAAATGTTCCCCATGGCCCCCATTTGCGGCAACCACAAATTCTCACCAGCCATACTCAACGCCACCTTGAAAAAATGGAGTCAGGGACTTTTACATAAGGGTCAGACTCGCGACCTTGGGTGAACTGACGGAAGACCTGGAACTACCTACAGGACAGGAACTCAGGCACCTCCAAATTAAACATTTTCTCCACAAGGGGATGGCAAGGTACCCCAGGACCCCAAGGGACACTCTACTCGAGGAACTAATAAACAAGGACAGTAAGAAGGGGTGGGAACTGTGGGAACATATATGGGCGGTTGTTGGATAGTGCAAGACTACCACTGGATGAAGCCAGATGAAAATGGGAGGACAAAGTGGTGCACAGAACTCACCTAATCAGATCCCGAATGAGTAGGTTCTTCCTGGAGGTGGAGGCCGAATGCAAACGGTGCCAGGGAGGCCCGGCCAACCACACCCACATGTTCTGGGCCTGCGAAGTTCTGGATAGCCATTTGTGAAGTGATGTCCAAGGTTGTGAGGGTGAAGGTGGAGCCATGCCCGAGAGTGACAGTCTTCGGGGTATCGGACCAGCTAGAACTACAGATAGGGAAGAGGGCTGATGCCCTGGCTTTTGCTGACTTAATCGCACGCCGGAAAATCCTGCTCAGCTGGCGATCAGTGGCACCACCCACAACTGGCAGACCTGTCAGAATTTCTCCACCTGGAGAAGATTTAAATATACCATCCGAGGGTTGTCGAAGACATCCACAAAGCATTCGCATATTTTGTGTTTGTTTCATAAAATAGGGGGATGATGCAGTCAGCGTAGTTAAGAGGGAGGAGTATGAAGTATTGGAGGTGAAAATACTGCCTCTCTCTTTATGTTTAAAGTGTTTAGCATCCTTGAAATTATGAGGGCCACATGAATGTATCCCAGGCTGTCAAATGAAGCCAGGGAGGAAACAGTGGGCCCTCACTACATGCAGATGTGGTGCTGGAGGATTGGAGGACTGCTAAAGGTGCAGTAAGGGATAGAAAAAATGATTGCAGGCCAGTCAGTCCAAACTTGGCAATGGGCAAATGGGTGGAATCAATTCTGAGAGATAGGGTAAATAATCACTTAGAAAGGTACAGAGTAATCAATGACAGCCAAAATGAATTTATTAGAGGAAGATTGTGTCTAACTAACTTGACTACATTTTTCTGAGGAGGGAACATGAAGGATTGATGTGGTTTACATGGATTTTAGCATGGATTTGACAAGGACCCATATGGCAAGGTGGCAAAAAAAAAAGCCGATGTGATCCAGGGAAATGTAGCAAACTGGGTACAAAATTGGCTCAGTGACAGGAAACAAGGAGTATTTGTTGACGGGTGTTTTTGAAACCAGAAGGTTGTTTCCAGTGGAGTTCTCCAGCACTAGGTCACCTGCTTTTTGTGATATATATTAATGATTTAAACTTAAATTTAGGGGTATATCTAGAAGTTTGCAGATGATCCAAAACTGACCCTGTGGTTGATGGTGCGGAGGGTGGCTGGAGATGACAGAAAGATATCAATTTACTGGTCAGGTGGGCAGTAACGTGGCAAACTGAATTCAGCCCAGAGAAGAGTGAGGTGATGCATTTTGGAGAGGTCAAACATGGCAAAGGATTACGCTATAAACGGGAGGACACAGAAGTGTAGAGGGAGTGAGAGACCTTGGAGTTAATGTCCACAGGTTCCTGAAGGTAGCAGAACAAGTTGATAAGGGGGTTAAGAAGGCATATGGAACCCTTTCCTTTATTAAAATAGAAAAGCAGGGAGGTTATGCTGGAACTGTATAACACACTAGTTAGGCCAAGTACTGTGTGATGTTCAGGTCACCTCATTACAGAAAGGATTTAATTGCATTAGAGAAGGTACAGATGAGATTTACGAAGATGTTGCCAGGAATGGAAAATTGCAACTACTGTATGAGGAAAGATTGGAAAGGCTGGGGTTGTTCTCCTGGGAACAGAGGAGTTTGAGGGGAGATTTAATTGAGGCGTACAAGATTCTGAGGGGACTGTAAACAGTGGATGGGAAGGGCCCGCCACTTCAGCACAGAGGTCAGTGACTTGGGACATAGATTTAAAGTGACTGGTAGAGTATTAGAAGGGAGAGGAGTAAAAATCTTTTCACCCAGAGGGTGGTGAGGAACTCATTGCCTGACAAGGTACTACATGCGGAAACCCTCAACATTTAAAAGATGTCTAGATATGCACCTGAAGTCCCATAAGCTCGAAGGCTATGGGCCAAGTGCTAGAAAATGGATTTAGGCTGGATTGCTTGTTTTTCGGCCAGCTCAGACATGATTGGCCTCCTGCTGTGCTCTAAAGCTTTCTACATTTCCTAAATATCTCAGGAATGTGTAGAGATCTGGGGAGAGGGTGGGGGAGAGCTAGCTTGAAGGGGATTGGCCACCATTTTATCATTCTATCTGCGTCTTAACTCAAACACGGAAAGTTAACCTCATGAGCATCTATGCTCCAGTGGTGTGCTCCATTGCTGAGGTGAAAATATCAGTTCCATTAGAAATTTGACACTGATATCGGCAGAATCCCCAAGTCAGAACATCTTTAACCTGCTGGCAAATTCCAACACAAGAACGTGTGTGAACCATGAGACACGACACACCTGCCTCGGACACCATGGCCTAGGAATGATGAATAAGAATGGACAAAAACTACTAGAGCTTGCTGTTACCGCGAGCTTTTCAAAACAAAAGAAGTGTCATGGAGACATCTTAGATTAGAGCATTGGCACCATATGGATCTGATCACCAGACATGACTCAACATTCTCACCACATTAAGCTACCATAGCGCTGACTATCATAGCATTCCTATAGTATGGAAGGAGGCTATTCAGCCCATTGAGTCTGCACCCCCCCCTCTCCCCCCCCAAAGGAGCACCCCACCCATTTCCACACCCCCCGCCCTATCCCTGTAACCCCACCTGTCCTTTTAGACAATGAAGGGCAATTTAGCATGGCCAATCCACCTAACCTGCACATCTTTGAACTCTGGGAAGCACCTGGAGGAAACCCACGCAGACATAGGTAGAACATGCAGACTCCACACAGACAGTGACCCAAGCCGGGATTCGAACCTGGGACCCTGGAGCTGTGAAGCGACAGTGCTGACCACTGTGCTACCTTGCCGCTCACATATGATCCAGTTTTTCTACTTGTTCTTGTGTTTTTCTCTGGATGAGAGATGTCACACAGAAATCAACTCCAGTTTTAACATTGATTTCAATTGGAACCGATGATTCACAGAAAGTTGCGATTTCTAAGAAAGCAACCACAATTTAAATTGCACTCTCAAAACAGGAAGCAAGAAAAAAGCTGACTGGAGCGAGGAAAACATCACAGCGATGGAATTTGTCGTTAGAGCCAATACTTTGAATATGCGAAGCGCCACTTCAAAGTAAAATCTAACAGACAGCTAAGCAGTGCAACAATGACTACTGGTTACAACTCCGCCAGAACATCCTATAATTCAAAGGAACGTCTCTTTCTAACAGCTGCCTGAGAAATGCCATGAACAGTCGCCCCGATTGTTGTGAAATTGAGATAGCTGAAGTAATTTATATTTGTATTATGCATTTTAGAAATAATGTATGTATTTTAAATTTAAGCTTAATTTGTGTCTCTGCATTTGTGAGCTAAGGGTTAAAACTTTAGTTTAGCTTCATGTTAAGCACAGGTGCCTACAGGTGTTTCTTTTAGTTTATTTTAAACTTTGCCTGCATTGTAATCGAGATTTTATGAAGTAAAAGCAATTACCGGCTTTTATAAAACAAAGCTGTTGCATAGCAACCAGAAGCCCACACTGAAAAGCAGAAGTTTGTGTTGAATTGGAACCAGGTAACCCAAGAAGCAAGAGGCTTTACCACAGAAACTGCCAGCACAGGCAGAACAAATAAGTAAGGGGCAGAAAGCAAGTCCCAGACTCTAAAGAAATGAAATGAACTAGGCAATGAATGTTAAGGAATGGGTTAGGAGACATTCCAATTAGATGTCTCATTTAAGTTAAGTATTCAATAATTTACACTGATATGCAAAGGAGTTGCAGGTGGCTCTGGTGGAGTTTTGTACAGAATGTGTTCAAAGAAAATAAAGGTGTTTGTGAAAAGGAGCAGAACTCTTGACTCTTTACTCAACAGCAGCCAGAAGCTAACAATGAAGAGTCGTCCCAGGAAGACTGAAGTTAACAGGACAACCAGGATCTGAACAAGGTACTGTTCACCAATATTAAAGAAAGGGGCAGAGGGAGGCTCCCAGTTAAATATAGGATTGCAAGGTGCAGACCTGGAGAAGTTGGATAGCAAGATGCCACATATTTGAAGTAATCTTAAAGTTAGTGACACTGTACAGTGAAGGGCCCAGGAAAGGACCCCGAAACGATAGAAGGGGGGACTGGCACAAAGGAAATTGACATATCCATTGTAATCGGCACAGTAACCCTACTGCTTGTATAGTGTATAATACGTAAAAAAACCTCAATAAAAACATTGAAAAAAGTTAGTGAGAATTAATACAGTTGTGAAGCGGTGGGTTTTCCTTTCACGTGGCTGGGGACCCGCGAGATTGCGTGGAAGCTTGAATGTACGTAGTGATCCAGGACAGAGGTATACTGAAAGGAGTTTGAGATTCTGGATGTGGATCCTTGGTGAAGGCATCTGAGAGAAAACCTTATGCAGGAGACGATTTTAAAGTGTGTCCTTCAGAAATGGTGCTTGGAAACCCACGTGTGGAAGTCAGAGTACCAGTGAGACAAGCATCTGGGGGGTGGGGGGGGGGGCGGATTTGATAAAAATCCTCAGAGGTTGAATTGGGTGGCATCTGTCACTTGGTTTCAGAGTGTGGTGTGTCTGACCACATTTTGCCTATTGATTTACATGGACTGAGTACTTAGAGTGGAAGATATATTCTATAACTTGTGTTCTCCTTTCAAATCTGTGTATGTCTGTAAAGGTATAGCTGGGTGAAGTATATTATAGTTGATCTTTTCTTGTTTAATAAATGTTTATTGGCAGTCCACGTTTCTGCACAAAATATAAATGTTACGATTTATCGAGCCGTGGTCCCACTCTGGGACCCGAGGGCCCAGTAGGAACGTTGGCTGGCTAGGATCGCAACACCAAGATATTTGACCATTTGCGCAGAGGCAATTTATTTAAGCTGCTGGATAAAATTAGCTGCCCGCCAAAGCTGCTCAATGTGATCTCCCCTTTCCATGAGAACATGATAAGTAACGTGATGGAGCAACATCAGGACACTTAAGGGATACGTGATGGAGTCAAAGACAGTTGTGATCTGGCACTGATACTCTTTGGCATATTCTCTTTGCTGCTGTCATATGACTATAGGTCAGCAACATACGGGAACTGAAGGAAAGCTGTTCAGTCTTGCTCAGAAATGCAAGACAAGGTTGTGCTAAGTCTTCATCAGAGAGTTGTTCTATGCTAACGATGTCACACTAACATTCCACACTGAGGAACATCTTCACTAACAGATGGATAGGCTCTTTCATGCCACAAAAGAGTTTGGTTTGACCAACAGCATCAGGAAGAGAAATATCACGGTTCAGGATGTTGCTTTACCGCCATAAATCAGCATTAACAATGTTACCCTGGAGGTTGCTGCAGGCTTCACATATCTAGGTTTCAGAATCACCAGCAATCTGTCACTTGATTCTGAAATCAACACAGACATCACAAAACTGCAGCTGTTCTGTTCAAGTTGAGAAACCAAGTGTTTGGAACAACAGCAACCTGACCGAGAACACCGAACTGTGAGTCTACCAAGCCTGCATCCTCAGCACACTTCTCCACAGCGGTGAGACCTGGTCAACATATCCTAGGCAGGAGAAAAGGCTGAATACTTTCTCCCTTTGCTGTCTTAGACATAATCTCGGCACCTCTTGACAGGACAAGGACACCAAGTAAGGGGTCCTGGTGCATGCTAATTCCATCAGCATACATTCAACACTAAGCCAACATTCATCAGGTGGATGACAGCCAAATGCACAATGACCTTACTGTAACTCCCTCCCTATCATCTCTGTGGGAGGACTTTAACCACATGTCCTCCATCTTCTTGAGGACAATTAAAGATGGGTAATAAATGCCAGTGCCCTGAAAGTGATGGCCACATCTCATGAGCACATTAGAACTTAAAAAGAACACTTTAGAAAAGATACAATTTCAAAACATATAATTTATTAAATATACAAAATAATGTTTCAGTAACATTAAAGACTGTAATACAGTATGTATAAAATGTCGACAAAACCACTTCATAGTGAAACATATATGCTTCTTACCCACAATTCTGTACAGCCACTATTCTTGGTATTAGTTGAACCACTGAATGGATATGATATGTTTCCCCAAAGGCAGCAAGATAAATGTAGCGAGCAACATTTGGGCAGCTATTTTAGATTGCTTTGCAGCTGGGTGTAACATGGTGTTGCTGCCCACCATTTTTGGTCAACGAAAGGGAGAGCAGAAGGATCAGGGAGGATGGACAGTGGGATGAAACTATTAACAAATACATTGCCATGCTTAAATGACATACTTGAAGGAGAAAGAAATAAAAAAATTTTCAAAGTTCTTGCAAGGTTGAATCATAAAACAGGAATAATATTTGGGTAGACCAAATTCAGAAAAATAAAGCATTAAAACATTTGCAACAGTTATATATTCCGAAAAACAACAGTGAGGCTCAATCATTTTGTTCATTCTCAAGTCTAAGGGTTTTAACTGAAGAACTAACAGCATCATAGAATTTAATTTATGACCAACTGGATGGGGAAAAGGAAGAAAAAATGGCTTGAGGAGCAAAAAAATTGCGTTTGAGATACGGATGGGCACCAATAATAAAAAATTTGGCATTGCACAATCTTAAAACCTACCTGACGCTTGTAATTGTCTTTCCTTCCCCCTTGGTTACTGAGACTAATTATACTGGCAGAACGTACCATTGGAGTTCGGTGCCAAACTTTTGATTGGATGACACCTTCTTTTTCATACTGAACGAGGTCATTCAGTGGGTCCCAGGGCCTGGTGCTGCATGCAATAAAAAACACTACATAATTAGTTATCAGTCAAAATTATTCTGATCTAAGGATACTATACAATTCATTGACCAGAAACTGAACTGGATCACCATATAAATACTGTGGCTCCAAAAGCAGATCAGAGGCTGGGAAGACTATTCCGAGTAACTCACCTCCTCATTCTCCAAAGCCTGTCCACCATCTGCAAGGCATACGTTATGGAATATTCTCCACTTGCCTGCATGAGTGCACTTGAAGTGCACTGAAGAACACTCGAGATACTCAACACCTCCAAGATAAAGTAGCCCGCTTCCTCAGCACCCCATCCACTATCTTAAACATTCACTCCATCCACCACTGGCACACAATGGCAACAGTGTGTACTATTTACAAGATTAATTGCAGAAAGTCACCAAAGCTCCTTCGATAGTATCTGCCAAAGCTCCAAACCCTATCATCTGGAAGAAAAAAGACAGCAGATACATGGAAATGTCTTCACCTGCAAGTTTCCGTCCCAGTCGCACACCATCCTGACTTAGAAACGTATTGCCATTACCTCACTGTCACTGGGTCAAAATCCTGGAATTCCCTCCCTAACAGCATTGTGGATATACCTAGACCACATGGACTGTAGCGGTTCAAGAAGACAGCTCACCACCACTTCTCAAGGGCAATTGGAGATGAGCAACAAATGGTGGCGTAGCCACATCCCAAGAATGAATTTTTAAAGACAGCTGTGACAATGATATGTGCTCATACGTAGAATGTTGAAACATATGAACATATGAATTAGGAGCAGGAGTAGGCCACTTGGCTTCTTATGCCTGTTCCGCCATAAGATCATGGCTGTAACCTCAACCCTACAGTCCTGCCTACGTCTGATGGTTTCGACAAGGTGAAAGCCTAAGACAAAGGAAGCACAAAAATGAAGGAAAGGACATTGACAGAAGTTCACATTTAAATGGCACCTTATCCTGTTTCTCAGAAACATGTGAAAGTGATTTGCAATGCAACAATTTTCTTTCAAGTATGTAGAAAAATAACAGCCATTTATACTCCGCAAAGAGGAGGCGGTGGCACAGTGGTATTGTCACTGGACTAGCAGACCCAGAGCAATGCCACTACAGATGGTGAAATCGGATTTCAATACAAGTCTGGAATTGAAAGTCTAATTATGACCATGAAACCATTGCCAATTGTTGTTCAAACCCATCTGGTTCATTAATGTCCTTAAGGGAAGGAAATCTGCCATCCTTACCTGGTCTGGCCTATATGTGACTCCAGATCCACAGCAATACGGTGGACTCTTACTGCCCCCTCAAGGGTAATTAGGGATGGGTAATAAGTGCTGGACCAGCCAGCGACGCCCACATGAACGAATAATAAAAAAAACTGCACAAACAGCAATGAGGCAAATTCCCTGCTAAATTTATTGTTGGTGCTAAATGTGATTTAATGAGAATTCCCTGCCCTTCAAATTACATAAAACTAATGGATCTTTACAAGGTCACCTACCCAGGAGACCACAGTATGTGCTATTAACTTCCAATTGGCTCTTTCAAAGAGCCGGCACAGATGTGATGGTCTGAACGGCCTTCACCCAAGCTGTACAATTCTATCAACTACACTCGGTGTTAAAAGACTGATTTTTTTTATGAATGAAGAAGGGAAACTGAGGGAAGGGTTATGCCATTAAACTTTTACTGCTGCAGATATCACAATAAAGACACTGGAATTTACCAATGCATAGAAATTCATGCATACTCTTCTCTGCACATTTTAGGATACCTGTTTCAGCACATTGATACTTTATAACTTAGAACAGAAATGCAAACTGTTCTTTATTCAATATTCCAAGATAGGAGATCAAAAGTAAAAATAATTTTTTTGAAGGCTTACTCTGAATATTTGTATTGCCATTCTCCAGTAATTAGATCTTGTTCAAAAAGGCGAGGAAGCCATTCCTCTCCTTGTGCTTTCCGTTGTTTGGCAGCTTTTCGTTGAGCTTCTTCCAGGACGAACTTTTCACCAGTGGCTTCATTCTGGTCCTTGTTATGGATTGCACGAGTTACATGCTGCCACAGTCTAGGAGATATTCACGGAAGGACGACAAATAAAATAATTGAAAATTAAACATTTCCTTGAATAGCTGTTTGAAATTGTATTGAACTTCAGTGAATATAAAATGCAACAGATTTTGAATAAAGTCTTTGCAGACAAGGATTATTAAAAACAACCATTCATTCATTCAAGGTTGTTGTCAACTCCAACTTAAGAACTAAAATGTCTTATCAATGATATAGAACATTATACAGGACCAATTAAATAATGAATGATGGCTTCATAATATTTAATCATCAAGGAAATAAATCCAACAGGCAGCATATGCCATTTAGGCAATATTAATATTAGGCAGTGTAATGACTTTCTAAAGCACATTGGAAAGAATATATTTAAACAGGTATTGCACAGAAATATAACTATAGAATTATGCCGACAGACAATATGGTGGAACTGAAAATTGTATTTAGAACTCCCTCCTGATCTGATGATTTTTCCCCACCTTGATAATAACTCAATTACTGCTGTGCAGCCCCAGGGAAGTAGGGCTTGTTGCAACACAGGGAAATAGGAATAGCAGTCGGCCAATCAGCCCATTGAGTCTGCTGCACCATTCAAATAGAAAATGGCTGATCATTTACCACTTACCATCCCCCATATCTTGTGTCATTAGTATCCAGAAATTGATTGATTTCTGACTTGAACATGCTCAATTACAGTTTCTACAGTCCTCTGGGATAAAGAATTCCAAAGATTCACCACCCTGAGTGAACAAATTCCTCTGCATCTTAAGTGGCCTACACTGGCTCTAGACTCGCCAGTCAGGTGAGATATTGAATTCACATCTACCCTGTCATGCCCTGTGAGAATTTTACAATGAAATCAGATCTCATCCTTTATTCTTGTACTCAAATCCCCTTGTGAAGGCCAACATACCACTTGCTTTCACAATTGCTTGCTGCACCTGCATACTAGTGTTTAGTGACTCGTTAACAAGGATAACCAGGTCCCTTTGCACATCAACACTTGCCAATGTTATGATTCCAGCTGTGTTACTATTAAACAAGTCAGATAGATCCCAGGATTGAACCCAACGTGTAATATCCTAACTTTTATCTTTTTGTTCAGATACATGCAAGGCGGCCACTGAACAGAATCACCGGAGTCAGCTGATGAACTTTTAACAAAAGAATATAAAGTTATTAAACACGAAAAGATTAACTATTTTATAGTAATCCTTCACCTCACTATGCCTTTACAGATACATACAGATTTGTCAGGATAACGCATGTTACAAAATTAATCTTGTGCTTGAATGTTCTCTGAGTACACGGTCCATGCAAAACAATAGGCCAACAGTGATCAGACACCTTACAGTCTGGAACCAAATGATAAATGCCACCTAAACAACTTTTACAGATTTGTTGTCATCTCCCCCAGACGATGTCACACTGTGTGCCAACTGGTCTCACTGCAGCTCTGTCTTTCACACAAGAGTTTCCAATCTCCTCTCTTGAAGAACACACCTTGGAATCTTCTCCCGAACGTTTTCTCCTCGATGCCTTCACTAAAGATCCACCTACAGGGCTTCAACTTCTGCTTCTGGTATTCCCTTCCTCTGGGCCACCACCTGCATTCAAGCTTTGCCTTCCACACACTCCCAGATACCCAACTGTGCCAACAACATACTTCACAGACCTGTCATAAGGAGTCACCAAACTTCAGGTCACCTTGGATATCTGGCATTTGACAAGTACACTTTGCTTTCCGTCTGCTTTCTGCAACATTGTCTTTTTAACTTTGAGTCTCTGTTTGCTCCTCACCCCTTCACTTAACAGGACCGTTTCCAGGTTTCTATTCCTTTCTTTTGACTGGAAGGTCTTCGGAGGCTGCCTTCTGTTCCTCTCCCTGGTTTTGGCACTTTTCTGTTCTTCTTCAGTTTGGGACCTGCTCTTTGCAGTCTCCCTCCCTATTCAGCTTCCTCCAAGTCAGGATGGGAGTGACTTGGAGGGGAACTTCCATATGGCAGTAACTCCAGGTGTCTGCTTGCCTTGTCCTTCCAGATGGTAGCAGTCGTGAGTTTGGAAGGTGCTGTTGAACAGCCTTGGTGAGTTCCTTAAGTGCATCTTGTAGATAGTACACACTGTTGCCATTGGGAGTCAGTGGTGGAGGGACTGAATGTTTGCGGAAGGGCTGCCGATCGAACTGGCTGTTTTGTCCTGGATGGTGCGAGCTTCTTGAGTGTTGTCGGAGCTGCACTCACCAAGGCAAGTGGAGAGTGTTCCATCACCCTCCTGACTTGCGCCTTGTAGATGGTAGACAGGCTTTGGGGAGTCAGGAAGTTGTTACTTGCTGCAGGATTCGTGGCCTCTGATCTGCTCTTGTAGCTACAGTATTTATGTGGCTAGTCCAGTTTAGTTTCTGGTCAGTGGCAATCCCCAGGATGTTGCTAGTGGGGTTTCAGCAATGGAAATGCCATTGAGTATTCTGGGGTGACGGTTAGATTCTCTCTTGTTGGAGACAGTCACTGCCTGACACTTGTGTGGCCCGCATGTTACTTTCCACTTGTCAGCCCACGCCTGGATATTGTTCAGACTTGCTGCATTTGGACACGGACTGTTTCAGTACCTGAGGTGTCGCAAATGGTGAACGGTGAAATCATCATCAAACTTCCCCACTTCTGAGCTTATGATGAAAGGGAAGTCATTGATGAAGCAGCTGAAGATGGTTGAGCCTCAACACTAATTTACTACATTCCAACTGACAGGAACCTTTTACAGAAGTTATAGAATTTTGAAAGATAACCAATGTATTCTCCATCGCCACAGCCACCTCCTTTAAACACTCTGAGATTAAGCTCATATGGTCCAATTAATTTTTGATTTTGAGGTGTTTGGAAAACAAAAGTAGTTTTAAGGGATTTATATATGTATTGGTAAACATTAGAAATAAGGTGTCGTTTTAAGTGGGTTTAATTCAATGTTTCTAAGCCTGGAAGATAAAACCTATAGTTAGATTCATGCTGGACAAAAGTATTTGTATGTGTGGGGTTTGGTTAAGTCCCAACTGTGTTCTATTGCGATTAGAGGGCTACGGCGTGAAGAATAAATAAAAGGAATAAACATATGGGTGTTGCTTAGCAACTGGAGCCTGGCAACGTAGACAAGATTTTAAGTTTTACTTCAGCTAATTTTATTGGAGTTGGGAGAGAGGAAGTGAGAGAGAAGGCAGCTCTCACAGTTCTGTTGGAAACAGCTGGTTTAGAAGACTAGAGAGGGAACATCTCGCTTGGCTTTTCTGGAAGAAAAGCCATACTATGGAGAATGGTTAAGTAAACAAGATACAAGTAATCTAAAATCCAGCTAGTTAAGGAAACTAAAGGAATGAAGAGAAGTGTCTAAGAAGTCTGAAGTTAAGTGAACAGAGGCCAAGGCATGATTTAGAAGAATTCAAGGAAGAGTAAACAACGTGTTGAGTTAGAGAGACAATAGGGGCAGCACGGTGGCACAGTGATGAGCACTGCCTCCTCACGTCGCCGAGGTCCCAGGTTCGATCCCGTCTCTGGGTCACTGTCCGCGTGGAGTTTGCAAATTCTCCCCGTATTTGCGTGTGTTTTGCCCCCACAACCCAAAGATGCGCAGGGTAGGTGGATTGGCCCCGCTAAATTGCCCCTCAGCTGGAAAAAATGAATTGGGTACTCTAAATTTTAAAAAAAATGCCTTTTTCCTTGTTAAAACTAATTAGCAGTCCTCTGACTCTGTTCCTCCATGTTTCAGAAAAAGAAAGTAAAAGTTATGGTCTTTTGAGCCAGGGTTCAATTCGGGAATCTTTCCGTCCAGTTATAACATTAACTGGGATTGTAACAAAGATTCTGCTTTTTAATTGTTCAGTTATAACATTGACTGGGATCGTAACAACAATCCTGCTTTTTAAATTGTGTTCATTACTCCCCAAGACCCCATAGAATCAGAGAATTTACAGTTCTGAGGAAGGCTGTTCGGCCCATCGAGTCTGCAAAGTCTTACAAAGAGCACCCTACTGAAGCCCACATATCTCCCCTATCCCCATAATCCAACTTAACATGGGGGCAATTTAGCATGGCCAATCCGCCTAACTCATACATCTTTGGACAGTGGGAGGAAACCGGAGCACCCGGAGGAAACCCACGCAGACACTGGGAGAACGTGCAGACTCCGCACAGACAGTGACCAAGCTGGGAATCGAACCTGTGATCCTGGAGCTGTGAAGCAACTGTGATAATCACTATGCTACCGTGCTACCTATGTCTCTGGTGCCAATGTAGACCACGACTCTGCCTGTTCACTCAGGGTACTCCTGCACCATGTGGTCACTCATTCCCTCTCTGCCTGCACACTCCTAGCCTGTGGTGTAACCCTCTCTCTAAACATCCTGTTCACGTAGTTCTGTCTCATGGATGTACAACAATAACTCCAGCTGCCCCCTGAATTACAAAACCCAGCGCTCAAGTTTTGCAGCCAATGACACTTACTACAGATATATTTCTCTGGGACGCGTGGCATGCCCAACACTTACCATATATCACAGGAGGTACATTCCATTTGTCCGAGCTGCCCTGATATACCCTTTCGTTATAATTAGAATAACTTATCAGTTATTTACCAATCAGCTTCTTCCGCAGCACCAATGTATGAGTCAAATACTAGAGGGTGAGAAAGGTAGAAAAAGAAAGGAACCCCTACTACCCTGAACTCCCTCACTCACCAAATTCCTAGAGTAGAATTTTGAAGATGACAATCGAAAGTTATCATATAACATTCTACCGCTGACTTTCGGAAGTCTATTGCCGTTTAACACTCACTCACTTGAACGCTGATTGGCATTCTTTATTCATTTATGAGATGCGAGCCTCCCTGGCTGAGCCAGCATTTACTGCCCATTCCTGAAGGCATTTTAAGAGTCAACCACATTGCTGGGTCTGGAGTCACATGTAGACCAGACCGGGTAAGGATGACAGATTTCCTTCCATAGGACATTAGTGAACCAGATTTTTTTTTTTTTTTTTTTTTTACAACAACTGGAAATGGTTTCATAGTCATTAGAATTTTAATTCCAGCTTTTTTATTGAATTCAAATTCGTCCTGGTGGGATTTGAACTCAGAACCCCAGAGCATTAACCCAGATCTCTGGATTATTAGTCCAGTGATAATACCACTATGTCACTGAGTCCCTCTGGC
Source organism: Scyliorhinus canicula (assembly GCF_902713615.1). NCBI lineage: Eukaryota > Metazoa > Chordata > Chondrichthyes > Carcharhiniformes > Scyliorhinidae > Scyliorhinus > Scyliorhinus canicula. Next base: position 48,376,927 of record NC_052165.1, on the reverse strand, counting down.
ACTGGGCTGGACTTTTGTCCACCCTGCCTATCAGAGCTGTTGGTCAATCAAGAGAGCGATTGCGGTGTGGGACGGTGAGGGGTCCTGGAGTTCCAAGGTCACAGAGGGGAGTGTGTCCTGACTCGGGCCTTCAGATTAAGGTGCCCACCCACTCCCATTCCAGCCCGAGGTGGAGAAGTTTTATTCTGCTTCCCATCCTACCCAGATCTGCTCCCACCAGCATATAAATTGAGGTTGGGTGCGAAAAGACCCTCAAGTGGCAGTTAAGCAGTCACTTATGGGCGTTCAGGTGAAAGGGCAGGTTTCTCTTCCGATGCCCTGCCTGCTCAAGCGTGAAACTGTCTCTGGGTTTGGGCAGGTGAGTTCCCAGGGGGAATCCTACCCATTCAATGTTACGTTCCCTCCTACTTCAGAACCCTCCTTGAGGGTGCCATAAAATTCTGCCCCTAGTTTCATAACCAGTTCAAGCTTGCACTCAGAATTTGTATTTATATGACCTGAAAGTCAGAAGAGTCAGTTCTGTTGCAGTTACAGAAATGCGATCAGGCTATTCAGCTAAGTAACTAATTTCAGCTGCCCACCAGAAGAATTTGTTTCACCTATCATGTGAGAGTACCTTTTAGAACTGGGTGTTTATCAAATAGCTGTAGTGGATGTAAAGCTGTAATGGACGTACTTTTAAGAAATGTTTATCAAATAGCTGCAGTGATGTCAGAGTGTGGGTGGAGCTGGGCTGACTGTCTTTCACTTCTCGTTTTTGAGCAGGCAGCTACAGTGTGTTTTAGTTTTGTTTTCAGAGCTGGATACCTGCAGGCAAAGCAAGCAGCTGTATATAGATCTCTCTCTGCAATCTAAAGACTGTCTCCAGATCATTTTAGGATATCAAAGTAATACCTACTTTCTGTAGAGAATTCTGCTGTCTTTCTGTAAAAAGGGTATTTTGGTCTTATGGATGTTGTTAGGAAAGTTATGAAGGGTTACTTATAGAATATTGTATCTGTGGGGATTATTGGTGTTGATCGTTGTTAAGATGTTTACTGTGCGTTAATAAAGTGTTAACTGGATTCATAAATAAACATGGTTTTGTTTTTAAAAGTACTGTAGATCTCTGTTGCATCACACCTGTAAAGTAGGCCCTTGTGCTCCCCATTACCACAATCTATTAAAAATCGTGAACTCCATGATAGACTTTGGTGTTCTCTAAACCCTGGCCCGTAACACACCCTGGAAGAAAATTACTTCATTTTCAGTATTCCATTATTTCAAACAAATTTATTGGATGATTTTGTTTTCTTCTGGTGCTTATACTATATATCTTTTTCTTCAGGTACTTCTTTTGTCAAGGAAATGCACGGTGTGCACTGGAGTGCATGAGGGAGAAGATGAACAGGATGACATTCTCTTCAATATATTTTTGAAGAAAAAAAATAGAGATTTCCGATTGTACAGAACCTCATCACACAAAAAAAAACTTTGAAAAGAATTACACAGTTATGTTGAATTTGGATAAGATGTTAGTTTGGCCCCAGCTGGAGTACTCATCCTGTTCTGGATGCCACACTTTAGGAAAGATATAAACGCATCTGAGAGAGTGCAGGAAAAACTCACGAGTATGGTTCCATGGATGAGTAATTTCAGCTATGAAGACCTGAAATGGAAGAATGTGCAGGGCTGGAGGGAGAAGGGGAGGGAATGAGCTGCTCATTCAGAAAGCTGTTGCAGACATGATGGGCCAAATGTCCTCCCTGCTGCATTTCAACAATTTTGTGATTTCTGTATTGCCCAGTGGAACACATGATGAGTGAAGCATCTGGTATAATGAGATGTTGCACTAGCAGGCTACTATTTCACTCGGAAGTGTAATTTGATTCCATCATCCCAAAATTACCGCATCTGAACACAAATGTCAATATGTCTGATGATTTAGGGGGAGATGGTGGCACGTTGGTGTCCTCACTGGATTAATAACCCATATTCAGGTAATAATCTGCGAACCCAGGTTTGAATCCCACGGTGTCAGATTGTGAAATTTGAATTCAATAAAAATCTGGAATTAAAAGTCTAATGATGACCATGAAACCATTGTCGATTATCATAAAAATCTATGTGGTTCACTGATGTCCTTTACGGAAGGAAATCTGCCATCCTTAGCTGATCTGGCCTACATGTGACTCCAGACCAACAGCAATGTGGTTGACTCTTAAAATGCCCTAACAAGCCACTCAGTTCAAAGAGAATTAGGGATGGCCAATAAATGCTGGCCCAGCCAACGATGTCCAGATCCCAGGCCTAATTCTTCAGGCTTAATTCTTGGCACTAATTTATAATGGATGGAAGGCATTGCATTTCCCAGTATCAGATTGCTGAATAAATGTAGGACAATAGGATAATTGTATTGTAATTCAAGTAGAACAGTTCTCAGTTTCCAAACCCATCCCAAGCACAGCCTGAGTGATTTGTGAACAGGAGTCAGATATAATGGAATTCATCAGTCATTATTTAGTATTCTAAATACTTTAGTCTAACGTTTTGCATTGTCTCCTGGGTGGGACAGCATGAACAGGTGAGAAAATAAGAAATGATGTAGCAAGACAAATGACAAGGTATGGTAATCCCTCTCTATCATTGAATATAAACTATAGCAATTTTGAAAAAGTGCAGAGTGAAAGGAAATCATGCAATATATTCATGATTATTTTCATTTTTTGAACACAACTTTCTCTTTAATGAGTAGGCTTCAAGAAATATAAGAAATGAAGAACATGTATCTATAGTGTTTTATCGCATCCTCAGGGTGTCCCACAAACACTTCACATCCAACAAACATTCTTCAAATGTAGACACATTAGTTCAGCCATCAAGCACAGTATTGGTTAGCAGCCCGAGCTTCACTTTTTCAGTTTGTGATGGTATTTGAAGGTTTTGGCGTTGGTACAGTACTATGGTTTAAACAGTCCTAACTATCAATCATGTTTTAGAATTTTTTGACTACTGGTTTACTAAATTGACATGACAAAGAGTTGGATCTAAGGTAGTGTTTTGATGCACAAGGTACTCATATTCAAAAAGTGCCAAAGTAGTTAAAATGCTAATATTCCCCAAAACACAATAACAATAAGCAATTTTGTCCCCCCCCCCCCCCCCCCCCCCCGCCCATGTTAGGCAACTGCCTGGGGTGAAGGGGTGAATGGATCATCCTAGTGGAGTTAAAGTTCGAGTGAGTACTTTTGGGAATTACAAACAACCTAGTTAACAAGTTAAAAAGAATCATAGAATTTACAGTGCAGAAGCAGCCAAGGTAGCTAACTCAGCTGACTGAGTGACATGATGGAGCAGCACTCGGAAGCTGACCTGTGAGGGAGCAACGGGGCGGAGCAAGGCAATCCAAATTCCAGACACTCGGCAGCACCAAAATTCAAAGGCCTGGCATCAATTTTTGAAAAATACCATTAGCACAAGGGTGGGAGCTGATTGGTAGGCAAATTGTTTTCTCCACTTTAAAGTTACAATAAGGAAAGTCAAGTGTTAAAACAGATTATTAAGAATAACGTAAATAATTTTCTGCTAAGCATAAATTTAAGAGTCTTTTCAACTAAAAGTATGACTGGGGAGCTCAGTCCCCTGCACTGCATTGTCTGCAATGTGGGAATTCTTAGGCACTTTTTGCAGTCTTGATGAACACGTGGAGGAAGTGCTACCACTTGACCAGCTTTAGCATCGGCTTGAGGCACAGCGGTGCATCCGCGAGGCTGAGAGGTTCATAGATATCACATTTGTAGATGTGGTCACTCCGCAGCTGAAGGATGTGCAGTCAGACAGGGAATGGGTGACCACCAGTCTGAGGAAGGTGGGCAGGTGTAGACAAGAAAGCCCCAGAGTGCATCTCACTCAAGAACCATTTTTCTGTGTTGGAAAACAATGAGAGCGACGGTTCCGCTGGAGAATGCAACCAGTTCTCTCTCTACCTCCCTTTTTGAATAGCGGAGTTTTATTAGCTACCCATCAATCTGTAGGAACCATTCCAGAGTCCAAAGAATTTTGGAAAATGACCGCCAATGGGTCTACTATTTCTAAGCCTACTTCCTCAAGTACTCAGGGATAAAGAATATCAGGCCCTGGAGATTTATCGGCTTCAATTGCACTAATGTCCCTAACATTATTTCTCTAATACCAATTTCCTTCAACTCCTCACTAAAATTTGTGCATCTTAGAACTTCCAGTACATTATTTATGTTTACCATTTTGAAGACAAGCAAAGTACGAGTTTAGTTCCTCGGCCATTTTTTGTCCCAAAAGACCATAAAACAAAGGAGCAAAATTAGGCCATTTGGCCCATTAGGTCTGCTCTGTCATTCAATCATGGCTGATACCTTTCTCATCCCCAATCTCCTGCCTTCTCCCCATATTATTAATCAAGAACCTAGCTATCTCTGTCTTAAAGACACTCAGTGATTTGGCCTCCACAGCTTCCTGTGCAAAAGCGTTCCCCATCCACTGGTGGAAGAAATTCTCCCCATTTCAGTTTTAAGTCTGATGCTTGTGCCCCCCGGGTTCTTATTTTTCCTACTAGAGGAAACATACTCTTCACGTCCACTCTATCTAGGCCTCTGTGTCCTGTAGGTTACAATAAGATATTCCCTCATCCTTCTAAACTCCAATGAGTACAGACCCAGAGTCCTCAACTGCTCCTTATATGGCAAGCTCTTCATTCCAGAGATCCTTCTTGTGAACCAAGGCCAGCACATCCTTCCTGAGATACGGGGCCCAGAATTGCTCACAATACTTCAAATGGATTGGATTGGATTTGTTTATTGTCACGTGCAGCAGTGTAGCATGGTGGTTAGCATCAATGCTTCACAGCTCCAGGGTCCCAGGTTCGATTCCCGGCTGGGTCACTGTCTGTGTGGAGTCTGCACGTCCTCCCCCTGTGTGCGTGGGTTTCCTCCCACAGTCCAAAGATGTGCGGGTTAGGTGGATTGGCCATGCTAAATTGCCCGTAGTGTCCTAAGGTTAAGGGGGGGGTTGTTGGGCTACGGGTATAGGGTGGATACGTGGGTTTGAGTAGGGTGATCATGGCTCGGCACAACATCAAGGGCCGAAGGGCCTGTTCTGTGCTGTACTGTTCTATGTTCTATGTACCGAGGTACAGTGAAAAGTATTTTTCTGCAAGCAGCTCAACAGATCATTCAGTACATGGAAGAAAAGGGAATTAAACAAAATTCAAGAAAATACATGAGAATACATAATAGGGCAACACAAGATATACAATGTAACTACATAAGCATTGGCATCGGTTGAAGCATACAGGGTGTAGTGTTAATGAGGTCAGCCATTAAGAGGGTCATTTAGGAGTCTGGTGACAGTGGGGAAGAAGCTGTTTTTAAGTCTGTTCGTGCGTGTTCTCAGACTTCTGAATCTCCTGCCCGATGGACGAAGTTGGAAAAGTGAGTAAGCCGGGTGGGAGGGATCCTTGATTATGCTGCCCGCTTTCCCCCGGCAGTGGGAGGTGTAGATGGAATCAATGGATGGGAGGCAGGTTCGTGTGATGGACTGGGCGGTATTCACGACTCTCTGAAGTTCCTTACGGTCCTGGGCCGAGCAGTTGCCATACCAGGCTGTGATGCAGCCCGATAGGATGCTTTCTATAGTGCATCTGTAAAAGTTGGTAAGGGTTAATGTGGACATGCCGAATTTCCTTAGTTTCCTGAGGAAATATAGGCGCTGTTGTGCTTTCTTGGTGATAGCGTCGACGTGAGTGGACCAGGATAGATTTTTGGTGATGTGCACCCCTAGGAATTTGAAACTGCTCACCATCTCCACCTCGGCCCCGTTGATGCTGACAGGGGTGTGTACAGTACTTTGCTTCCTGAAGTCGATGACCAGCTCTTTAGTTTTGCTGGCATTGAGGGAGAGATTGTTGTCGTTACACCACTCCACTAGGTTTTCTATCTCCCTCCTGTATTCGGACTCATCGTTATTCGAGATCCGGCCCACTATGGTCGTATCGTCAGCAAACTTTTAGATGGAGTTGGAACCAAGTTTTGCCACGCAGTCGTGTGTGTACAGGGAGTAGAGTAGGGGGCTAAGTACGCAGCCTTGCGGGGCATCGGTATTGAGGACTATTGTGGAGGAGGTGTTGGTGTTCATTCTTACTGACTGTGGTCTGTTGGTCAGAAAGTCAAGGATCCAGTTGCAGAGTGGAGAGCCAAGTCCTAGGTTTTGGAGCTTTGATTATGGTGTTGAAGGCGGAGCTGTAGTCAATAAATAGGAGTCTGATGTAGGAGTCCTTGTTTTCGAGATGCTCTAGGGATGAGTGTAGGGCCAGGGAAATGGCGTCTGATGTGGACTGGTTGAGACGGTATGCGAATTGAAGAGGGTCAAGGCGTTCCGGGAGTATGGAGGTGATGCGCTTCATGATCAGCCTCTCGAAGCACTTCATTACTACTGACGTCAGGGCCACCGGGCGGTAGTCATTGAGGCACGTTGCCTGGTTCTTCTTTGGTACCGGTATGATGGTGGTCTTCTTGAAGCAGGTGGGGACCTCGGAGTGGAGTAGGGATAGGTTAAAGATGTCTGTGAATACCTCTGCCAGCTGGTATGCGCAGGCTCTGAGTGCACGACCAGGGATCCCGTCCGGGCCCATCGCCTTCCGTGGGTGCACTTTCAGGAAGGCCGATCTGACTTCGGAAACTGTGATGGTGGGTATGGGTGAATTATGGGCTGCTGGGGCACTCGACAGCGGATTGTTGGTTATCTGCTCAAACCGAGCATAGAATGCATTAAGTTCATCGGGGAGGGGTGCGCTGCTGCCAGAGATACTGCTCGGCTTCGCTTTGTAGCCCGTTATGTTGTTTGAACGGATGGAGCCTGAACAGAGCTTTACACAGCCTCAGAAGTACTTCCTTGCTCTTGTATTCTAGCCCTCTCGATGTTAATGCGAACATTGCATTTGGTTCCTTACTACCGACTGAACCTGAACGTTAACCTTAAGAAAATCTTGAACTTGGACCCTCAAGTCCCTTTGGGCTTCTGATTTTTCTTGCTAACTTGGTATGCCTCTTCTTTGAATCTAATACTCCCTCTAAGTTCACTTGTAAGCCATGGTTTGGCCACGGTTCACTGTCTACTCTTGCGCCAAATAGGAATAAACAACTTTTGGAGTTCACCCATTGGTTCCTTGAATGCCCACCATTGCCTATCCACTGTCCTTCCTTTCAGCAACGTTTCTCAGTCCATCATAGCCAACTCATGCCTCATACTATCAAAGTTACCTTTGTTAAGATTCAGGACCCTAGTCTTAGGATCAACTACCTCACTATCCACCATGATAAAGAATTCTATCATATTATGGTCACTCATCCTCAAGGGTTCTCTCACAATTAGGTTGCCAACTAATCCCATCTCAATACACAACTCGCAATCCAAGATGGCCTGTTCCCTTGTTGGTTCCTCAGCATATTGGTCCAGAAAACCATCCCATACACAAATTCCTCTTCTATTGTACTGTGTCTAATTTGACGCACCCAATCTATATGCAGTTTTGCCCTTTTGAAAAAAATCGTGAGAAACTGCTTCACTTACGAACAAAATCTCAATGTTAATCTTTCTGGTCAAAAATCCCCAAACTCAATTATATCTATATTTCACCCAACTTACAAAATAAGAACAAGTTTTGAATCATTTAAGGAATTCCAGAGAGCACTTGGTTTCCAAAGCACAATAAAGCATGTTAAGATTAAAGCATTTTACACTTTTCGTTTGCAATTGCCCAAAAGCTCTTTTTAGAGCATTAGACATTCTCACTTAGCTGAAACGCGGAAAAACCTAATCAGAGTTGGGCTACCTCGGTTAATTGTCAGAGACAATGGGGACAGGGACTGCCATAAAATTTGCAAAATATTTAAATTTCAGCCAAGCATAAATAGCATGTAGGTATAACAAGTAAATAAAAAGTTAAATGGATTGTTCGCCTTTATTGAAAGGGGGTGGGCGGGTTGAGTATTAAAGTATAATAACAGCCGTACCTTGCTGACTCCATGTCCTCTTGTTCATCAAAGAGCACAGTGCACCTGGTTAGTCTCTGTTGTCGGATTTCAGGTGTGGGGTTCCAGAATATTTCTGACACACCAGTCTTTTTGTCATTAATCATTACTTCACCATCCTATAAATTGTTAAAAAAGTAGAAACTAATCAAGTGAATTAAAATGTAACTGTAATTATAACAAAATAATTTAAATATATTTGAAATTCTTTTAAATTATTAATCAAAACAAATTGCAGTATTTCTAGAATATTTACTTTCTAATACTGTTTTAGAAGTAGCATAGTCTACATTAAATTCTTACTGAATCGTTACAGTGCAGAAGGAGGCCTTTCGGCCCATCATGCCTGCACCTGCGCTCCAAATGAGCATTATGATTTAGTGCCATTCTTCTGCCATTTTCCCTGCATATTACTTCAATTCACATAATCATCAAATGCCCTCTTGAATGCCTCAATTGAATCTGCCTCCACCACACTTGTAAGCAGTGCATTCCAGACCCGAACAACCTCCATTGTGTGAGAAAGTTTTTTTTCCACATTATATTTGGTTCTTTTGCAAATCACTTTCAATCTGTGCCTTGTCCTTCTTGATCCTTGGAGCAGGAAAAGTTTCTCCCTGTCTACTCAGCCCACTCATGATTTTGAATGTCTCTATATCTCCTCTTAGCCTTCTTCTCTTCAAGAACAGTCCCAACCATTCCAATGTATCCTCACAACTGAAGTTTCTCATCCCTGGAACCAATCTTGTAAACCTCTTCTGCACTCTCTCCAATGTGTTCATATCCTTCCTATAGTGGGGCACCCAGAACTGTACACAATATTTCAGCTGAGGTCCAGGTATTGTCTTATACAAATTCAATATAACCTCCTTGCTCTTGTACTCTATGCCCCTGCTAATAAAGCGGAGGATTCTGTATGCTTTATTAGTTGCTCTCTCCACCTGCCCTGTCACATTTAATGAGTTATGCACATTATGCCCAGGTCCCTCTGCTCCTGAATACCCTTTACTGCACCCTTATTTTCTAATGCTTCTCCATGTTCTTTCTACCAAAATGAATTACCCACCCGTCTCCATATTGAACTTCATCTGCCACCTATTTACCCTTTCACCAATTTGTCTATATATATCCTTTCACAGTCATTTGTAATTTATATTCTTTAAAATGAATGATATTTTCAACATCCAAAAATTATCTCAAATACAAATCACACAACTCACCCAGTGTCCTTCCAGAGTAGCCAAAACCTCTGATCCCAACTTGATTTTTCCAAATATCTGGTTAACATTGTTGCTATTGCCTAAAAATGGCTGCAGACATGACAATTATTGACTATACTGCAGTGGCTATGTAAAATACCACAATAATGACATTTATTTGAGCAGGCAGTTTCTCATTTAAAGTTGAGGTAACATTGGCACTTAATTTTTGTAATGTTACGTTTCAAGACAAATAGCAATTTTTTGTTTGATCCTTACACTCATTTTTAGGATCACACAAAATTTCCACCTATCTACTCCCACCTGGTGAAAGCTACAAGTTCAGTCATCTTAGTGTTTCTGATTACACTAGCAGAGATTCGGAACCCAACACATGGGGATGTTTAGCCATGATTTCTATTCGTAAGTACATTTTAAATATCAAATTCTCGTCTTGACAACACCTGCACAGCAAATTTAATGAAGACGCAATTTAATTCACAAAAGGCATGTCATTTATCGATTAGACTAAATGTTAATAACATTTTGGAATATTAATGTTTTGATTTTAATACTTGTCTTACTCAACTACTGGTATGTATAAACCAAAATTAAGCTGAAACCTATTTTAACCAAGATTTTATGTATAGTTTGGAAATTAATGATAATTTCTTTACATTGGTTCATCTGTATGCTGGACAAGGACCATCATTAGTGTAAACAATTGTTGATCAACAATCATTCCAAAGAGTTATTTGACTCGAAACATTAACTCTCTTTCTCTCTTCATAGATGCTGCCAGACATGCTAAGTTTTTCCAGCACTTTGTTTAACTAATAAAATGAGGAGTTTATTTCCTTTAAGAAAACAATTCATGTCTGTAAAACAAGTATTCTGGATACCTTTATTCAGGATTTCTAATGGCAGAATTAAAAATATAATTTTAAAAATCATTTCAATTTTTAAAAAAATTATTATTTTTGTATGAGATCTGATTTTTAAAAACGTTTTGATCAGCGGATTTGTCTAGCAATTATTCCAAACCTCCCATTTGCTACATTGCCGTGATTCCTGAATTAAAAGTTCTGTATTTTCTTAGTTGATAAGATTTTATTCAAGTATTTTAGAAACAATGATTTAGGGTCTCGGTGGCACGATGCCGCAGTGGTTAGCACTGCTGCCTCACACTGCCAAGGATCCAGATTCCTATCCGTGTGGAGTTTGCATTCTCTCCGTGTCTGCGTGAGTCTCACCCTCATAACCCAAAAATGTGCAGGGTAGGTGGATTGGCCATACTAAATTGCCCCTGAATTGGAAAAATTGAATAAAAAGATTTAGAATCTCAAGAATTGTGCGAAAGAAATCTTGGAAAATCTGACCTTTCATTTTTAGAGAGAAGTGTCTACCATCTCTCAAAGAACCCAGCCAAAGTGTTGAATTTGTGTGCAAAGCCACACCCTACTGTCCTATGTGACAATTATGCATTGCACAGGCAACAAAGCCAGCTGGAAACAGGAATCCACAGTTTACTTACAATGAAGTTAAGTTATTCATTTTTTGCATGACATGGCTTCCTATGCAATGAATGGAAGTCAAGAACAGCTACATCAGCTCCTTTTTGAAATTTCTATAAAGGAAACTAGTTTACTGATTAATGTTACCATTAAAGGCAACAGAATTGAAAGGCAATTCCCCAAATTCTGCTGAATAAAGTAATAAGAATTATTTGCTCACCTTCAATTTGAATTCGATTATAGCACTGTACCCTGTTTTCTCACATGTGATATTAACATAGCCTCCAAGTTCAAGAGTCATTGGACCATAAACAATTCCTATAAAGTAAGGATTTGTGAAAAATGCTTGTGTTAGACGTGCAAAAATACACCTGTCCATCACACACCAAACTTCACACTTTATTAAATATACCAAATAAATCAGTTCTTGAACTGGAGCCAGAAATTTGCAAGAGATTTCTTGCCCTCAATCGATCTGAACAAATAACAAGTGACTTCAACTGGTTTCCAGATGCAAATGTTGAGCAAGGCCACAGATAAACAGTACATTCATGCTCTTGGTTATGAGGCAGCAGCACCCCAACTGGAGATGCATTAGTGTGTAAAAAGAACCTTTAGAATGTGACTATGGTGCAACAGAGTGTTAAATTTTGCTGGATTTTAAACAACGATTTCTTAATCAGATCCACAGAAAAATAAACTAGAAAAACATTAATCATTCCAGTTCAGTGAAAAGATGGCTATATTAAATTTCCTGCACGAGAAACAAAAGCAGCTGCAAATGCTAATGGATGACTGACAAAAAATAGCCTGCTCTGCATTTTCGATTATGAGGATTTTTAGCAACAGGAGACTTATTCAACTTCCACATACAACAGAGAAATGTGCATCATCAGTTAGCTGTTCCCTCCACCTGCTAGAAGACAGCATGACTAGAGGCAAGTCTTCAGCCTTTTTGACTGATAAAGCAAATAAGGACCGGACACCGATGAAACAATACTGACAAAGACAACGAAAGATCAACTGGCATAAAATCTATTTTTATTGGGTGTTAAAATAGCAAAGCTGTAAATGGTGATAAACATAGAAACATACAAAACTCCAAGACACGCTGGATGAGGAGAATGATGGGCTGGGATGGAGCTTTTTATATGGAGGATTTGTAACTTCAGGCAAACATCGTGGTTATGCTGCTACCTCAAAAGAATAATGCTTAGTATCAGAAAAGAACCTACATTGGTCCAAGATAAGAGGCGAGAGTTCTGACTTAATCTGAAATTCATTCCTGATGGGAACAACACATCCAACACTTTCAACATTCACTCCCTCCACCACAGATGCACAGTAGCAGCAGTGTGTACAGTGCACAAGATGCACTGCAGCAACTCACCAAGGCTCGTTTGACAGCACCTTCCAAGCCTATGACCTCTACCACCTAGGAGAAGGGCAGTAGATACATGGGAATACCATCATGTGCAAGTTCCCCTTTGAGTCACACACCATCATGGCTTGGCAATATTTTGCAGTTCCTTAGCTGCTGCTGGATCAAAATCATGGAACTCACTTCCTAACAGTGTTGTGGTTGTTGCTGCAACACATGAACTGCAGAGGTTCAAGAAGGCAGTTCATCATCATATTTTCAAGGGCAATTAGAAACAGGCAATAGATGTTAGCTGAGTCAGCAATGTCCACAACCCACGAACAAACTAAAAAAATGGAAATCCAGTCCAGGTTTCTGAGAGTTCAGCCACATGGGGCTGTTAATTGGATTTCCTGGCTATGTCATCTGACTTCTGCCAAATCAACCAGCTCATGTCGCTCGGTAAATGGGAACTAGATTGGGATAAACAAACACCAAGTTGTCAGGTCAGATTGCAGTCATTTGCTGTGAAGCAGTGCACACCAACAATCCAGGTGCGATGAGCAGCTTGGTGTTAAATAAAAAAAAAAAAATCAGATTTGACCATACAATGCTCCGGGGTGTTATTGAGTGGTTGGATGAAAGGGACTCGGAGGAAATTGTGCATCAGGACTATTGTTTACCCAGTAAAGGAGGTTATGCAGGATCGTATCTTTCTGGTGAAAGCCGTTTCCATGCAGCTTGGATGGAGTAAAGCTGTGTCAGAGGCTATGTGATGACCAAATGCTGTGTGGCAATGAGTAGTTTACTAGAGGAAGATAGCATTGAGAAAGACTTTGGAGGTTGAACGTCATGTTTTTGATTTGATGTATTATTGTCACATGTATTAGTATACAGTGAAAAGTGTTGTTTCTTGCATGCTATACAGACAACGCATACCGTACAAAGGGAAGGAAGGAGAGACTACAGAATCTAACGTTAGGATCATAACTGGGATGTAGAGAAAAGATCAACTTAATAGGAGGTAGGTCCATTCAAAAGTCTGATGGCAGCAGGGAAGAAGCTGTTCCTGTTTGTGTGTTGAGTTAGACAATATTCAGACTTGGGCTGAAAGTCACAAGTAGCATTCACGCCAGGCAATGATTATCTCCTAAAAGAAAGAATCTAAGCCTCTTCCCTCCACATTCAATTATTTATCATCACGGAAACACCCATTATCAACATTTGCGCAGTATCTTATTAACGCTTTTTGGAAATCCAAGTATATTACATCTACTGGTTCCCCTTTAGCTAGCCTGCTGTTTACCACCTCAAATAATTCTAGTAAATTTGTCAGGCGTGATCTCTATTTCATGAAGCCACGCTGACTCTGCTTGATAAAATTATGTATTTCTAAATGTTCTGCGATTATATCCTTTATAATGGACTGTAACATTTTCCCAATGACTGATGTTAAATAACTGCAAAACATCTACCTTTAGAAGTGATTCTGTGATTTGGCAATGCTACACACAACTAATTTAAGATAATGAGTTAAGTTCACAACATGGCTCATTTATGCCATTCAGAGTCTACTTGCCAATCAATCAGCACTCCTTTACCTCCATAGTATAAATTCTTTTGACCATGTGAAATTTGTAATCTTGCAATTGTCCTCATGATTGCAAGACAAAAAGCTTTGGCAACACTGCATAGTTCTTGCACATCTCCGACTTCCCTGCAAATTTGTTCCACTCCTTCTCTCTCTTTATTTGAAGGCTTATAGAATACCCCCAGTGGCATGACCATTCCCTTTTTGCATCTCATCCATAATCAAATAGATTCTGTCCTTGTCCATTCAAGGACATTCCTTCATTCCAAAACCATAAAGCACTCGCTGATCAATGCTGCCACTCCATCTTCCTTTTTTCTTCTCTGTGCACTTTATATTCTTGAATATTAAGTGCCCAGTCCTCACCATTTTCCAGTCATGTTTGTCATGTTTCCATACTGTTATTTGTACTTTTAGTTTACAATCTTACTCACTACACTTTGGGTGTTTACATAAATGCATTGCAAATCTACTTTTGTATTCCTCAAAGTCCTTCTTATGCCACTTGTATCTAATAGAGAACTTCACACTTCTTAAGTGCTGTCCATGTTTTCACTATGAACATCTTACTCTTTGTTCCTACTTTTACATCCTGGTGACCAGACCCTGCCAAATCTGAACCTTCCCCAACCATAGCTGCGAACCTCTTCATGAGGGCATTGCACCTCAGCAGGACTGGGACCAATATGGCGCCTACAAATAGGTGCCTCCTGTTTCAGAATTGGCCCACTGTCTCAAGTAGCTCACATTCCTCGAACAAATCAAAACAAAATTTTCATGCAATACTTAGGTTGATCTGGGAAGAAATGCAACTTTAAACAAGGAATCCAGAGATACTACCTTTGCAATGAGCATAGGGCATGTTCATTATATAATCTTCCCCTCTGTTGAGGAAAGAAAGTCTAGCTTCACCATCCAATATGGCAGATAATGAATTACCTGAAACATAAGAGCGAATAATACATATTATTTTAATACACAGATCTTCCAATCGGAATTTGTATTTAATTTCACTGAATCCAAACAGGTTCTATTTTCTACAGTTTTATTCACCCATGTAAATTTTCTCTCTCACTCTCCTTGAACTTTGACACCATGCTGAGACATCTTTTATACAGATGCTATTTACTCTTCATTTCGTATTTATCTATTTTTGATTTTTCCAATTAAGGCGTAATTTAGCGTGACCTATCCAACTTCCCTGCAAATCTTTGGGTTGTGGGGGTGAGACCCACACAGACACGGGAGAATGTGCAAACTCCGCACAGACTGTGACCAGGGGCCAGGATCAAACCCGGGTCCTCAGCGCCGTGAGGCACTGCACCACCCCTGTTATTTACTCCTCATACTGAGAACAAGCATCCATTATTTACATGTGAGCCATGATGGTGAGTGCTCATAGGTTGTTAAGACCACTTGGGCAGCACAGCTGAATTTGATCCTGGCCTTGCTTGATGTCCACTTTCAGCAAGGGTTCTCAGATCCTGATCTGGAACTAAGAAACAAAGGCCACAAAGGCTAGATATCGTGCCCTTATGGCTGCCAAGAGACCAGTGAATTCAGCACAGTGTGGGGATCAATAGCTTGCAGTTATATGGTTAATTAACAAAGATCACCTCAGTATGCTTTACAAATAAACAATGACAATGCCAAGTCTAGAAAAAAGATTAGGGGCAGTGACCTAAAGCAAAACAGCTGCAGTTGTCTGTCCAGCACTGGAGTGCTGCTTTGGGTACATTGAAGTGCTTCAGCTGGAGTTTGCCTTTAGTAGCTGGCTCTTACTTCACTACAGGGGAAGCCTATAAAAAAGTGGGAATTCAGAAAGAGAATGAGAACAAGTAAGCCAGGAGTTTACAGACAAAATATAAAAGCGATATCAGATGAATCCCTAAGTTAATTAGTTGGTCAGTATAGGCCTTTCCTGACTCAACACAGAGGAGACAATGGTGAGTAACAAGTGAGTTATAATGTTGGAAACACTTTATAAAGTTTGTCTGAGCAGCTCGACCATGTGAAAGTCGAGTAGTCCCGATGATTACCTCTGAAGGAAGTGTCACCAGCTGCAGAAACTTGAGCTCTGGGTTGCGGTACTCGAGCAGCGGCTGGAATCACTGTGGTACATCTACAAATCTGAGGGTTACGCGGATAATACATTTAGAGAGGTGGTCACACCGTAGCTAACCGGGAGAGGGAATGGGAGAATGCCAATCCCAAAGCTGTCTCGCTCTAACATTCCTTTCTGGGGTAAAAACACAACAGGAAAAGTAGCCCAACCCATTGAAGGACAGTATTAGATCCAAAGAAGAGTCAAATAAAATTGCTAGAAAAAGTAGCAAGCCTGAGGATTCAGAGAAGTTTAGAATTCAGCAATGGAGGATCAAGAAATTGATTAGGAGGGAAAAACAGACTATGAGAATAAACTTGCAAGGAATATAAAGCAGACTGCAAAAGTATGTAAAATGAAAAAGATTATGAAGACTAATGTATGTCCCTTACAATCTGAAACAGGAGAATTTATAATGGAACACAAGGAAATGGCAGAGCTATTAAACAACTACTCTAGTTCTGTCTTCACTGCAGAAGACACAAATAACTTCCCAGAAATGCTCAGGAACTAAGACACGAGGGAGGAGGAGGAATTAAAAGCAACTATTGTTAGTGTTAAAAAGTGGAAAAATCAATGTGGCTGAATGCTCATACATCCCCAGGGCCTGATAATCTACAATGGCACTAAAGAAGGTGGCCATAGAAATAGTTGCCACATTGGTTGTCATCTACCATTCTGAAGATTCGAGAACAGTCCTGGCAGATTGGTAGGCTGCAAATATAATTCCACGATATAAAAAAAAAGAGGGAAGGGAAAAACAGGGAATTACAGACCAGCTAGTCTAACATCAGTAGTGGGCATGATGTTAGAGTCTATTTATAAAGGCTGTGCTAACAGGAAACTGAGAAATATCAGTGAAATTAGATTAAGGCAATATAGTTTGGGAAATGGGAATCATGTTTGACAAACTTACTAGAGTGTTTTGAGAACATTAACTTGGAGGATAGATGAGAGCGAATCAGTGGATAAGGTGCATTTGGATTTTCAGGAAACTTCTGATGAAGTCCCACATAAGAGATCAGTGTGCAAAATTAAAGCATATGGCATTGGGGGTAAAATATTGGCATGAACTGAGAATTAGTTGACAGCCAGGAAACAGAGAATAGGATTAAATGAGTATTTTTTGGAGTGGGAGTCAGTGACTAGTGGGGTGCCATAGGGACCCCAACTATTCATGATATACATCAATTATTTAGTTGTGGGAATGAAATGTAATATTTCTAACTTTGCTGACGACACAAAACTAGGTGGGAATGTGATTGGTGAGAAGGATGTTAAGAAGCTTCAAGGCGATTCAGACAGGTTGAGGGAGTGTGCAAATATATGGTAGATGCCGTGTAACATGTAAAAGTGTGAAGTTATCCAATTCGGTAAGAAAAACAGAATAGAAGTGTATTATTTAAATAGTAATAGAGACAAATGGACCTGTGTTTCCTTATACACCAGTCACTGAAATCAAGCCTGCAGGTGCAGCAAGCAGAAGGAAGGCAAATGATCGGTTAGCCTTCATTGTAAGAAGATTTGAGTACAGGAGCAAGAATGTCTTCTTTTCAGGGCCTTTGTGAGACCACACCTAGAAAATTGCGTGTCAACTTTGGTCCCTTACCTAAGAAAATATATACTTGACATAGAGTGAGTTTAGGGAAGGTTCAGCAGACTGATTTCTGGGATGGTAAGATTGTCATATGTGAAGAGATTGGGTGGACTAGGCCTGTACTCACTGGAGTTTAGAAGAATGAAAGGGGATCTCATTGAAATAAAATTCTGACAGGCTGGACAGACTGGATGCAGGGATGATATTCCCTCTGGCTGGGGGGTCTAGAACAAGGATGCACAGTCTCAGGATATGGGTAGGCCACTTAGGATTGGGATGAAAAATTCCTTCACTCACGAGGATGGTGAACCTGTGGAATTCTCTACCACAGAACATCATGGAGGTCAAGACACCGAATATATTTAAGAAGGAAGTAGATAGATTTCTAGACACTAAACGTGTCAAGGGCTATGGGGAGAGCCTGGGAGTATGAGATAGAGGATCAGCCACAATCATACGAATGACGGAGCTGTTCAAGGGGCCGAATAGGCTACTCATGCTCCTATTTTCTATGTAACCGCTTTTCCTTTTGAATACTGGAGAGTGAGATGGTTCATTGGAGGGCTTTATGAAGAGCCAAATTCGTGGCACCACGGGTTGCACAGCTACACAGGAGGGGAGGAGGAAAAATGCAAGTTCTATAGTGGCAGGATTCCACAACTGGAAGAGAAAATTCTGCGGCCTTAGATGTGGCCACAGGGCGGAATGTTCCACCCCCCCGCCCCAGGGTCAAGATGGCCACAGAATGGCTGGAGGACATTCTTTTTGGAGAGCGTGAACATCCAGAAGTTGAGGTCCACAGTGGGACTAATGACACCAGTAGGAATAGTGATGAGGTCCTGAAAGCAGATTTTTGGCTGTTAGTGAGGGAAATAAAACGTAGGATCTCAAGAGAAGGAATCTCAGGGTTTCCCCAAGTGGCACTTACTAATGAGAATAGGAAGATTGAGTAGTTGAGTACAGATGGAGAAATGGAGTACAAGGGAGAGCTTTAGATTTCTGAGGCATCGGGATTGGTTCTGGGACAGGTGCAACCTGTACAAGGATGGATTACACCTCAACAGTACTGGGACTAATGCCCTCGTGGGGAAGTTTGTTAGTCCTGTCGGGGAGGGCCTAAATTAGATTGGCAGGGAGATGGGAACTTAAGAAGAAATTGAGGGGAGAAAAGCTTGCAGTGTGAAGGAAATAAGTCTTAACTGACAAAGAGGATTATTCAAGGTAACTAGAATACTTGGAGAGTTTGGTGGAACCAGAGTAGGTAACAGTAAGTCATCAGATGGGGGTCACAGTAAGGGGGAAAAGTAAAAAAAGCCCAAATCAAGATTAATGAGCACAGAAATGAATGCACGGGGAGTGGTTAATAACATTAGTGAACTACATGCACAGGTTGACAAATGGAATCATGGTATTATTGCTATAACAGAGAACTGTCTCAAAGAAGGGCAGGACTGTGTTAAATATTCATTGGCATAAGCAGCTGAGGACACACATGAAAGGAAACGGGGGGGGGGGGGGGGGAAGAGAGTGGCAGTATTGATTAAAGGTGGTATTACAGTACTGTGCTAGGAAAACAAATGTTTTTTTAATGGATATATATTAGAAATAAGGTGTAGCTTCAAGTGGGTTTAATTTAATGCTTCTGTGCCTGGAAGGGTAAATCCTATAAGTTGATTCATGCCGGTCAAAGGTGTGTGTGTGTGTGTGTGTGTGTGTGTGCGCGCGCGCGCACGTGTGTGTGTGTGTTGGGGGGCCTACGGCGTAAAGACCAAATACACCAGCAGTGGTTGCTTAGTAACTAGGGCCTTGCAATGTGGAGCAAGCGCAGAGATATGAAGAGCAGGTAGTTAAGAAAATTAGAGAAACGAAGATACATTTCCAAGACGTCTGAGATTAAAGGCACTAGAACAGGGAACTGTTCATAAAATCTAGACAAGAGTTGAGGGGAAGGCTGAAACGCAAGGAAGTTATCTGTTACGATTTTCAGGTTTGTGAGATTTTGTTACACCCTGTGGAACTGGAGTTGTAATAACTACAGAAATCGGTGGCTGGATCTCAGAGTTTGTGTAAAGCAGCGAAGACAAAAGAAACCTACAAAGGGGGTGGTGTAAAATTCTGGACTGGATTCACTGTTAAAAGTGGAGAAAATGCTTGGGTTAAAAGAGTAATTGCTAATACCTGAACTGGTTTATAGAAGGCAAACCATTAAGGCAAAGCATTTTGTTAAAGTAAATTTAGAGTACACAATTTTTTTTCCAATTAAGGAGCAATTTAGAGTGGTCAATCCACCTATACTGCACATCTTTGCGTTGTGGGGATGAGACCCACGCAGACTCAAGGAGAAGGTGCAATCTCCAAACGGTCAGTGACCTGGGGCTGGAATCGAACCCGGGTGCGTGCTAACCTCTGTGCCACCGTGCCGCCCTGAGGCAAAGCATTATGAGCGAAAATTATAAAGTGGGTTTATGGAAGTGGAGTTTGGAAACTCTCATGTGATCATCATCCCCGGGGATTCTGTGAAGAAATCCAGACACTAACATGGGTTCAGTGCGTGTATTTAGCCAGTCATCTTGCGTGCTCAAAAAGGGCTGTGTTAATGAGGCCATTGTAGATTAAGATGTATTTGTAATCCATGCGAATCCTGAAAACTCGCATGTGGGTGGAGGGGGGATGGAGGGGAAGAAAGAGTGGTAAAGGTGCATTGTATCGTAATCCAATTTTTACCGTATTTAATAAATGCTTCTTCTCATTGTTAAGGCTAATTAGCGGTCCTGTGATACTGTTTCTTCAAGTTTTATAAGAAAGTTAAAGTTCCAGTTTTTGAGCCAGGGTTCCATTCTGGGATCTTCCCATCCACTAATATCAACTGGGATTGTAACAAAAGGAAAGAGAGGATGTTCCAGAGGGGTCGAGGACAGGACTACAGTGAGGAATGTAAAAGAGGCAGTAACACTGATCGATGTAATACATAGACTACGAACTAGTGAAGGGATGTAGAGAAACAAATTTACAAAGAAATTACAGAGATGCATGAATTAAAAGAGTAATTATAATGTGAGACTTCAATTATATAGACTGTAATAGGCATAGTGCATAGGGCCTTGAGGAGCGAGAGCTCCTGGAATGTGTTCAAGGTAACTTCCTACAGCAGTCCGTTTCCAGTCCAACGAGAGGGCGGGCACCAAAATCTGGGAAATGAGTTGGCCCAAGTGGATCAAATATCAGTGGGAGACCATTTGGGGAACAGTGACCATTGTATCATTAAATTTTGCTTGGCGATGGAAAAGGACAGGGGGCAATTCAGAACAAGGATAATTAACTGGGGGAAAGCTAACTTCGATGGTATGAGAATGCATCGGAGTTGAGTGAATTGGAATCAAATATTGGCAAATAAAGATGGTGCCTGAACAATGGGCTACCTTCAAAGCAAAGTTAAGGTAAGGCAAATAAATGTAGAGTGCCCTCGATGATGAGAGAGCTAGAGGTGAAGATGAAAAGCAAGAAATGTTCATACAACAGATGTCAGGTAGGAAATACAATAGAGAATCAGACGAAATATAGAAGGACCGGAGATAAAGTGAAAAAACTAATAAGAAAAGCAAGGAGCGAGCATTTAAAGAGACCAACAGCTAACATAAAAGGTAATCCCAAGGCTATAAATAATAAAAAGGTGGTAAAAATGTAGGGTCGATTCGGGATAAAAAGGGGACTGAAACATGGAGGCAGGAGAAATAGTGGAGGTAATAAACAAGTAGTTTGCATTTGCCTTTACAAAGAAAGAATATGCTACTCAGGCCAAGGTGAGAGAGGAGGTAACTGGAACATGAGAAGAATTTTAAATTCAGAAGGAGTGGCTGTTAGAAAGGCTATTTTTACTTAAAATTGTTAAAGTACCAGGACTGGATTAGGGTAAAGAGGGAAGGAGTGGAGGGACGATAATCTTCCAGTTTTCCTCAGACACAGGGGTGGTGTCAGAGGGCTAGAGAACTGTGAATGTTACACTCGTGTTCAAAAAGGGGCACAGGGATAAAGCCGGCAACAACAGCCCAGTCGGTTTGACTTCAGTAACTTTTGGAAACTATAGTTCGGGACAAAAATCAATTGCCACTTAGACAAGTGCAGGATAATTAAGGGAAGCCAGCATGGGTGTGAAAGCAATGGAGTCAGCAGAGGAGATCACAAGAATGATTCCAAGGATAAACAAATGCAGCTTTGAGGATAGATTGGAGAAGTTCACATTTCTTGCTTTTCATCTTCAACTCTAGCTCTCTCATCATCGAGGGCACTCTACATTTATTTTTCTTGGGGGAAAAAAAAGGCTGACCGGAGGCTTGATAGAGGTACTCAAGATCCAGGGGCGAATGGACAGGGTAAATAGTGTGAAACTGTTCCGTCTCAGCACTACACCAAGAACTAAAGGGCACAGATTGAAAATAATGGGGAAAAGGAGGAGGAATGATGCAAGGAAAATTTATTTCAACCAGAGGGTCGTTGAGGCCTAGATCGAACTTCCTGAGAAGCTGGCGGAGGCAGATTTGACTGAGATATTCAAAATAGAATTGGATTGCTATTTGAAGAGAAATAATGGTCAAGGTTATGGGGGTTAAGACTGGGGAAAAAATGCTGGAAAATCTCAGCAGGTCTGGTAGCATCTGTAGGGAGAGAAAAGAGCTAACGTTTTGAGTCCGATGACTCTTTGTCAGTCATCGGACTCAAAACGTTAGCTCTTTTCTCCCCCTATAGATGCTGTCAGACCTGCTGAGATTTTCCACCATTTTCTTTTCAGATTCCAGCATCCGCAGTAATTTGCTTTTATGCTCTTTCCGAGATCCAGTGCAGACTTGATGGGCAATTGCCTTGTTCTGCACTGTAAAATGTGTAATTTTACCTCCTGTCTTCAGGAAAAGCACTTGCATCTGCTCAATCCCCTTCCCTCCAGCACTGACAAGAAATGTGTGAAACACGTCATAGCACATTCATCACAAATGCATTACAACTGATGTTAGCTACCACCGATGGAGCTGCAGAGCACCATGAGAAATACTATTAATAGCTTCCTTGCTATTAATCCTTGCACTGAGGTTGAGTCGGTTTTTAAATTAAAAAAAAAGAAATACAAAATAACTTTTTCAAGCTCCTATGCAGACACACCATTCCCTGCATCCTATGCCCATGGTAGTTTTATATCTAACTTTTAAAAGGCGGCAAAAAAGCAGATGCCACTGAGCAGACTACCTCAAGTCTCCCTCTGTCTTTAGACAGCCCGGACGTGACAGGGATGTTGTGTGCTATTTAAGCACGTGTTACCATTTTATTTAAAATTAAACACAACATTGCTTATGGAACCATTTTACAAGTAGATTATATTTGAATGTGTGTTAGAAATATGGTTGATTTATTCATTCCAATAACTTGAATTTACACATAAGTTCACCGCGTCTCTCAGAAATGTCCCAAAAGGCTTCACATGAAATCAAATACAAAGTTCAATCAGAGCGTTCAGCAAAGCATCCATTTTGCAACTGCAAAGTCGTGCAAACAGCATCAAGATGAATGACCAGTTGAGTTTATTTAATACAACAAAATACTGCAGATGCTGGAAATCTAAAATTAAGACAAAAAATGCTAAAAATAATCAGATCTGTCGTGCAGCATCTGTGGAGATAGAAACAGAGTTAACGGGCAGAATTTTCCAGTCACGCCCTCCCTAAGACTGGAAATTCCTGTCCGAGGTCAACGGATCTCTAAATGTTCTGTCAAATTTTCTGTCCCGCCTTCGATAATTTCTATGACTGGCAGGATTGGAAACTTTACCCTAACGTTTCAGATTCATGACCTTTCATCACAACTGGGAAAATGTGAGAGGTTTAGATCTAAGGGAAGGTGGAAAAAGAACAAAAGGGAAAGTCTATGATAGGATGGAAGACAGGAGAGATTAAATAATTTGCTTTTCCCACCTTCACCATGCTCCAAACCTATTACACTCCCAAGCTTTCCCAGTTCTGATCAAAGATCACTGATTTGAAACATTACCTCTGCTTCTCACCCATGCTACCACATATGCTGCCATGCCTGCTGAGTGTTTGCCGCAGCATTTTATGTCTTTTCAGTATTTTCAGTCTTTAGTGTTCAAGGAACGAATATTGACGTGCATACCATCTGCTGACCTTGCTTTTCTTGGAATAGTGCTAAATAATCTTGCAACATTAAACTGAACAGGGGTTTGGATCTTGGTTGAACATTTAATCCAAAGGCAGCATTGTAATACGGCACTCTACTGGATTATCTGTTCATGCCTTGCTGTTGTGATTAAAAGCAGACAATGTTTTGATTTAGAGAGTGTTACCAACTGAGTCAAGCTGACACTCACACTATGAAATAGATTGAAACCTAACCAATCGGAAATGTAAATACTGCTCAGTAAATAGGAAAGGTCTTTGAATACTCTGTTTGGTATAGAGATATTGGTTGTCTGATATTATGTTACTTGTCTAGCAAATCTGGGTACCCTCACTTAGCATTCCCCTGCTATGTCCACAACCTCACCTTTCACTATAACTTCATTTGAAGCCTACATGTGACAATAAGCGATTTCCATTTCATTTCATGTGTTCATGCTGCCCAGCCCTCTTTGGACATATATTCAATGCACAAGCACATCGGTGAAAAATATTTGATGGTTTTTCAGTTGTGTCAAAAATGATTTTGTCTTTGGTCATGTTCACAGGCCAATTTAAAACTGGAGGCTAATCCTTGAAGGAAAATCTATTTATTAGTTAAATGGGATTGAAACTCAAGTCCTTCTACGATTCGGCATATTCTCTGTTTACCCCATTTGAAATAAATTCATTCTAATAGTTTCTGCATAAGTTATAAAAAAACTCACCATAAAATTTTGATTTGGCCAAGATGCTACCAGTGACACAAAATCCATCTTTCCTATTACTGACATAGAACGCAGAGACAGGAGGATGATGAGACACCTATTAAGAGACAATTCAGTAAGTGGCAAAAGTATATGAGCACAAATCAACATTTGAATTTGTTAAAATATTTTCAGTACATGACTGACATTTCACACTAACAATTGGGAAATACGTGACTTTTTAAAGTTAAAAATGCAACTTCTCTGCTACAGAATTATACTTTGCACAACATGCAACAGTGACAAGTACAGGACACCTAAAAATGTATTGCAAAGCTTGTAAAAACTGTTATTGTCATCCTTAAAGTGAAACAACAAACAGATTGCAAATCGTTTTTGAAATAACCATTAAAAACTATAAATTCAACAGTGCTCCAGAGACAGCAGCCAGTTCCTGATGATTGAACTTCTCTTATACCTGTTCTGCAATGTAAAATGTCCTGCTATTTGCTTTTGGGTGAATCCACATACATCGGAATGTTTCACCAATAATTGGATTGTAAGGTTTCTTCAAGCCCTTTGTGTGAAAACAAAAAAAAAATTGCTGTAGAACATTAATTCTAGTCAAAACAAACCAAAATCGTTAATAAAGTCAAGAATTTAAACAGAGAATTGAAAAGAATTATTGCTTTTTGCTTGCTATCAAGGATAAAACAGCACCCATATCATGTCTCTCAAAAAACCCAGTGATTACATACAATGGATTATTTTGAAATGCAATGATTGTTGGGTTAGACATTTATTATCTACAGTGCCACACATATGCATTTAGAAACCTTTCTGACCAACCTTTTAGTTTCTATAAGTACTGTGAAAAATGATTGCATGAAATGCAGGAAATATATTCTTGATAACGGTGCTGCCTAAAACTAGAAATTTCCATAGCTGACAATAATGATCAAACATATCGCCGGCATTTCACCTCAATTGAAGGTGGTGGCTTTGCGCAACTTGTAGAAATTCTACCTTAAATCAAAAGATTTGTAGTTCAACCCAGACACCACACTTGAGCTCACATTATAAATTGACATGTCAGGGCAATGCAGAGAGAATGCTGTATTATCAGAGGTGTGTAATTTGGAGCTAATTAACTGAAACCTCCAGAGGAAATATTCCAAGGTTCCATTCAAAGGAAGTTTTCCCATTGTCCAAACAATACTTACCATCACTGCCATGAAAAAATCTGAATGAACGACTGGGATTGTGGGGCCAATCTCAGTGCAAACAGACTGCCATGTTTGCCTATATAACAGTGATTCTACCTCAAAAGAAGTCCATTGGTATAAAGTGTTGCAGTATGTCATGAAGATATGAATAGCTCTTTGCGTTACTTCCAAACATTTTGTTTATTTACATATATATTTCTATGACTTGAGTAACAGAGAAGACAGATTTAATTAAAAAGAGTTTTTCTTTAAAGGTATTGAAATAAATCAATTTATGAACACAAACCTTTGGTTTTTTGTAGAAGCCGGACAAATACCATTTTGTAACTTTCTTCAAACGACTGTATGGGTTTTCCTCTGCTGCAGCTCTGTGAGAATCAAATTATTATACTTGATGCAAATCCAATTCATTAAGGACAGTCTGAATAAGAAATTAACTGAATACATGTTTTTTTGTTGCTGTTGTCATTCTTTTAAAAAAAAATAATTTTATTCAAGTTTTCAAAAATTTTCACCAACAAAAACACAAAGAAATAAGAACCCCCCCCCGTATACACAATAATAAATTAACAGAAATAATTAACATGAAGGCAAACATACACGCCCAATCAAGAAAAACAAACAAACCCTCACCAGCCCCCCACCCAGTGGGAACTCCACCACCTGCCACCTAACAAACACCCTTAGCTGCATATATCTGAAGGTGTTCCCCGGGGGGAGGCCGAATCTCCCCTCCAGCTCACCCAGGCTCGCGAACTTCCCATCCACAAACGGGTCCCCCATCCTTCTGATACCTGCCCTGTGCCAACTCAGAAACCCTCCGTCCATTCTCCCCGGGACAAACTGGTGGCTCTCCCGTATCGGGGACCACACCGATGCCCCCACCTCCCCCTGTGCTGCCTCCATTGCCCCCAAATTGTGAGGGTAGCCGTCACCACCGGGCTCATGATGTATCTCGTTGGAGGAAGCGGCAGTGGCGCCGTCACCAGCGCCTCGAGGCTCGTGCCCACACAAGACGCCATCTCCAACCTCTTCCATGCCGCCCCCTCCATCACCCACTTGCGTATCATCGCTATGTTGGCGGCCCAATAATAGCCACAGATGTTAGGCAACGCCAACCCCCCCCCCCCCCCTCCCAATCTCTGCTCCAGAAACACCCTTCTCACCCTCTGGGTCTTCTGCGCCCACACAAACCCCATAACACTCCTGTTGACCCACCTGAAAAAGGCCTTCGGGATCAGGATAGGGAGGCACTGGAACAAGAACAAAAACCTCGGGAGCACTGTCATTTTGACTGACTGCACCCTGCCCGCCAGGGAGAGTGGCAGCACGTCCCACCTCTTAAACTCCTCCTCCATCTGCTCCACCAGCCTCGTGAAGTTAAGCTTATGCATGG
Source organism: Scyliorhinus canicula (assembly GCF_902713615.1). Classification (NCBI taxonomy): domain Eukaryota; kingdom Metazoa; phylum Chordata; class Chondrichthyes; order Carcharhiniformes; family Scyliorhinidae; genus Scyliorhinus; species Scyliorhinus canicula. Next base: position 48,350,033 of record NC_052165.1, on the reverse strand, counting down.
CCCCCCAGCTCCTAGCCACCTGTACCCCCAGGTACCTAAAACTCTTCTCTGCCTTTTTTAATGGGAGCTCACCAATCCCCCTCTCCTGGTCCCCTGGGTGCACTACGAACATCTCGCTCTTTCCCATATTGAGCGTGTACCCGGAGAAGTCCCCATCTCCCTAAGGATCCTCATCAGCTCCAGCATTCCCCCCCCACCGGGTCCGCCACATAGCAGCAGGTCAACCGCATAAAGCGCCAGCCGATGCTCCTCCACCCCCACCCCCCACCCCCGCACTGTCCCCCTCCAGTTCCTCGACTCCCTCAGCGCCATGGCCAGGGGTTCAATCGCCAGCGCAAAGAGCAGGGGGGACGGGGGACAGGGGACACCCCTGCCTCGTCCCCCGGTGCAACCAGAAATACTCTGACCGCCTTCTGTTTGTAGCCACACTCGCCACCAGGGCCTCATATAGCAACTTCATCCACCTGACGAACCCCTCCCCAAACCTGAACCTTTTCAACACCTCCCACAGGTACCCCATTCCACCCTATCAAAGGCCTTCTCCGCATCCATCGCCACCACTATCTCCGCCTCCCCTTCCACTGCCGGCATCATTATAACATTCAAAAGCCTCCATACATTAGCATTCAACTGCCTCCCTTTCACGAACCCCGTCTGATCCTCATGTGTGACCTGTGGCACACAGTCTTCTATCCTCATGGCCAAAATCTTTGCCAGCAACTTTGCATCTACATTTAGGAGTGAGGGCGGCCTATATGACCCACACTGTAGGGGATCCTTGTCCCGCTTCAGGATCAAGGAAATCAGCGCCCGATCAGGATAGGCAAGCACTGTCATTTTGACTGACTGCACCCTGGCCGCCAGGGAGAGTGGCAGCATGTCCCACCTCTTAAATTCTTCCTCCATCTGCTCCACCAGCCTTGTGAAGTTAAGCTTCATCGTCGGGGGAAGAGCCCCCCCCCCCCCCCCCCCCACACCCCCCTTCCATTGCCTCGTTGAAGGTACTTACCAACAGTGGGCCCAGCAGGTCCAAATACTTCTTGTAAAATTCAACTGGGAACCCATCTGGCCCCGGTGTCATCCCTGTCTGCATGTTCCCTATCGCTTTAACCAGCACCTCCAGTCCAACCGGCGTCCCCAACCCCGCCACCTGCTCCTCCTCCACTCTCGGGAACCTCAGTCGGTCTAGGAAGTGACCCATCCCTCCCTCCTCCAATGGCGACTCAGACCGGTACAGTTCCTCATAAAAGCTCCTAAAGACCCCATTGATACCCACCGCACTTCGTACCGTGCTCCCTCTTCCATCCCTAACTCCACCGATCTCCCTAGCTGTCTCCTGCTTCTGAAGCTGGTGCGCCAGCATCCGGCTCGCCGTTTCTCCGTATTCAGATACCACCCCCTGCGCCCACCTCCACCGCGCCTCCGCCTCCCTGGTGGTCAATAAATCGAACTCAGCCTGGAAGCTACGCCACTTCCTCAGCAATCCCTCCTCCGGGGCCTCCGTGTACCTCCTGTCCACCCCCACCATCTCCCCCACTAACCTCTCCCTCTCTCTCCTCTCCCCCCTCTCCTTGTGTGCCCTAATGGAGATTAGCTCTCCTTTGACCATGGCCGTCAGCGTCTCCCAGACCACCCCTACCTGCACCTCCCCATTATCATTAGTCTCCAGGTACCTCTCTGTACACCTCCGGACCCGCCCGCTCACCTCATCCGTTAGCAGCCCCACCTCTAAACGCCACAGCGGACGTTGGTCCCTGTCCTCCCCCAGCTCGAGGTCCACCCAATGCAGAGTGTGATCAGAAATGGCTATCGCCGAATATTCCGTGTCCTCCACCCTCAGAATCAGCGCCCTGCTCATAACATAAAAGTTAATCTGGGAGTAGGCCTTGTGGACATGGGAGAAGCATGAAAATTTCCTGGACCCTGGCCTCGTAAACCTCCATGGGTCCACCCCTCCCATCTGGTCCATAAACCCCCTCAGCACCTTGGCCTCCGCCGGCCTCCTGCCCGTCCTAGACCTAGAGCGATCAAGTGCCGGGTCCAGCACCGTGTTGAAAACCCCCCCATTATTAGGCCTCCTGTCTCAAGATCCAGAATCCGTCCCAACATACGCCACATGAACCCCGCATCGTCCCAATTCGGGGCGTATACATTAACCAGCACCACCCGCTTCCCCTGCAGCCTGGCACTTACCATCATATACCTACCGCCATTGTCCGCCACAATGCTCAACGCCTCGAATGACACTCTCTTCCCCACCAAGGTCGCCACCCCCCAGTTTTTTGCATCCAAACCCGAATGAAACACCTGTCCTACCCACCCCTTTCTTAACCTTACCTGATCCGCCACTCTCAGGTGCGTCTCCTGGAGCATGGCCACATCCACCTTCAGCCCCTTCAGGTGCATGAACACCCGGGCCCGCTTGACCGGCCCATTCAGTCCCCTTACATTCCAGGTTAGCAGCTGGATCGGGGGCTACTCGCTCCCCTCCCCCGCCGATTAGCCATAGCCCTTCCTAGGCCAGCCACTTGCCCGCGCCTCCCGCACGACCCGTTCCCCACAGCGGCAGACCCCTGCCCTGACCCCCTCTACCACCTCCAGCCCTCCCTTGGCCATTCCAGCAGCAACCTGGTCCCCCACACCTTCCCCCGCCCTCCCCTCCTAGCTAGGTCCCCCCCTAGCTGCGTTGCTCCCCCCATTGCACTCCCGTGAGTCAGCTGACTCCTGCTGACCCCGGCCACTCACACCACACCATCGACCCCCCCCCCCCCCCCCCCCCCCCCCCCCCCCCCAGTGTAAAGCTTCCCCTCCCCTCCCTTGCCCACAAGCAGGCTCTCGTCCTTCCCATTCCACTCCCAGCCTGAGAAAAAGCCCGCGCTTTCTCCTCTCCCGGCCCCGCCTCCTCTGGCGCAGCACCCTTTTCAGGCCCCGTCCCACTATCCCCATCTCAGGCCCCCCCCCCCCCCCCCCCCCCCCCACCCTTGGCGAGGCCCCATCAACCCCTACCAACCATCAACCCCCCGAGCAAGTTACCAACCCCCCCCTCACGAGCCCATCCGGCGGGCCTAATCAGAACAATGCCCTATCGACCCCCAAAAAACAAAGAAAGAACCCCACCTCGGAACACAGGACCACAATCCCCAACCATCCCACCACTGCGACCCCCTCATCCCCGACCCTTAGTCCGAGTCCAGCTTTTCGGCCTGACCAAAGGCCCAGGCCTCCTCCGGGGACTCAAAATAATGGTGTTGATCCTTGTAGGTGACCCACAGACGCGCCGGCTGCAGTATGCCGAACTTCACCCCTCTCCTGTGCAGCACTGCCTTCGCCCGATTGTAACTGGCCCTCTTTTTCGCCACCTTCGCGCTCTACTCCTGGTAGATCCGGACCTCCACGTTCTCCCACCTTAATACACACTCTCGATCAGCAAACCGGTGGTACCGTACCAGTACCGCCCGCGGCGGCTCGCTGGGCTTGGGCTTCCTCGCCAGCACTCGGTGGGCCCCCTCCAACTCCAAGGGCCCCTGGAAGGCCCACGCTCCCATCAACGAATTCAACATGGTGATCACATAGGCCCCCATGTCCAATCCCTCCAGCCCTTCCGGGAGGCCCAGGATCCGCAGGTTCTTCTGCCTCGACCGGTTCTCCATCTCCTCGAACCTCGCCTGCCATTTCTTGTGGAGCGCCTCGTGCGCCTCCACCTTCACCGCCAGGCCCAAGATCTCATCCTCGTTCTCAGAGACCTTTTGCCGGACCTCCCGGATCGCCGCCCCTTGGGCCGTCTGGGTCTCCAGCAGCTTATCGAGTGAGGCCTTCATTGGCTCCAGCGGCTCTGCTTTTAGCTCCTTAAAACAGCGCTGGAGCAGCTCCTGCACCCATGCTGCCTGGTCTCCGCCCGCCGGCATCTTGGTCCTCCTCCCTTACACCTTTCTTTGCTGCAATGCCGCTTTTTTAAAATCGCTCCGCTCCTGGTCCAATCCATAAACTATCAGGGGAATGTTGCTGTCCCCTTCCCACACCGGAAAACATCGAACAAGCACTGTTGCGGGCCCTAAAAAGAGCCCAAATGTCCTTTACTAGCGGGAGCTGCCGAACGTGCGACTTAGCTCCGCATAGCCGCAACCGGAAGTCCCGTCATTCTTTAAAAATTTTTTTTTTTAGAGTACCCAATTATTTTTTTTCCGATTAAGGGGCAATTTATCATAACCAATCCACCTACCCTGCACATCTTTGGGTTGGGGGGGGGGGGGGGGTGAATCCCATGCAGACACGGGGAGAATGTGCAAACTCCACACGGACAGTGACCCAAGGCCAGGATTTGCACCCGGGTCCTTAGCGCCGTAGGTAGCAGCGTTAACCACTCTGCCACGTGCTGCCCCTCCTGTTGCCATTCCTAAGGTGTCTCAGATTCACATCTGAGACATCAGCCCAGATAATTGAAAGGAAACTGTTAGGGTTGAAGAGTCAAGCTCTGTACGACTTACAATCTTTAATGCCGGCATTCCGCCAAAAGTAAAGATGGAGAAGGCTCCCTGAAAGCTCAGCAGTTCAGATGTATAGCTCAGTCCCAGGCTTAATTCCTTGGCTAACCATGGGTTGTTTGGACAATTGCTCTCAGTGCTCAATAATCCAGAAGAGTGATGGAACTTCAGGGGAAACAAAAATTCAAGGCAAGTTTCTAAAGGGCTTGCTGGAAATCACAGGATCCTTAAAAGATGTACCTTCTAAAAATAAGAAATGGGAGCAGCCCTGAGATTCTCCTCTGACCCTCAGTAAGATTACTGATTTTCTCCCTCGACTCCGCTTTTCTATACGATTACCACAATCCCTCGATTCCCTTAATGTCCCAAAAATAAAACACATTTTCTACTCTTCAGTGTTATTTCGGTGAGGAAAAAGATAGTTATCACAAGGATATACGAGGAGGCCTTAAGTGTGAAAAAAAGGGAGAGTCACCGAAGAAACAGAGTTAATGAAATATCCTGGTTCAGGGATGAGGGGAAATGGGAAAGAGGTGGAGGTGCGGGAGGAGGGAAGAAACAAAACATATGTAATTATAACTGTACTCACTGTGATAGAAAGTCTGCATGATAGTAATAGTCTGATAACTTGTCTAGGAATGACCGAGGCTCCAGGATAAATGTCGGCAACACAACTTTAGAGAGGTCCATTCCTGGGCGAACTTGTTTCAGCAGAGTCCATATGAGACTTTTGTTCTCCTCAGATACCACCTCTGTCTGAGAATCTTCACCCATCTAGAATTTTTTGAGGGGGTGGGGGCAAGAGAAAAGAGTTTTTTTTTTCAGAAGGTTTTCCCAATGAATGGTAAAGGATATGGTGTGACTTAGCATGTGGTAAATGTCTCTGCAGCATTGTGATTTGCTATTGCAGAAAATTAAATTGAATTTTCTAAAGCTGTAAAATAAACACATCAATTTGAATTGTGAAATATTGCATTATATTAAGAGTTTTTTTTGTTAACTTTAAATGTTTCCCCTCCATAATACAGTAAATGTATTGTATTCACTAAGCACTGCATCATCTTTTATGATCCAATTCCCAAATTATATTTTCAACTCCGGGATATTTAACTTGGAAGCACAGAAAATCGAAACTGTAACTCCCACTACTGTACCATAATATCATAAAAGAAGAATATTTGCCGGTCACAGTAATTCCTTGAACCCATTGATGTTCATGGCTGTGATGCAGGACATTAAAACATCTGCAAATAGGAATCAGTGAAATGTCTGGGCAGAACATGAATAGATTTTCACTTATTATGCATTAACATATCAAAACCTCTTTCTAAAAATTGTGAGCAATTTACATGTAGATCATCTCAGGTCCTCTTCTGAAGTTCATCAGCCAGACAAAATAATTTTTCAAGCAAACTTAACCCTGGTTGGTAGATAAGTAACAAAAAGGCACACCAATACACAAATAATATACTGCACCATAACATCATCAGGTCCTGTTCTTTCAATTCTCAAATGGCCAATGTTCCAGGAGAGGACAAAGGAAATATCTCAAAGCCACTCTGAAGATCTCCTTGAAGCACAGTGGCATTGACCTTAATGACTGGGAGGAGCCTGCTTTCAATCATTCAGAAGGGCAACAACTTGCATATCAAGTTGCACAATGTGTGCTAACAGTTTAACACTGAGCCACATGAGGAGGTATGAAGGCAGATGATGAAATGCCTTTTGAGGAGCATCTTAACAGAGGACAGAAAAGAAGAGAAGCAGATCTGACAGCTCAGAGGAGAGACACTAAATGCATTGCTGCCAATGATGGACAGCAGCGATCACAAATCATGCCAAATTCAGGGAGGTGTATAATTTTAATCTCCTATCCTACCTCTCACCAATGCCTGGGGTGAGTGAGTGGGGCAGCCAAGGAGGAAGACTTTTGTGTTATCTATGTTTGTATTGTTGGCTATTAGAAATAAGGTAGACTTAAGTGACTTTAAATTTGCGTTTCTGTGCATGAAAGGTAGATTCATGTTAACTAAAGGTAATGTCACATATGGGGGATGGGGTTTTATTTCATTTCAAAACGTTTATCTCGGAGTTTATGACGCATAAAGCATAGAAGAGCTTAATAAAAGAATGAGTTGTTGTTTAGCAACCAGGAGCCACCTTTAGGGGAAAATAGACTTTGAGATTCTAGTTGAACTGAACTCATACCAGTTGGAGTCAGGAAGCCAGACAGTGAACAGCTCTCAGCTCCGCCAGAAGCAGAACAATGGAGTAATGGGCAAGAAAGTAAATTGCAGAAAGTAAAGAACAGTTAATTCTAGAAACCAGGGAATGAAAAGAGAAGTTCCAAGAAACTGGTCCACATCAGACACCATTTCCCTGGCCCTGCACTCATCCCTAATCTCGAAAACAAGGACTCCTACATCAGACTCCTATTTATTGACTACAGCTCCTCCTTCAACACCATAATCACAGCCAAGCTCATATAAAAGCTCCAAAACCTAGGACTTGGCTCACCACTCTGCAACAGGATCCTCGATTTTCTGACCAACAGACCACAATCAGTAAGAATGAACAACAACACCTCCTCCACAATAGTCCTCAATACCGGGGCCCCGCAAGGCTGCATACTTAGCCCCCTACTCTACTCCCTGTACACACACGACTGCGTGGCAAAACTTGGTTCCAACTCCATCTACAAGTTTGCTGACGATAAGACCATAGTGGGTCAGATCTCGAATAACGATGAGTGAATACAGGAGGGAGATAGAGAACCTAGTGGAGTGTTGTAGCGACAACAATCTCTCCCTCAATGCCAGCAAAACTAAAGAGCTGGTCACTGACTTCAGGAAGCAAAGTACGTACACACCCCTGTCAGCATCAACGAGGCCGAGGTGGAGATGGTTAACAGTTTCAAATTCCAAGGGGTGCACATCTCCAAAAATCTGTCCTGGTCCACCCACGTCGACGCTACCACCAAGAAGGCACAACAGTGCTTATACTTCCTCAGGAAACTAAGGAAATTCGGCATGTCCACATGAATCCTTACCAACTTTTACAGATGCACCATAGAAAACATCCTATCGGGCTGCATCACAGCCTGGTATGGCAACTGCTCGGCCCAGGACCGCAAGAAACTTCAGAGAGTCGTGAATACCGCCCAGTCCATCACACGAACCTGCCTCCCATCCATTGACTCCATCTACACCTCCCACTGCCTGGGGAAAGCGGGCAGCATAATCAAAGATCCCTCCCAACCGGCTTACTCACTCTTCCAACTTCTTCCATCAGAAGTCAGAGAACACGCACGAACAGACTCAAAAACAGTTTCTTTCCCCACTATCACCAGACTCCTAAATGACCCTCTTATGGACTGACCTCATTAACACTACACCCTGTATGCTTCATCTGATGCCAGTGCTTATGTAGTTACATTGTATATCTTGTGTTGCCCTATTATGTATTTTCTTTTATTCCCTTTTCTTCCCATGTACTTAATGATCTGTTGAGCTGTTCACAGAAAAATACTTTTCACTGTGCCTCGGTACACGTGACAATAAACAAATCCAATCCAATCCAGTCCAACAAAGAAACTGGAATTGGAACATTGAAGCTACAGAGCTGAAAAATGCAAACCTGGTGATGTTGGCTATTGAGAAGCCGGAGATATTTGGAGTTATCCTAAGGTTGGTGATATCTTACTACAGCCTGTGAAGGAATAGTTGAAACAACTGGTGAAACAATCTGTGGCTGGATACCTGAGAGTTTGTGTGAAAGTCTGAAAGCACATGGCTATTCAAGACAAAGGAATATTGAAGGGATAGCTGGAAATCCTCGATCCTTGCTTGAAACAGCTGAGGGAAAACATTGTTTGAAAGAAGATTCTAAAGCACCTCTTTTCAAGAGTTTGGAAACACTCTTATGGAAGGAGAAGTCCAGTGAGATAAGCTGGCTCATGGTGTAATTAATGGTGTAAGAAATCCAAAGAAGTTTATCTGCCACTGGATTTCAGGGTGGGATGTGTCTGACCACAGTTAGCTTGTTGAGTTACAGAGACTGTATATTTACTGAAACCATTATTGCAGAAGATATATTTTGTACATTGTGTTATCCTTAAAATCTGTGCACATTTGTGAAGAAAAGTGGGAGCGAAGGAATATTGTTTTATGGTCAAACTTATCATGTTTAATCAATTTGTTTTGTTGTTAAAAGATAATTGGCAATCAAGTGATTGTTCATCCATGTTTTCTAAAAAAGTTAAAGTTGCATTTTTTTGATCCAGGGTTCCATTCTGGGATCGTCCCATCCAGGAGTAACATCAACTGGGATCGTCACAGTTTCCAGCAAGTAATGACATGGAAAATCCCTAATTTAAACAAGATTTAACCACTATGAAGGAGAATACATGTTGGTTGAATGAACCAACTTATCGTTAAAAGGTAAATACGTACAACTTTACACTCAACCACAACCCAATTGTCAGCTAAGTCGATGACTCGCTTCTAGGCCTCAACATATATTACATCATATAAGTGTTATCCATGAATGTCCACAATGCTTTAGCATCCAACTGAGCTATACTGAACACTGAACTACTTCTGCTGACAGAGTGCATAACATAGGAAGCATTCCATTTTCTGGCACCTCAACATGTATGACTTTGATCAGCGCAAAGCTACAGCAAATAAAAATCTGAACTGCAAAGCAGTAAACTGTTAACTGAAATGACCATCGCCCTTCATTATATTTTCATGAAAGTATGAAATGTAAAAATATGTTACATCCAATGCAGCTTCTCTTACCTCTCCCAATTCTTCATGCGCTTCTTCTACGTAACTTGTTTCCTTTACTATGTCTATAGGCTGTAGATCACTGTACAGGTCATCATGTTTTTCTGATATGTCAGAGTCACTTTCCTCACTTTTTCCACTTTTCTCCAGTGCGTCATTATCCGATTCCTCATGGTCAGGTTCATTTTCCCTATCTGATTTATCGGAGTACAGGTCATGGTCTCTAAAATGTTGCTGTTCTATTTCACTTTCATTTAACCTGAAAATATACATTTCATTAATTGGAGGATTTTCTTAATTTAACTGGAGAAACAAAGATTCATTCTTTTTTGGGCGGCCCTTACTTCACAATTTGCAATATACTCAGTGTGGTGGAGGCAGGTTCAACTGTCGCATTCAAAAGGGAATTATGCAGTTATCTAAAAATGATGAACGTGCAGGGTTACAAGGAGAGCCAGTGCAGACACAATGGCTGAATGGCCTCCTTCCTTGCTATAACATTTCTGTGATACACTGGTTTCTGCATCACTGACAGAGTTAATTGAATAACATTAATGGTGTGCATAATACCAGTGAAAGGTATTTCCATTTTCTAGTAGATGGGACATCAGCAGCAGTGAGACTGGGCCATTTCAACCCACTCGCACCACCTTCAAAAAAGAAATAAAGACAAGGACGTACCCACAACCGCCACGACAGACACTACTGGAAGACCTACTGGACGCAAGTATCCTAGAGAAAGGGAACTGTAGTGACATGTATGACCGACTGGTAGATAGGGACGACACCGTACTGGACGCAACAAGGAGGAAGTGGGAGGACGACCTGGGGATGGAGATAGGGTGGGGACTCTGGAGCGAAGCACTGCATAGGGTCAACTCCACCTCCACGTGCGCAAGGCTCAGCCTGACGCAACTAAAAGTGGTACATAGAGCCCACTTAACAAGAACCCGTATGAGTCGGTTCTTCCCGGAGGTGGAAGACAGATGTGAGCGGTGCCAAAGAGGCCCGGCCAACCACGCCCACATGTTCTGGTCTTGCCCCAGACTTGTGGAGTACTGGACAGCCTTCTTCGAGGCTATGTCCAAAGTGGTGGGGGTGAGGGTGGAGCCATGCCCGATAGTGGCGGTCTTCGGGGTTTCAGACCAGCCAGATCTATTCCTGGGGAGGAGGGCGGACGCCCTTGCCTTTGCCTCCCTGATCGCCCGCCGTAGAATCCTGTTGGGCTGGCGGTCAGCAGCACCGCCCAGAGCTGCGGACTGGCTGTCCGACCTCTCAGAATCTCTCCAAATGGAGAAAATCAAATTTGCCATCCGAGGGTCGGACGACGGCTTCCACAGAACGTGGGAGCCATTCATGCAACTGTTCCGGGACCTATTTGTGGCCAATGTACAAGAGGAAGAATAGTCGGGGGAAGGTAGCGGGAGGGGGGGGGGGATACAGGTTCGTTACGGGGGTTCGATGGCTAGCTAAGGCCCAAAACCAAGCTAAATAAACATGTTGAGGGGGGGGGGGGGGGGGCGCAGTTACTACTACGAAGATGCTTACCTGTAAATATGTATGTTAATTTTTGCGTGTTTGGTTTTTTTTTTTTGTTTTGTCTCTCTCTCCTAACAATTTGTAATTTGTTCAATATAAAATATGAAAACTGAATAAAAACATTTATAAAAAAAAAAGAAATAAAAAACACAAATTTATTTTAAGAATTAGTTTCAATTTGTAGCTCAATTACCTGCCCATAATATTCAACACCAATCTTCCAGTTTCCTTTAAATCTCTAAATCATGCATTGCTTCATAAGGATTTAATTTCTGAGTAATTAATGATGTATTTTTGATCCCGGAGTTAAAATTTGCACAACGATAGTCCCAGTGACTTGCCATTCAATTTTCTACCAATTACTCTCAGGTCTACAAAACTGTATTTGATTTTTTTGGCACAGCATCTAAAAGCACTAATGTACCATGTCTCAAAGTGACTCACCCTTTTAAGTGGCTCTTAAAATATGACAGCATGACTCTGCAATCTCTAAAACATTAATCCATGCTTTTAGTTTCAACTAACAGAAGACTTCTACCTATTTATAAAAACGTAGAAAAAACAGTCTTGCGGTATAAAAACGTGGGTTAACCCTTTGGAAATCACATGTACCATTTGAACAAGCTGCAAGGAGAACATAAATGCTCTAACATTAAAATATAGTTGGGGTACAGGGCCAAGGATTAACCAGAGATCAGATTAATTATCAGATTGAAATACCACTGTAATCTGGTCTCTGCTCTCCGGCAAGGGCAAGTCTGGAACCTGGGTCCAGTACATAATCATTATGGCCTGGATTTTGCAGTCTGTGGCGAAGCAATGCGACTACCACTGTTGAAGAAATCTACCCACAAAAATTGAATGGTCTCTGTAGCACGAATTTTCCCTTTCCTGAGAGTAGTTTGGATCGAGGACCAGGTCAATGGGATCTCGAGGCATGAAGTAACAATGTTGTCAGCAAACAGGGAAAACAGCCAATGATACGGAAATTCGAATAGACAATATACCAGAAAATTAGAAGTTAATTTATCATACACTTATAATTTTCAGATCGCAAAATGAATAATGATTGGATTACGATAAACAAATTTAAAGAATAATTATTTTTAAAACGTAGAATTTCTTTCACATAAGAGATAAATTTAACATATCACAAATATACAATTTGTTGGCGGTTAGGTTGGAGTGCCTCCCGAAGGTGATTGGGAAGCAGCAGACGGGCTTTGTGAGGGGAAGACAGTTGAATCTTATGTGAAAGAAATTCTACGTTTTAAAAATAATTATTCTTTAAATTTGTTTATCCTAATCCAAACATTATTCATTTTGCGATCTGAAATTATAAGTGTATGATAAATTATTTCTAATTTTCAGGTATATTGTCTGTTCGAATTTCTGTATCATTGGCTGTTTTCCCCGATTGCTGACAACACTGTTACTTCATGCCTAGAGATCCCCTTGACCTGGTCGTCTACGATGTGGTGCCTGTTGAACGTGGTGCTCTCTCTGACGGAAGGGAGGTGATGGTGGCGTTGGATGCAGAGAAGGCATTTGACCACCTGGAGTTGAGCTATTTGCTTGTGGTTTTGGAGAGGTTGGAATTGGGCCTAAGTTTGTGGCGTAGGTGAGGTTGTTGTACAAGGACCTGAGGCGTGTGTGCGTACAAACAAGATGAACTCAGGGGACTTCCCTTTGCATAGGGAATGAGGCAGGGGTGCCCTATTTCCCCCTTTCTCTTTGCGCTGGCACGAGAGTCCTTGGTCATCACCAAGGAAAAATTGGAAAAATGTTAGGGCCTGTTTCCATGCTGTAAACATCTATGACTTTATAAAGCAGTTAGACAGTTACATGGGTAGGATGGGTATAGAGGGATATTGGCCAAATGCAGGAAAGTGCGACTAGTTTTGTGATAGAAACTGGGCGGCATGGACCAGCTGGGCCGAAGGGCCTGCTTCCATGCTGTAAACATAGATGACTATGGGATAAGTGGGGGTGGTACACAGAGCAGTGTTCTTCAAACCCAGGGGCGTGACCCGCGGGTGGGTCGCGGGCGAGTGTCGGGAGGGTCACGGAGCCGCCCTTCGCGGCGCTCCCGATAACGCAGCAGCTGGCTGCAAGCGGCCTTTAAAATGGCCACGAACATGTAAAGAAAATTCGGCTGCATCGTGTATGCGCGCCGATGATCGGGCACTCATGCGCAGTGTGGCCGCTATTGTTTTTAAACGGGCACAGCTTTTTGTTTTATAAGTTCGGGGGGGGGGGGGGGGTTTATTCATTTAATTATTATTTTTTTCATTTGTTTTGTTCATTTTATTTTATACAAGTTCAAGGGGGTTTTATTCATTTAATTTTTATTTTTTTCATTTATTTTGTTCATTTTATTTTATTTTTTACAAGTTCGAGGGGGGTTTTATTCATTTATTTTGTTCATTTAATTTTTATTTTTTTCATTTATTTTGTTCATTTTATTTTATTTTTTACAAGTTCGAGGGGGAGTTTTAATCATTTATTTTATTCATTTAATTTTGTTCATTTTTTTTACAAGTTCAGGGGGTATATTTGATTAAATTTTACAGGACAAAAATGCAGAACTTTGGACAGATGGAGACTCCATACCTTCCGACATAGGAAGGCTTCACCTTCATCCAACAGGTTCCATTGGAGGCGCGTGTACGAGGGCCAAAGGGACCCAAAACCATTTCCTCTATTTTTATCAGCAGCAAAGAAGGTAAGAGAAAATGGTGGGTCACTCAGGTCGGCTGGCGTGGTACGCAAAGGTCGGCCGGGTTGGTTCACGAAGGTCGGCCGGGTTGGGTCGCGAAGGTTGGTAAAAGTGGGTCCCCGGTAAAAAAGTTTGAAGAACACTGACATAGAGTATCCTTGTATGTGGATGATTTGCTGCTGCATATTTTCAATCTGGGTGCTTTGGTGGGCGATATAATGGGGTTGCTCAAGAGATTCAGGTTTTTCGTCAGGGTGCAAGCTAAATTTGGGGAAAAGTGAGTGTTTTGAAGTGTCTCTTCCAGGTGTGGGAGGAGGGGAGTGGTTGCTATTTCGGGTGGCACCAGTGCACTTTAGGTATTTGGGAGGGCAGGTCGCCCGGGACTGGGCTTGGATCTGCAAGCTGAACTTTACAAGTTCAGTGAGCAGGGTTAAGTAGGATTTACTGAGAAGGGATAATCATCCCCTATCGTTGGCTGCTGGGTACAGGTGGTCAAGATGAACATTTTGCCATGGTTCCTATTCTTGTTCCAGTGCCTGCCGGTCTTTCTACCAAAGTCATTTTTAACACAGTGGGCTAAACAGCTGGCTTGCAATGCAGAACAATGCCAGCAGTGCGGGTTCAATTCCCGTACCAGCCTCCCTGAACAGGCGCCGAAATGTGGCAACCAGGGGCTTTTCACAGTAACTTCATTGAAGCCTACTTGTGACAATAAGCGATTATTATTATTATAATGGGGTGGAGATGTTGATATAGTCATTCATATGGGCAGGTAAAGTGGCAAGGATTAGGAGGACGGTGCTCCAGCGAGAGAAACAGTCGGAAGATTTTGCCTTCCGAACTTATTATTGGGTGGCGAACGCTGAGAAGGTGAGGGGTTGGAGTAGGGAGTTGGAAGCTGGTTCCTGTAAGGGGTCGGGGTTCTGGGCCCTGGCAACAGTGCCGCTCCCGTTTACTCCAGGTAGCCTGGTGGTGGTGGCCATGTTGAAACTTTGGATGCCGGTTCGGCAGCACTTTAAATTAAGGGCAGAACCGAAGATGATGCTGATCCAAGGGAAACGTGGATTTGAGCCTGGCAGGATGGAAGCGGGGTTTCAGGGTTGGGAGGAACGAGGGCTGCCACAAGAAATAATTTGTTTTTAGAAGGTTGATTTGTGACCCTGGGGCAGCTGGAGATGTGGGGAAGGGTTGAGGTAAATTATACGAGTGCGGGATTTTGTTGGAGATGGTTGTTGTCAGTGGAGGAGTTGGGGGTTGTCTCAGTGATCTATGGGAGGATATTGGAGGACATGGTGACTCTGGAGGGGGCCAAATCCAAATGGGAGGAGTTGGGAATGGAGCTGGGATTATGGTATGAGGTGCTGCGGAGGGTGAATTCCTCAACCTTGTGTGTGGGGCTAGTTTGGGGATGTAATGGGAGTTTCCTGTGTTTGGAAAATGTGAAATTCGCCTTGAGAGGGCTAAGTGAAGCATTCCACAAGAGATGGGGTTTGTTTATATTACATTTTGGAGAACCCGTTGTCGTAACGAGCAAGGGGTAGGTGGGTTTGTGGGGTTGCTTCGGGGTCATTTCAATTGTAAATGTTGTGTTATGGATTGTTAAAATTTGAATAATAATTTCAATCAAAAAAAGCAGCAAAAGAGAGTGCATGAGAAGAGACTGACAGCTAACATAAAGGGAGTCTAAAAGTCTTCTGTGAATACCTAAATAATAAAAGGGTGGCAAAAGGAGAAGGGATGGCTTGGGACCAAAAGACAATTGACCCAAGGGGGCACAGAGCATGGGTGTCGCACTGAATTAAAACTTTTCATCTGTCTTTACCAAGGAAAAAGATGTTGCACAGGTCATGACACAGACGCGATGGCCACAAATGAACCTATGATTTGGATGATTTCAAAAGCAAGTTGCATGGGCACCTGAACAAAATAAACTTTCTGGGCTATGGATAGTGTGGGGAATGGGCCTTATTAGATTGATCTATAGACAACTGGCAGAGACTCCTTCGGTACCATAACGACTCTGTAACTATGACAATTTCTGGATTTTCCCATTATTATGTGCTTGTGAGGACTCCCAGTGTTGCTGTCTCACGGTAGCATGGTGGTTAGCATCAATGCTTCACAGCTCCAGGGTCCCAGGTTCGATTCCCGGCTGGGTCACTGTCTGTGTGGAGTCTGCACGTCCTCCCTGTGTGTGCGTGGGTTTCCTCCGGGTGCTCCGGTTTCCTCCCACAGTCCAAAGATGTGCGGGTTAGGTGGATTGGCCATGCTAAATTGCCCGTAGTGTAAGGTTAATGGGGGGATTGTTGGGTTACGGGTATACGGGTTACGTGGGTTTAAGTAGGGCGATCATTGCTCGGCACAACATTGAGGGCTGAAGGGCCTGTTCTGTGCTGTACTGTTCTATGTTCTATCACTGAAGTAATGCTGGTAAATGCTGACACATTGTTCATCATTACCACCTCAAAATCCAGGTTATTATTTCCACAGCTTTCTATATTTAAATGCAATGAACCAACCTTCAAAGTGAAGTCACGTGTACAGGGATAAGGCAGTCAGTTATTCTGCTCCAGTAAAACCAAGGGAGAATCACAAGTTGAATGGGCAGCTAATTTTTTTTTGGTGGCACTTGCTGGCGTAGAAATATGAGCCAGGACACTGAAAGAGCTGACTTCTTTTCAACGAGTGCCATATCTTGAACATCCACTCTAACTGCCAGAACACGGAGACAGGGCCTCAATTAAACATCTCTGTGGGAGGCTTGCTACATTCGCTCAAAGCTGCACTTGAACTGGCAGAAGACAATTAACTTTGCAAGCTTTCGGACAGCACACTACAAACTCAAACATAGCCAAACAACAATGAGTGAAAATTAATCTGCTCTTTCAAAGAAAAAACAACCACTGGGCATGGTTTCCTTGACCAAAGGATTAGTTGAAATTAAAAACTTTCACTTTCATATAACACCGTTCCTATATACTATATACAAGTTTAACTGCAAAATTATTATCTATTATAAATCTATCTATGATATATTATTTACAAGTTTAACTCCAAAATTGTTTCATTGATTTTATCACTGGAGAGCAGTAGCATTTATGATCTTGAAAACCACGGAATGCGTACTTCAAAGCAAATCTATAGTATATGCACTTTTAGTTGTAGCCTCAGTATTACTTCACGTGGACAGCACTTGATTGCTTTCCAATTTCTAGATTGCAAGGTGTTTCGCTTTTCACAATTCCCAATAAAAGACACACACACAAACATTATGATGTAACTGAGAAACTTAGCTTTCCAATAGTCAAAGTTAAGTATAATTAACACACATGCGTTGATCTATTAAAAATAGACCTATGTTAAATTTAACCTATCCTGTATAATTAGAATTGCCAACAAAATGTGGGAAACGCCTCTGCAGCCATTCAATATCAAGTGCCAAAAGAACTACTTACTGGTAGTTTTCTGGATTTTGGAGAGCATTTGCTCGCAGTAATCCAAAAAGCGCAATGTGACAGTTCTCAGAGGTGGTTAGATCAATTTCTTTGCCTTCCCTAATCATCGTTCGCTTGAGGAGACTTGAACACTTCAGAGCAAGTTCCAAAGCATCCATCCAACATCTTCCTGTAAGAGTTTGAAGGGTATGTGAGAATGCAGAATGCCAGGTGGTGAAGGACAGAACAGTGAAGCATAAGATGGTAATCACTTAAAGCTTTTACTTATGGAGATGCACATTACATAAAGTGTACCTCATGCCAAACCTCTCTTTCAGCCTGCTTCTGTGAACATGGGAACGTTTCAAATTAATGCCTACTATCAGTATACGTACAACACCCAATTGATACATATAATTAACAGGGTGCCCATTATTGACATCTGAAACTGTTGTATTACACCAGGTGTGTAACACCAGGCAAGTGAGAAATATTAATTTATTTGTAAGCAATTATTCAAATTTCTCACTTCCTTGGTTTAATAACTTCCACAAAAGAATCAAATGGTAATAAAATGAGTTGGGAGTATTCTAAAATTGAAGACTTAATTAAAAATAATTTGATTATTTTTCTCTTACAGCAGCAGTTCTCAAACTTTTTATCCATGGACCACTTGAAGAGGACCATCTACCCGTCCTACTTCACACCCTTATACTTAATACCATAAATATATTCATCAGAATTAATTGTGGCAGGGCGGCATGGTGGCACAGTGGTTAGCACTGCTGCCTCACAGTGGCAAGGATCCGGGTCCGATCCTGGCCCCGGGTCACGGTCCGTGTTGAGTTTGCACATTCTCCCATGTCTGCGTGGATCTCACCTCCACAACCCAAAAAAATGTGCAGGTAGGTTGGCCCTTAATTGGAAAAAAAAAGAATTAATTGTGGTAGACTTCTTGGTATGTCCAAGTTGTAAGAGACTTAATTGCCTTCTGTGGGTCCTCCCAATACTTAAGAATTTGATTTAGAATTGGCATGCGTGTCCACAGAACTGGCAATTCATGTTGTTGGTGATGCTTCGGGGAGCTTCTGCATCAGTGAGGGTGCAGTGGATGCTGTGAATTTGGCACAGATGGTCCTCGAAATGTGCTGAACCAAATTTTAATGATTGCCTTCACATGGGTCAGTCAGCTGCAAATTTTCCCAAGAGAGGTGGTCTGCAATGCAGAAGTTGATGTTGTTTATCCTGAATTCTCACAATGAACCGGAGGTGCTTTTGGTGGAAGCACTCAAAAGCTTTGGTGTCACACCTATAGAAGAGCCAGGATTCTGTGTCTTACAGCAGGGTGGTAAGGTAACTAATCTGGTAATGTTTGATATTAGCCCTCAGTTAAATGCCAGGCTGCTTCTAGATATGACCGTGGAGTCAAACGCAGCAGAACTTGCTTTTGGAAACATTAATATTTCCATTCCTAGAGAGCACACGACCAAGATATGAGAATTTCTCTACAACCTTGAGACTGGTGCTATCAACGGGGTGCTTTAAAGCATCTGTTTGATGCTGGCTGGACCATGACCTCGGAATTGAAGAACTGATTTGGAGACCAAAGTTTTTAGCAAACCTCAAGAATTTGTTTGCCATTGTTTAGAGGCCTTCATCTGCATATAGAACCTCTCGATCACTGCCTTGTGACTCGAGTTTGGTGAGATCAAAGAGGTTCCATGAATGGAATATAATACTGATATCTCCAGGCATATCCCTTGTTGGCTTCCTTAAGTAGCAAAGAGTAGATTGACGTTTTGAGGAGCCACAATGCTGATTATTGCATGAGCATCAGACATCATGCCACAGGCAAAAACATATACAAAATATCATCATGCAGTAGATGCAGTATTTTAATAAACTTACTTGTTTGGATTTCCTTGCTTATGCTATACATCAGATCGACACACTGCAAAAAACTTTAGTTAGATTTCTGAACAGCCGCTAAATTCTTTTGTATTTTGTGTACCTCATTGTGCCTTTAGTACCTTTTTGCACCCTTTGACACGGTTCTACTTTTGTACCTTTCGTACCCTCTGTAGAGGTTGTGAGCGGTTATGGTTGTATTTATGTGGGGCCCTTGGGGTAACTGATAGTTTATTACACGGGGGTAGCTTTGGGTGTGCGTGTTTTCTTTCTTTGTTGTGGGTATGGAGAGAAGGGTCAGGGGGTGGGTTGGAGAGGCAGCAGCCCACCAAAGATGGAGCCCTTTGTTTGGGCCTCTAGGTGGGAGTCACCACGCTAGCTGGGGATGCTAGTGAATGGAAGTGGCGGGGGTGGGCTGCGGTGGTTAACCAGAATGGGGAGGAATGGGGCGGGATGGTAGGGTTTGTGAGGTTTGGGTGAAGGAGGGTGGGGTCAGTGGCACGTTGGTATGGTGGGTGATAATGGAGGGTCTTAGTAGAGGGGAGGCAGAACACCCTGGTGAGGATTGTAACACAGAACATACATGGGTTAAATGGGCCAGTCAAATGGTCCCGGGTGTTTCCGCATCTCAAGACTTTGAAGGCGGAGGTGATTTTCCTGAAAGAGACACTTTTACTAGAGAAAAAATCAATGTGGTTAAGAAAGGGTTAGGTGAGGCAAATATTTCTGTTGAGGTTCAATTCAAAGTCAAGGAAGGGGTCATGATTGTGTTTAGTAAGATGACATTGATTGCGGTGGTCAGGAGGTACGGGACCCAGGGGATAGGTTTGTGATAGCGAGTGGGGTATTAGCAGGGACACCGGTGGTGTTGGTGAATGTCAAAGCGCCCAACTGGGATGATGTGGATTTCATGAAGAAGCTGTTAGGGTCGATCCCGGACTTAGATTCTCACCAATTGATTATGGGTCTAAAGAACAAAGAACAAAGAAAATTACAGCACAGAAACAGGCCCTTCAGCCCTCCCAGCCTGCGCCGATCCAGATCCTTTATCTAAACCTGCTGCCTATTTTCCAAGGTCTACTTCTCTCTGTTCCCCACCCATTCATATATCTGTCTAAAGAACAAGGGTGGGGACTTTAATTGTGTACTGGAGCCCAGGGTGGACAGATCGAGTCCTAAATCAATGGTAAGGTCGGTGAGGGAGCTGGGAGCGTTTATGGATCAGATGTGGATGGTGGACCTGTGGAGGTTTCAGCATACAAGGGAGAGGGCATACTCCTTCTCACATATTCATTGCGTATACTCCCATTTTGACTTTTTTGTTTTAAGGAAGGTGGGTTTGACGGGAGTGGAATAGTGATTCCAAGCGCCATGCTACTTGGATGCGCAGTTTAGGCGTGGGGGGTGGGGTGCTGCTGCGCAGAGACCAGGGTGGAGGCTAGATTCGGCGCTGCTGGTGAACAAGGAGTTCTGTGATAAGGTGGCACTGGCGATTAAGAACTCCATTCATCAAAATCAAAATGGAGACGTCTCTGCAGCCACGTTCTCGCAGGCACTGACGGCGGTGGTCCAGGGGGCGTAGGGGGGGGGGGGGGGGGATTATTTTGTTTGAGGTTCAGAGATAGGGTTGAGAGGGGGAGCGGCAGAGGCTGTTGGGGGGGGGGGGGGGGGTAAAGTGGAGGTGGAACAGAGGTACTTGGTTGCGCCGACTAGGAGGCTGCTGGTGATGAGAAAGAAGTTGCAGGGGTAGTTCGATTGGCTGACTAAAGGGAAGGATGTGGGTCAGCTACGCCAGCCATGGGGGGGCTGCAGTCTGAGTATGGGGAGAAGGCGAGCCAGTTGCTTGCCCATCAGTTGCGATGGCAGGCAGCGGCTAGGGAAATTGTGCAGGTGTGGGGAGGTGGTGGTGTTGGAGCCAGAAAAAAACAATGGGGTGTTTGAGGCCTTTTATCGGAGGTTGTACAGGGCTGAGCCTGGCAGGGTTGGGGCGGAAGAGAGAGAGAGAGAGAGAGAGAGAGAGAGAGAGAGAGAGAGAGAGAGAGAGAGAGAGAGAGAGAGAGAGAGAGAGAGAGAGAGAGAGAGAGAGAGAGAGAGAGAGAGAGAGGAGGCAGACATGGGTCAGTTCTTGGATGGGTTGATGTTCCTGGAGTTGAAGCAGGGAAGCTGCAGGGGCTGGAGGAGCTGTTGGGGGTTGCAGGAGGTAGCGAATATATTGGGATGATGCAGTCGGGCAAGGCGCTGGGGCTGGATGGCCTTTCGGTGGAATTTTATAAGCAGTTTACAGGACAGTTGGACCCTCATCTTCTGCGTATGTTTAATGAGGCAGTGGAGAAGGGGGAGCTGCCGGCTACGTTGGCACAGGTGTCTATTTTGTGGATTCCCAAAATAAGGACAAGGATTAGATGGCGTGTGGGTCCTACATTGTTGAACACAGATGTTAAGGTGTTGGCCAAGCTGTTGGCGATACAGTTGGAGGGATGTGTGCCAGGTGTAGTATAAGAGAATCAAATGAGGTTCGTGAAGGGGCAGCAGTTCTCGAGTAACAATCGGAGGCTATTAAATGTGGTTGTGACTCCTTCAGAGGTGCGAGTCCTGGAAGTGATCATATCGATGGACTTGGAAAAGGCTTTTGACCGGGTGGAGTGCGGTTACCTGTTGGAGATCCTGGAAAGGTTTGGACCTGGACCGAAGCTTGCGGCTTGGGTATGGCTACTGTATGTGTCCCCGATAGCTTGTGAGAGAGTGAATGAGATAAACACAGGTATTTTGGACTGCAGAAGGGAAAAATGCAGGGATGCCCATTGTCGCAGTTGTTGTTCGTGTTGGTGATTGTGCTTCAGGCTTTGGAGGAGCGGCAGGGGATCGTGGGGGGAGGTTGTGAAGCACAGGGTGTCATGTGCCGACGACTTACTGTTATATGTGGAGAATCCACTGGACAGTATGGGGACAATTGTGGATGTTACTGAAATTTGGGGCCTTTTCCGGGTACAAATTGAATGTTGGGAAAAGTGAGATTTTCCCGGTGAATGCGTTGGGGCGAAGTGCGAACCTGGGGGCCCTGCTGTTTAAAGTGGTGACGGTCAGAGTTTGGTATTTGTGGATTCAGGTGGCGAATGACTGAGCTACTATGCACAAATGGTGGGGCTGGTAGAGGGGGACTTCAAGCGGTGAGATAACCTGCACCTGACATTGGCAGAGAGGGTAAAGATGAATGTGTGGCCATGATTCCTGTTTATCTTTCAGTCCCTCCTGATTTTTCTCCCCAAGGCTTTTTTCCAAAGTGTGGACAAGTTGATTTCACCGTTTGTCTGGGCTGACAGTAGGGCCACATTGCAAACTACTACAGTGCTGCCATTCTCAAATCTGCTACATTATTACTGTGTGGCAAATATTGAGATGATGAGGTGATTGGTGGGGTATTCAATATTGGCTGGTACAGGATTTTGCATGGAAGGAGCTACCCTCATTCTCTCACATGCTGCTCCTGGATGTGTTGGGGTGGGGGGGGGGGGGGGGGGGGGGGGAAGATTGAGAATATCTATGAATGGCTGGGAGAATAAGGGTCGGCTTTGATAAAGGGAATCAAGCAAAGTGGGAGGAAGAGTTTGGGATGGATATGGGGTGGGGAATTTGGAGTGATAATGCATGGAGTCAACTCAATCCCCTCCTGTGTGAGGATGAGCGTTATACAGTTTGGGGCCCATATGACTCGGACACAGATGAATGAGTGAATCGAAGGTGTGTGAGAGAAGTCTGGGAGGAGGCCGGCGAACCATGTCCATATGTTTTGATGGTGTACAAAGCTGGATAGATATTGGGAGGCAGTGTTTGAGAGACTGTTGGGGATTGTTCAAGATAACGCCGGGCCCTATGGTGACGACTTTTGGGGTTTTGGAGGCGCTGGGGCTGCAGGAGGGTAAGGGGCCGATGTGGCCTACACCTCTCTGTTTGCCCGGCAACAGATACTTTTGAGCATGAGGACGGCAGTATCTCCGGGGGTCGCAGCGTGATTGGGGGATTTGTACAAGTTCCTCAGGTTGGAGAAGATAAAATTTGACCTCAAGCCGTTGGAGGAGAGGTTCTACTTGCGGTGGAGGTCATTTCTGTTTGTGGAGTTGTTTGTCGCTGGGGAGGCGGCAGCAGTGGGGGCGCTGTGGGAGTAAAAAGGGGAAAAACCGAACAAACTATAATAATAATTATTAATAATCTTAATAATCTTTATTAGTGTCACAAGAAGGCAATTAAGTTACCATGAAAATCCCCCTGTCGCTACACTACGGCGCCTGTTCGGGTACATCAAGGGAGAATTCAGAATATCCAATTCACCTAACAAGCACGTCTTTCAGGACTTGTGGGAGGAAACCAGAGCACCCGGAGGAAACCATATACCATGTTTATTTTTGCACTATGCTGATGTTTTGGGAGTGAGTTTTGGAATGAAATATTTTTTTGTTTAAAAAGATCTATGAACAGCAAACTTTGTACGTTCCCTTGGGCTGCAGAAAAAGACTTTTCAATGTACTTCGATACATGTGACAATAAATATCAATCAATCAATATACAGATCCTGATGTTGGTTTCTGCACTTTTATTGTAGTTATTTTGTTGCATCCATCATATTGGCTGTCCCACAGTCAGCACAAAAGCCACACCGTGATTCTGGGAGGACATAATCTATGAGGATGTCTAGTAAATGGTTAAACAGAATCTATGCAAGTGTAACAACACAGTGCTCATGAACAAATTTACAGCTCCAAAATGCCTGCAGCAATTATGAAGGAATATGTCTTAGAAAGTCACTGTTTATGTTTATGATGTGATGTGCTGTGCTAGTAGCAGCAGATCTGGTTGTGACACGCCCCTGTTCTCCGCATGGCTGAAGCCGTGGTGTTCAGATTCAGTGACATGCATTTTGAAGAGGCCAAAGAAAAAGAATAGTCCGCGAATCACATTTTGATCACCACAATCCTTCAAAATTGGTCAATATTGTGGCAGTATACCTTAATTCAATACCAAGGCTTAGCTGTGATCATGTATAGGGTCACAGGAGCCACAGGTTCAAATTTAACAAGAGGTCAGCTTACAATACTTTAAACTTTTAACCTAAAATATTACTTTCAACCCTCAGCAAGGGAAAAATACATTAATCCTTCATCAAAAAGATGAAGTGAACAAATACCATTTTATAAGGTGACATCTTCAGTGGTATTGTAAGAAGGTAATCAGCTAATTGATGAATAGGTATAAGGTATTCAGGAAAGATAGAAGGGAAGAAAAGAGGGAGGGACGGCAGTATCGATTAAGGAGAAAATTTCAGAGCTGGAGAATGAACATGTCCCAGAGGGACCATGGGGAGAACCCATTTGGCTGGAGCTAATGAACAAAAATGGTGCAATTACATTGTTCATTGTAACCTGTAGGCCACCAACAAGTGGGAAAGAGATAAAGGACACCAGGCGGCATGGTGGACAGTGGTTAGCACTGCTGCCTCACAGCGCCAGAGACCCGGGTTTGATTCCGACCTTGCGTGACTGTGTGGAGTTTGCACATTCTTCCCGTGTCTGTGGGGGTTTGCTCCGGTTTCCTTCACAGTCCAAAGATGTGCAGGTCCGGTGGATTGGCCATTATCAATTGCCCCTAGGTGGGGTTACAGGGTTAGGGTGGAGGATTGAACCTGGGTAGGATGCTCTTTTGGGGGGTCGGTGATGACTAGCTGGGCTGAACGCCTTCTTCTGCACTCTAGGGATTCTATGATTCTATAACTAAATTTGCAAGCAAGTTACAGGGAGGGGCAAGGAATATAGAATAATTCTAATGAGGGAACTTCAAATATCCAAATATAGACTGGAACAGTAGTAGTGTAAAGAACGGAGAGGGGCAAGATATGGTTGTGTGCATCATGGAAATTTTCTGCAGCAGCATTTTCCAGCCCAATGGGAAAGGAAATATTGCTGGACCAAGTTCTCGGGAATGAGGTGGATAGAGTGTTAGCAAGGGAGCGTTTAGGAGGCAATGATCATCGTACCAAAGATTTAACTTGGGCAATGGAATAGGACAATGAACAAAGCAGAATAGGAATAATTCACTAGGGAAAAGTCCATTTCAATTGGACTCTTTTCCTTGAAGAAAAGGTCAAAAAGAGATTTGATAGATGTATTCAAAATAATGAGGGATCTGGAGAGAGTTGATAGGGAGAAACTGTTCCCATTGGTGGAAGGATTGAGAATTTAGGTTAACTGACAAAAGGAACAATGGCAACATGCCGGTAAACTTTCACATCTGCGAGTAGTTCGGATCTGAGTAATGCTTCCCGAGTGTGTGGTGGAGGCAGATTCTATTGAGACATTCAAAAAGTAATTGTATTGTGATCTGAAAAAGCAGATGCTGAATTATAGAGAGAATGTGGGAATCAGCACTATATGAATTGCTCTTTCAGAGTCAGCACAGATGGTGACAGGTGGAATGGCCTCCTTCTGTGCTGTAATTATTTTATGTTTCCAAACATACACTTGGTGCATTTAATAAAATTCCATGATAATCCAACTTTTAACTCTAAATTCTTACCATCAGATTCCGAAGCAGCTCGAAAAATCAAGTAGCTACTGGGCAGTGGCTGAGTTATGGACCCAACAGTTTCCCCTTTCGGCCCCTTTAAAACAAAGTTACATTCAGTGCAATACATGTTATGTATTGAATATTATCTCCTTAATATGAAGACATTTATGTCACATGTAGAAAAAGGACTCTTTATTCCAACAAGGTAGATTACATAAAAAACTAAACAGGCATTTAAAATTAGGAAAGGAAAGAACAGGGAAGGCAGATGCAGATTATTCCCTGCAGTTAAGGGGTCTTGATTGAAGGGCTACAGATGTACGGTTAATTCTAAGGTACTTCAAAGATGCCAGGTGAAACATGCACACATAGAATTGAGAGTATAGACAATTTACTTCCAGAGTTGGTGGCTGGTTAAGGCAGAAACAAGGAACAGGCTGGGTAAATACAATTAGAACTATATGCTTGCATAGAGGGTAAACACAAACGAGCTGGACCAAATGGCTTTTCTTTCCATATACAATTTTTTTGAACAATTTAAATGAACAGTGGTGTTGGTTGGGAGTTAAGTACATGGCTGGTGTCAGGTAAAGCGCGGAACCTGGTCACCACATGATATTTTGAAATGTTACGGCACAATGAAATAGGAATGGAATACCTGTAACCATTCTGATGTGCAGAAAAATTGCTGGTTCTTAATAAAAAGAAAATGATTTCCCAAAGTTCATAGGCAAATGCACTGGAATACAGAGTTATACAGATATAGAATTCATACAGTGCAGAATGAGGTAACTTGGCCCATTGAGTCTGCACCTACCCTCTGACAGAGAAAGCCATTCAGGCCCAATTCCCTGCCCCATACCCATAACCCAACTGAACCTATGGACACTAAAGGGCAATTTAGCATGGCCAATCCACCTAATCTGCACATCTTTGGACTGACATTGATGGGTCTAAAAGCAATTCTTGTTTGTTGCTGAATTGGTGGATCTTCACTGGGCAATGAAGGAGGTACTACAGTTGTTTTCACTGTTCCAAGGCTGGGTTGGTAGTGGTGGTAGTATACAGTTAATATTACAACAACAAACTATGACAAATTTTCCCCCCCGCCCCAAATTAAGGGGCAATTTAACGTGGACAATCCACCTACCCCGCACATCTTTAGGTTGTGGGGCTGAGAACCACGCACACATGGGGAGAATGTGCAAACTTCACACGGACATTAACCTGGGGCAAGGATTGAACCTGGGTACTCGAAGCCGTGAGGAGGCACTGCTAACCACTGTGCCACCCGACTATGGTTAAATTATGGTAATTTAATTTATGTTAGGGCTAGTTTAAAAATTTGTCGGTAAAATCAACAGGTTGGTCATGGGGCCCTAAATCTACAACAAATGCTGGAGCTCTAATGAGTAGCTTTGCTGATGCCGTGTCACAGTTGTGATGTGAAAGAAAATGGGCGGGATTCCCCCATACCCCCGCTGGGAGAAGTGACGACACGGCCGCCGTTGGTTTTTGGGGGGGGACGGGGGCGAGTGATGGAGGATGCGTGCGGGGGTGGGGGGGGGGGGGGGGTGTTGGCGAGGGTGCGTGCCGGGGAGGAGGGTGCGGGGGGGAAGCTGGGTAGGGCAAGTGATGGGGAGGGTACGTGCCGGGGAGGGGGGTTTGGGGAGGGCGAGTGATGGGGCGGGTGCATGCCGTGGAGGAGGGGTTGGGGAGGGTGTCCGTCTGGTCAAGTGCCAACTTGCAACAGTCGCGACCATGCAGCCCAT